>NC_069122.1:44920676-45238085 GCF_026914265.1 Mya arenaria
CTTAGTGACAATTGTGAATGATACTTAAGTATATGTATTCAAAAAAGAAAAGAAATAGCAAGTGTACATTCAGATGGTCTTTTATGGTGTTAATATTGCGATTGTCATATTGTGTATTATTAAGGTTTGCAGTTTCATTATACGGGAAATATGTCAAAGACCTCATTTTAGTCATTAAATAAAAAAGCTTTAAAAGCATAAAACCTTTTACTATCGATATTAAGTCGTTTTCATGTTGATGTTAAAACACAAATTATATCTCTATTTTGTGATGTAGTATGATTTAATTTCTGTGATCTTGTTTGTATTTAAGTATAATGCTATTGCAATCGATGATATTGGTTGATTTGTTGAAACATGTACTGTTGTACATTCAAATATTTGCACGAATAAAACTACTAGAGTCCTGCTTCTTGTATATGTAAACCGATTCTGCCTTTTCCGTTTTGTCTAAGTAGTAGGACTGTAACGAAGTCTACCAAAAAACTGTCAAGGGCAAATAACTCGTACTGTAATAAAAAAAAGCTAACGTGTATGTTGTTTTTTTATTTTTGCATGTTACTTTGATTTGTACGTTACTGGCAGTAATAATAAAAAATCGTTGTCAAATTGTTATCAAATTTTACCCAACCCAAACCCAAGACATTGACTATAAACCCTTTAAAAGACAGGTTGATTCAAAAATAAAGTATAAAGCTTATGTGTTTTATCTTGACTTGACACAAATCAAATGTTTTTTGTTTTAATAATGTACGTGTCAATTCTCACGGACGAATTAAACAAAATGTACCTGTCAATTGTAACCACCCCCACCCCCCAGGTCCTGGGAATAGCGGAGACTTTGACTTTTGGTGCAACCAAGCCCGGGCAAAATCTCCGCCCTGCGAAGATGAAGTGCTGGTAAACCCCAGCCAAATGCCCCTGCACCCCAGGGACCTTAGATAAGGCCAATTTCCCGCTATATTTGGCATGAAGACAAAACCACCGCATTCACGCGGCACTGCGAGCCACCTGGACCGTAAAAACATGGCCCATTTCCCCAGCTATCCCTGGTATACCCCCGTACCAGGGGGGGGGGGGGGGGGGGCATTATTTAAATCATTAAAATGCAATAAAATTGATAAAAAAATATATCAACAGGTATTGTTCTCCTTTAAACACTTGGCATAAAAACGTAACATTGTTGGGTTTTTTATTTAAACAAAGCTATTAAAATATATATATATTATTAAATATATTTAATTTGTTATAAATATTGGAAACTTTCTAATTCACGTATAATTTCTTTGATTCCATCCAAATCGTTCCAGAAAAAAATAATTAAGGAAGTAATGCCCTAACATATTTTATTAAAGATTGATAGAGATAATGTTTTCATAAGGAACCTTTGCTGAGCTTGATAAAAAATCTATGTAGCATATTATGATCATACTATTCTTCATGTCCATCGGTATAATGCTCTTTAGGGATTTTATTGTTATTTGTTTATAACTTTGTTGTGAAATAATTTTTACCTTTACTGCTACTTTTCAGGACATTTGAGGTAGTACACTAGTTTGAATTTTTGACATTCAAAACCATGGAGAACATTGGAAGATCTGGACCCGGCCTTCATGGATGGCAGAAAATCTTCACAACCATCACAGGTTGGAGACCCGAGATGGAGTATCTTCCAGCTATTCCTGCCGCTTGCACCTTGTACTTGTCAATATTTATTTTTGGATTCGTCCTTCACAACATTACCAAACTTGTTGTGCCTTCATTTTTGAGAGGGTTTGTTCTGGACTTTGTCAAAACAATGACGCTTTGTGGTTATCCTTTTGGACATGGGATAATGAGAAAGTACTACGGGGAGGTGGGGTATGTGTCAGCAATGGTACCCATGGTGTTTTTGACACTGACCACTCAGCGTGATGGATTTGGTAACCCCATAGCAGTCTGGCTGCAGTACTTTAAGAAGGTCATGCCTTTGTGGATATGCCTGGTAAAAAATCTTATCCAGTTATCAGCTGGGATCTCAGCATATCATCTAGGCATGTATATCTTGAACTTGGAACTTCATGAAGCTTACGTTAATCGACTGAAGAACTATTATGAGCAGTTTTGTGAGACAGACCTACATGTTCCTGTCCATGTGGGGTTTCTGATCGAGTTTGCTGCAGTGGTGTACGATTCCTGGTTCCAATGTCAAGAATTCACAAGGATTCCTTATATTGATCTCCTCATCAAAATTGTCAACAGCAGTCTGCTAGTGGTAGCAGGTATGTTTACATTTTTTTTCTAACCTGTTTAAGATGAAAAAAGTTGAAGTGTTGTCATAAAGGATTGGTGTAAGGTCAGCAGCTTTGTCATGTTATAAGTTAACCATTGGCTTCAACTTAAAATATCAAAATATTCACATTGAACACAAATTCACAAACACCATGATCATATCATATGAAGCTAGTCGCATCACATCATGTATTTGTAATTTATTGGTCGAAATTACATGTTGTCCAGTGGGATGGCAGTATTTTCCAAAACTGTTACAATTATTCTGGTTAATTAGCAGCCAGCAGCAGCCAGGTGAATAGGTGGATCTACCCGGTATATAAATAGAAACTGGGCCAGTAGACAAAATATAATCCACTAACCTGGTTAAACAAAAAATTTGTTTGCATTTATTGACTGCAAGGCATGAAACCATTTGTTTGGTAAAAACACTAATACTTTTAGTCAATACTTAATTCAAGCTTGTGATTTATAAAACTAAAAAGGCTGCATTTACTTTGTAATTTATAATTACTTTATCATAACTGCTTTTTATTATAATTACCTTACTAACTGAACTCTTGAATGACATTGCAGGTGTCCACCTGACAGGCATGTACGTCCATCCAGCCATGGCACCGGGCACACATGGGGGTGTGGGGAACATCCAAATTCACCCACATTCTCATTTACTGGATCGGACCCATGGCTGGTTCCTGGCTAAGCGTGCAGATACAGAAGAAAATATACATCAGGAGGCCGGGAACCGGAAAGCAAACACAGACAAAACCAAGGGTGAAAAATGGAACCAAAACCGGTTTAGCAATGAAGGTGCAGGAAAATGGGGATGGTAAAGGTCAATCAAAGAAGCCAATGAATGGAGCAAGGCGGAGATATTTTAATTAAGTTACGGGAGACAGATCTTAAGTTTTTTTGTGTTTTAATTTTCATTCCTGTTCAAAGTTTTTGTTGGTATTTTTTATTTATAAAAGGATCAGGTGATTTGACTTTTTGCTCAAATGTTTAATGTTTAATTGTTATGATTAATGAATTCTTAAATAACATTTTTATGCCCCCACAAAGTGGCGGCATATAGGGTTGCCCTTGTCCGTACGTACGTACGTACGTACGTACGTCCCGAAGATTGTTTCCGATCTAATTCTTGAAAACCGTTTGTCCAATCCTCACCAAACTTTAAACACATGTTTGTGACCATAATATCTTGATCAAGTTCGATAGTCATGGAAATCGCTTTAGTCATTTAGGAGTTACGGCCCTTTTTTGCCAAATATTCCCGAAGATTGTTTCCGATCTAATTCTTGAAAACCGTTTGTCCAATCCTCACCAAACTTTAAACACATGTTTGTGACCATAATATCTTGATCAAGTTCGATAGTCATGGAAATCGCTTTAGTCATTTAGGAGTTACGGCCCTTTTTTGCCAAAAATACTTCAAAAATATATGTTTCCAATCTAATTCTTGAAAAGTATGTGTCCAATCCTCACCAAACTTTACATACATGATTGTGACCATAATATCTTGATCAAGTTCGATAGCCATGGAAATCGCTTTTGTCATTTAGGAGTTACGGCCCTTTATTTGCAAAAAAAGACTTGAAAAATACGTCCCGAAGATTGCTTTCGATCTAATTCTTGAAAACTGTTTGTCCAATCCTCACCAAACTTTTAACACATGTTTGTGACCATAATATCTTCATCAAGTTCGATAGCCATGGAAATCGCTTTAATCATTTAGGAGTTAGGGCCCTCAGATTATCCTGAATAATCATTATGGCTTATTTTCTGTGACAAAAAATCGAAGTGGGGGCATCCGTGTCCTATGGACACATTTCTAGTTAAAATATTCTTTTTATCTAATTTAAATTATACTATTTTATTGAAAGTTGACTTTTAAGTTTATCTTGAGAGAAAAAGGGAAAAAAAAATCTGCAAGAGAGTGATTTTTGCATATTTTCTAGATAGGGAGAGATTGTTTTCTGCAGATAACCTAGAGTGAGATTGTTTTCTGCAGATTATCTAGAGAGAGATTTTTTTCTGCAGATAACCTAGAGAGAGATTGTTTTCTGCAGATAATCTAGAAAGAGAGGGATTGTTTTCTGCATACAATCTAGAGATTGTTTTCTGCAGATTATCTAGAGAGAGAGAGTGGGATTGTTTTCTGTATACAATCTAGAGACAGACGGTTTTTTGCAAATTATCTAGAGAGAGAGAGGGATTATTTTCTGCATAAAATCTAGAGAGATTGTTTTGCTGCAGACAATCTAGAGAGATATTGTTTTCTGCAGATTATCTAGAGAGAGAGAGGGATTGTTTTCTGCATACATTCTAGAGAGATTGTTTTCTGTGTACAATCTAGAGAGATATTGCTTATATGCAGATTATCTAGAGAGAGACAGTTTTCTGCATTCAATCTAGAGAGAGATTGTTTTCTGCAGATTATCTAGAGAGAGATTGTTTTCTGCATATAAGCTAGAGAGAGAGAGAGATTGTTTTCAGCATATAATCTAGAGAGAGAGAGAGAGAGAGAGAGGGAAAGAGATTGTTTTCTGCATATTATCTAGAAAGAGACAAGGAAATTGTTTTCTGCATATAATCTAGAGAGAGAGAGATTGCCTTCATGTTTTTATTTTGCATTTATGTAAGTAAAGGTGTATAAATGAAGTAAGGTTTATTTAGAAAATCAGTTACTCACAATTCTGGTGTTTATTCTGTTCCCAGTCTCCTGATATCCCCACACCCCTAAACATTCAACGTCATTAAAAACTGTTCCATTAATCTAAATGTAACTCACAGACCAATTAAACAAATGTTACTCACGGACCAATTTAACAAATGTTACTCACGGACCAATTCAACAAAATGTAACTCACAGACCAATTAAACAAATGTAACTCACGGACCAATTAAACAAATGTTACCCACGGACCAATTAACAAAATGTATCTCACAGACCAATTAAACAAAATGTAACTCACAGACCAATTAAACAAATTGTAACCCACGGACCAATTAAACAAAATGTATCTCACAGACCAATTAAAGAAAATGCATCTCACAGACCAATTAAACAAGATGTATCTCACGGACCAATTAAACAAAATGTAACTCAGACCAATTAAACAAAATGTAACTCACGGACGAATTAAACAAAACGTAACTCACGGACGATTTAAACAAAATGTAACTCACAGACCAATTAAACAAAATGTAACTCACAGACCAATTAAACAAAATGTAACTCACAGACCAATTAAACAAAATGTAACTCACAGACCAATTAAACAAAATGTAACTCACGAACGAATTAAACAAAATGTAACTCACGAACGAATGAAACAAAATGTAACTCACGGACCAATTAAACAAAATGTAACTCACGGACGAATTAAACAAAATGTAACTCCAAACCAATTAAACAAAATGTAACTCACAGACCAATTAAACAAACTGTAACTCACAGACCAATTAAAGAAAATGTAACTCACAGACCAATTAAACAAAATGTAACTCACAGACCAGTTATACAAAACGTAACTCACGGACCAATTATACAAAATGTAACTCACGAACGAATTAAACAAAATGTAACTCAACGGACCAATTAAACAAAATGTAACTCGCGGACGAATTAAACAAGATGTAACTCACGGACCAATTAAACAAAATGTAACTCACGGACGAATTAAACAAATTGTAACTCACGGACGAATTAAACAAAATGTAACTCACGGACGAATTAAACAAAATGTAACTCACTGACGAATTAAACAAAATGTAACTCACGGACCAATTAAACAAAATGTAACTCGCAGACCCATTGAATTAATTTTACTAATACTGTTTTTATATGGTCTTCATAGAAAGAGTCATTGTTGTTTTTAAAGCATTTTTTCCTTTTGAATCAGTTCATTTGCTGTGATAACTTTTTTGCCATAGTTGGTGCTTAGCTTTGCAAAGCTTAGCTTTGAATTAAGACACAAAAAGTCATGAACTTTGTACTATTACCACCATATTTTTTCAACAATCTTGATTCATGAAATTGTTGCTGCACTCAAAAAGGTGCGAGTTATGTATCAAAAAATGGAATTTCTTTTTAATAAAAAGGGTTCTAAGCTCCTGTTTTGGGCATGAATCCCTTATACTCAAACAGACCCTTGCTATTTTTGGAATAACCACTAACAGCTGTTAGAACTTCTGGAATACATGGAGACAATGAATAGTTTACCTAGTGTAAAATTGGTTGCCTATTGTATTTTGTATGTTGAAAATATTTGTTTTAATGTGCTGTATTTTAATTGTTGGTATTATTTTAAATTGTGCAATTAAGAAATGGTGGTTAAGGATATTTTAATCTTTATATCTATATGTCACATAATTGCCATTCACTTAGATCTAAATTTAGTCTCAGAGTATTTTTAGTCTCGTGCTTGATTTTACGAGTGTATAAACATGTGTGCATAACATAAGCAATATATGGGTGTAACAGATAAAATATATATTTAAAAGTTACAATAGTCAAATTGTGTTTATGGGTATGTGCTATAATATATTAATACATGTATATATAATGTTTTGTATAATTATGGAAATGCAGCATGTATGTGTGAAACAGTGTTAAACAAATTTTGAATTACATTCCTATTATAATGAATAGAAACTGCAGAAGAGAGGCCAATTGTCCATTGGTGTATATATTTATACCTAGTCTCAGCTATTGATTTATAATTAAAGTTGATTCATTGTCGTGGAGCACCATGGAAAGTTTTGCCATGTATGAAATTAGTGCTCTCTTCTTAAAGGTCAAGGTCATACTTGGAGGTCAATGTTACAAAATACAAATTTATAGCACTAAGATGTGTATCAGCGATATTTTTAAATTATTAATGGATATTCTACCAAACTTCACATAATTGTAGGGCACCTGATGATGTTGCACATTTAAGGTTTGTGTTGTCATCACCAAGGTGAAGGTCACACATACATACTTCAGAGCCTTCATTCAGCCTTATTGAGGTTGAATATTGGATGCATTCCGTCATAAAAACAGTAACCCCCTCCCCTCCGCCTACAAGAGTGAAATAATCCCACTCAGTTTAAGCACTTTGAAAATGTCCTGTAGTGTGATTTGCTCAAACATTGTGTCATTGATCTGGGGGGATTTGTAAAGTTATTGTGATAGGTCTAGTTTTTACTCTGCATTATTAATAATGTGCCATTTTGTTTTCTCTAGGATAAGAACTTTCGTCAATAAAATCTTTTAGGAAGTATACATTTGTAATGTATTCAATTAATGAAATAATCATATTATATAATGTACCTGGTTTAAGGGCTGCATGTATTTATCCAGACACTTGCCTGTTTTCTGTTGCTTATCATGTATCATTTTACCCAGATTATGTATTATTCGGGTTTCTGTGTTTTAAGTCTGAAATCACTTTTAAAAATGATTTGTCTTTTTTGTCGAAATATACCCACTTTGAGTATATATCCCAAAAATTGTGAAATGTTGATGCACTCTCACAGATATACCGTATTCAAAACTTTTTTTTATTTTTTGTCTTGGAAAGAGCAAATCTTTGCGTAAATATCTGCAAATCAATGATATAAGATTGTTGACAAAAAAGCAGATCATAGATTTTCATATTTCCGTGCAAAATATACTAACGGTTTAAGGAAAATGCATAAAACATCAATTTTTGAACTTAAATATAAAAATCTGCGATCTTATTTCTTGTCAGCAGTCATATTTGACTACTTTTTATGGATTTTCGAAAAAATTGCCCCGTTCCAAGACAAAAAATAAAAAAGTTGTCAAAACGTTCAATCTGTGAGTGTGCAGCTTTAAGAACTACTTTTAAAATCCATTGTAGTTACTTCCCCTGGGTCAAAAATCAATACATCACTTTTAAACCAAAAAAAAAAAAAAAAATTTAAAGTAGGTTGCATAAGTTTAAATTAAGATGTATTTGGAAATAATCAACTTACCGTTAAATAGAAAAATGGTAATCTTGTTTTAAACGTTTTCTTAAACTTTGAAGCTGAATGTTCGAACATTTGCTTTCGTACAAAACAAATTATAGACGAAAACAACTGCTCGAACATAAATACGATGTTATACCAGCGCTCACATATCTTTTTGAACTGTTTGTCATTGTTATACGAATCCGAAAAATTAACCCAATAATTAACAGATTAATTGATTTTACCCCACACATGCCTCAAAATTTGTCAACAACCTACATCGTCTTCGCTTTTTACCTGGAAAACAACACAATTCTTCAAGCGAACCAGACAGCCAGACAGTGAGTGGTCTGTGACAGTGATAGATGACTTAATACCCATGTATCATGAAACAAACTCTAAAACTAATAAAAATGTTTTTAATCCAATGATTATCCACAATGCTTTTGCTTACACGTATGATCTTTTAAATGTTCAATCGATAAATAGCGTAGTAATTCAGTCAACAAATATCATCTATTTCATTGCTTTTTTGGTTTCATTTTGATAAAGAAAATAATAGTTTTACCATACAAGTTTTACTAAGTCTAACATATCATTAATATTCCCACTTATTGTTTTCATAGTAAGTCATAAAATGGCTGCAGGGCTTAGAATATCATGATGTCATTATTTAGGCCTTTAATTAGCTATGACATGTTTATTTAATGACAGATAAATATTTTAAATATTGATGAAATTCAGAGACATTCTACAAATGATGCCTTTGCTCAAAAATATGTACATGCATGTCCTTAAGGTGCTTAAAGCTGACAATCTTATATATATATATATCACAGCTCTTACAATAATTCATTATCATCATAAATGATGTTGCCATCATGAATAACATCATCATATTTTTTAATTCTAAATAGCGTAAATCTTTCCATTTGCAAGTGTTATAGTGACTTTTTTATATTTGTTTGATTTTGCAATTAAATCTTTAAATTCAATGTGTGACACTAACTTAATTTTAAGATTTAATATTCAACACATTTATTCCATAAATTTTAAGATTTAATATTCAACACATTTATTTCATAAATTTTAAGATTTAATATTCTACACATTTATTTCATAAATTTTAAGATTTAATATTCAACACATTTATTCCATAAATTTTAAGATTTAATATTCAACACATTTATTCCATAATTTGAACACAATGGTGTGCCATGATCATTACAAGATCAAAAGATTAATTTAATTATACATTTACACAATAATAACACACAGGTTTGAATGTGAGATGAGAAAAACAATATGATTACTATAATAATCAGTATTTCAACATCATATTTTATTAAATATTGTTTTACATAAGCATTAAGGATGAACAAACAATCGAAAAGGGGAACTCTTTTTATTAAATAAGGAACTATAATACCTTCCCTCCATTGGTTGGGAAAAAATCTGCTAAAAATTACTAATGAAAATGTCACCCAAATGAGACACAAAGCATCGAAACAGCAATACAATATTCATTTGATAACTTAAAAACCAGGAAAAGCTTTATTTTTCTTTTAATATCTGGTTATTATTGCATATTTTTTGCAGTAATTGGAAATTAAAAAAGATCAATATTTATTGTACTATCAAATACTAAATACTACAAAATTTCTGCCCTGTCTCATTCAATGGGTCAGCATATTGACATTTAAAGTTGAAAAATAACGAAACAAATAACCAGTGCCAATATTACTACAGGAGGTTTCTTAATATTAAATATCGATATTAAATTGTAAATTTTGATTTATAATATTATGTCATGCGCTAGTTGATAATATTTCTGCATTGTTCATAAAATAACACCAGCAAAATTGATTTTTATCTTATTATTTTAGACTAGTTCATTGAGGTTAATTTATGATTTAAGTATTCTTGTTTATTTCAACCTGTGATTTGTGTCATTATTTTGTTTGTCTCAGACAACCTATATTGTATCATTAATGGAATTGTATTCCTTATGTTAAGAAAACAATGACTGTTTTATGTGAGTGTTATGAAACAACTCAATGTTTTGCCCTTATCAGCCATATGTATATACAATATTCAAAGTGCCTGTATACCCTCACTCAACCTTCAGATTTCATGTAATGCATCTTTTGACCATGTTTGTGTTAATGCACCTATTAATCTCCCTCCCCTCCCTCTCCCCCCCCCCCCCACTCACTTTGAGCGCAGTGGGCATAGCCATAAGATTTAGACAAAGTGTATTTTGTTCGTCTTACCCCCACTCTAGATGCAGGTACATTTCACAAAATCCCTCAGATTTGAAGAGTTTGATGCATTAAAAATTCATCGACAAAGAACCTGGTTTAGTCTATTTACGGGCTGGAGCCAGTGAAAATACCACCTGTGAAGAATTTCAGGCTGTCCAAGTCCGCTATATTGCCCGCCGACCCCCCCCCCCCCCCCCCCCCGCTTCTGCCAAACCCCCTCCCCAATCCTCCCCAACCCCCTCTCCCCTGGTGGACAAACCATTCATTACTAGATGGGCAATGTAAATTGTAATCCCTTTCACAACGAAATGTCATTCCGTTTATTATAGAAATATGCTATCTTTGGTTATGGGTATAATACTGGAAACAATTTGTTTGTAGAAAATAGTATTGATGTTTTTCTAGTCAATCCAGATTTTTGAAATCCCTTGTAAAAGGCATGTTATTATTTTCACGAGTGATGTGGTTCAGTTGGATACTTATTCTATACTATGATTTGTATTTTGGTTTTTGATGAAGTTAAACTAGCATTTGCCCAAATTGTTCAAAGTGTGTATTGACAGTTATTTTATTAAATAAATAAACATAAACAGTACTGTGATAAGTTATTTTATGTATTTTTGTCGAACTCCTTTGCGGTGAGCCCGATATAGTTGCTAAAATGACGGTTAAGTGTAAGTAAGTGCGTGCATCCGTCCTTGCGTGCGTCCGTCCGTACAATGTTGTCCGGGCTGTAGCCGTTACAATAATGACAAACCTGTTACACATTCCTACCCCAGTGAGATCATGCAGCGGGAGGGGCAATAAATCCGATATCACACAGTTGAACACACGGGATTTTTACGAATTTCTTCTTATTTTACATAAATGTTCAAAATGGACCCAAGCTATTTTTAATTTCATCGTAAGCCGATGTCTATAATCTCCCTAATTCAATTTAACTTTGGGTGACCAACAAAATCTTAAAAAAGGACCTAAATGTAAAAAAATAACTTTAAAACAAAACATAAGGGGCAAGAACTGTGGAAGTAAGTTGATTGGTTGAAAGACTAATTCGTGAGAACTGTTTAATAACCATTTTTCCTCAATAACTTTTTTTTTACTTTTTATGCAGAATTGTACAAAAAATAAATAATCTGGAAGCATTTTCTTGAAATTACCCTATAATGGTCGAAAAGTTATTTAGCATTTAAATTTCCTGGTATGTGCATGTGTAATATATGGTCAAGATATCTACAAAAATACTTGAAAACAAAGGCATGGGAATAGGATTTCGATTACAAGCAATGGGACATACTGTGTGCACAAATACGAACTGTTCTTTCTGATCGCCATGATTATATGAACAAGTTTCTTGTCAATGATCAAGGGTATACATAAAGGCTAAAATGAAATAATAAAATTGTTTTTCCCCCTGTGAACAGATCTAAGTTGCAACTCCAATCATCTTAAATCTGTAGAAATGTCTCAAATGTTAACAAGTTGATATTTTATATTTAATTACCCATGTGTTCAATTTAGATACTGGCTAAATTTTATTTCACGAAAGTTTTTGACAAAGATCTTTATTGATACCGGCCCCAGGAGTCATAATAAAATAATGCTAGTATCGACGTTGCACATATTTACGCAAAAAAGCAACAACAACAAAAACAAACGTTGGCATATATATAGTAAACACAATATGTTTTGTATAATTACAACTCAGTTCTTTGCTTCTTCAAATAATTAAAACATATGATAAGTATGGCTTTCGTTTGCAAACTTCGTTGTTACATGTCGCCATGTTTTGCACGAAAAATAACAAACATGTACATAAAACGTCAAAGATATCTGCCTTTTGACTACTGTGACTGTAATGGATCATTTACACAATTTTACCACAACATTTTCAGTCAAGTACCAGATTGGTTACTTAACATACGGGGCATATCATAATTATGAATCAGATGACGAAATTTCATTGATGACAGGTAACTACTCAATCAAGGCATGTCTTTAATTCATTACTTGACCGATCGGAAATTTCCGTGAGACACGTGATTGACGTTCGTAGAGGCGGGAAGTGACGGAAACACACGAAGTGAAATTTTTGGCGCATCTTACCCATGATTTTTTACTGAAATTTTGACAACCATCCGAAATGATTAAAACATCAATCAGAGGTTAAACATTCAGCCCCATCCGTTAAATAAAACATCGCGCCCAAGCTTCAGCAAATCAGTCTGAACTTCGGTTTTCGAGGAAGAGGTCGTTGAAGTAAAAGGGACTTTTTAACAGCAAATAATATTTCGATATGAGTGACTGAAACTGAATTTAGTTTAACGGTAGAACATTGTTCATAATAAATTTGCTCGTTTTGTAATTTGCTTTAATTAAAACTTTGAAAAACTATCAAACACCAAGATGTATGTTACAATTTCTTTAATATACACGACACTCGCGCTAGTGGGGTTGGGTTCAGCCCATAGATACGGAGCGGATCCAATGGCTTGTGACACTATGAAACCAGGGCACGGTTCTAATGTGCGGCAAACTCGGGCTACGCCTTACATTATAGACACAAACATGGCGGGATATGTCCCATGCGAGAATGCACAACAGCGGGACTGCGGCGTTGTTGGTAAGTAGATGTACGAATTATCTCAGTTTTTAAAGATGTTAAAACAAAATCAATAAAAAACTAGCGTTTTGAACGAATAAGATTGTTATAATGCATACATGTCATTTCAGATATGATAACTATTTAGTGTTACAACAGCAAATTAAAACACCATCAGTTTGTGTTTGCCTTTCTGCTTGGCTAAGTCTGTGGGCGTGCTCACTTTTCTAAAATGCCTGAAAAAAAAAGCTATTTTTAATCTGACGTGCTTGCCCAAGAACTTTCTGTGCCCAAATGGAGCTAAGTTAGTGAACAAAACTGTTGCGGTTATTCCGAGTCAGTATTTTAATTTCATTTTCGGATGCTACTTGTCCAGTACACATAGATCTACGTTTGCAAATAATAATGACCTGTTTTCTTTCAGTTCGTATCCGGAGTCGTATCGGGGCAATAAACGGGGGCCAGTTTAAGGGCTTCCTGTTACAGGCGCGGACCAAGACGGCGGACGGACAGCTCCAGTATGTGGGCGAGTACAGATACACGAACGGGCAGGTATGTGCTATTTGTTTATAATGCCTACTAAATAAACTACTCATAAGGTAAAACGATGACTTACATGTATACATTGAACCGCTTTGTTTTGTGTTTTTTTAATTCCAGCGACAATAAATAACGCGAGATGTAATACTAAAATTTACTAAATTTAAAGCAAAACTTCAATTAATTTTATTTTAATGTCTTCATATTCAAAGCAAAGTAGTTTAAAAAGATCGCTTGATGTATGCCTCATCATTTCATGATAATTTCATTCCTGTTTTCAGGCTGTCACAGCCCGTAACAACGCCAACCAAATGATGAACAACCAGGCCCGTATGGCCGGCCAGTTTGGTGCAGGTGGTGGTAATCCCTTCGGCCGTAAGAAGCGACAGGTCGGGCCTCCCGGATTTCCTGGCGGTGGACCCGGTGGTCCAGGGAACTTCCCCGGAGGAGTGCCAGGCGGTCAGGGTTTCCCAGGGAACCAGTTTACTCAAGGAATGAATGGCGTTGGAAAGTGAGTGTCTTTATTTTTATTTATAACATAACTTACGGCGCAGGAGTGATATTACCTCTCATATATATAGCTAGTGTAATAACTATGCAAATTAGGTTACCACATCACAGAAAAATGTATTCATACGCGCTGACAAAAAAACGTAAACAAACATTCGACAGAGCCTCGTTTTTATCGTTTTAAAATGAACTCGTTTAATAAATTCGATACAAAATAAACACTCAGTTGAGATCCTCTCTCTATATATATAATAATCACTAAATAAGAAAATATCGAATAAAAGCGAGTTGTTTTTTAGCAATCATTCGTTTCTTTTAATTAAAAAATAAAATAATGTTTCAGAGAAATATATGAAAATTATATCTCACTACTACTGAAATTATTTTGCAGTTTTAACTAAAACAGGTTATTGAAACACCAAAGGTTTTTATTTTGGCAATAATTATAATATTTCAATTTATTTAAAGGGATCATTTTTATAATAAATGAATATTTTTCTTTTCTAGCAACCTGAACAACATCATAAATAACGTACAGGTACAGCGGATGCAGTGTGTCAGAGGCTCGGCGGTCACCCACACTGAAAGCGGGATCAAACGAGGTGTCACACTGATCTGGGTCCCTCCCGTGGGCTTCCAGGGTGGCATACAGTTTGTGTAAGTACATAGTTTTGGGTTGGGTTGGTGTTTTGGGTTTAGAGATAGTTAAGTTTTTTTATGTATGATCGTGATTGAATTTATGCATAAATGGGATCCCAGTTTGGGTCCTGACCCAGGCTTTCGAAAAGGTTACAAGTTTCTTATAGGAGTTTTGACTTGTCATAGGACACAGGCGTACCTCAAAATAGAGTCTGTATAACTCGAGCTTTTAGGTCGGTCGGTCCCTAGAGTCCTCGAGAAAATGAAGGTCTTTTGTATTTGTTATTCAAGTGCCGTATACAAAATAACATACATTTTGGTGATGATTGTTGAACATGCTTCTGTACCTAATATGTCTTGTAAGATTCGAAATAATAATTTTTTAATATTATAATTATCAACATCTGTTTTCTGTTATCAGGGCGACGGTTGTTCAGGACTTCAACACGTTCTGGATGGGTCATAGGTCACGGGAGCTCCGCCCTAGACGCGCTCTTAGAAACAGACCTGGTGGTGGACTAGGTATGGAAGCGTTTGCATTATTATTTTATGTCATTGTCTAAAACAATATTGCAAATTAAACTATTTGACAATGATTCAAAGGACATCCAAATGTAATGATTTTACAATCCTAGAAAACAATTTCATAAAAAATCCTCGGCTGCAAGTTAGAAAACTAAAATGTAATTTACTGTGTTATCCAAAAAATATAGAATCGATTGGATTAAATGTTGTTGTTTTTGTTATTCTCAATATCTGAACGTCTTTGAAAAAATACAAATAATAAAGTAAAAGCATGTCTTAAAGACTATATATTATAACATATTTCTTACATTCTATTTTATTTCTTTCAGCTAACACTGCCCGTTGGTTTGTGAACAGTGGATCGAAGGCCTCTTCAAGCCTCGTTCTTGTGTTGACTTCGATGATAACTGTTGTCTGCTACCTCTTCAAATGAAACACTCTCCCCCATTATCTTGGATTGTATCCCTTACATTATCTTTTCAATGGAAGATTGTGTTAAACGGGATTTTCGTCACTGTATTTGATTGGAGGTTATCTTCACGAAGACTGTAATGTACTGTTGGACAATATAGCATCATAAAAATAAAACAGTGGTAGCCGACTACTTAAAATGACCAAGTGATAATTTGTATATATAAATAAGCATTTTTACCCATTTTATTAGAATTTTTTAATCATATTTCATAAGATTGTTTTTATCACATTTTTACCTAAAACGTCTATCTTTTAAATGCTTGAATGATACATACGTATCTTATGACAGCATTTATTTTCATACTTTGATTAACTGTGAATCGTTGACATTAAAAAGGCATTTTCCAAAATTCATCCAACATAATAATTATAAAAAGCATAACATTTTTTCACTTGACTCTGTTCAGGTAAATGTTGTTGTATAAATGTTGTTGTATATGTGGAAGTGTGCTATGTTGTGAGTTGCTTATTATTCTGTCTTAATATGTCTGAGTGTTTGTTTGAATGTGTGTATGTGCGATTAAATGTGAATTGAAGTGTTTTCTACCTCATCCTTTTACTAAAGCACCTGAGAAGAAGCCCTTTTTGAAAATAATTTTCAGTAACCTCGGTATTTGTTTATGTTTCAGCATTAATAAATCAAAATAATCAAATTCAGACGCGAATTAAGGATGACCTTTATGACAAAAGTATATATCTCTATTACTCTATTACATTCCGATAAAATAAATAGGCATTGTGGGTACATGACATATTTGTAAAATGTTTCTCTTTTGTTCTGTTCTGTTCTGTTACGTTATGTTTTGTTCTGTTCTGTTTTGTTTAATGTGAGCTGAGTGTTTGTTATTTGTGCGTATTTGAATGAATGCATGTGTTTGAATGGTTGTCGCATAATTGTTTATATATAAAATTACAAAAAAAACATGTAAAATGCAAAATCTCACCCCATGTAAACTTTCATATTGTTAATTTGACTGTATGACTGTTCTACTTCTTGAAATACTTTATACTTTCGTACGCTACACATTTATTTTATAATAAAACAAATGAGCTCTATATTCGTTTTCGTAGTGTGCATGTCGCATGATTTTGTATATGTAAAGGAAAGTGTTTGCTTGTTATAGTGTCACCACACTCAAGTAAGAGCCATCCCACTGGACTTATTGAGACAGCACTGGACTTGTTGACCCTTTGCATGCTGGGTAAATTGTCGTCTGCTCAAAAATGTCATCTGGTTTATTCTAAATTTCTTTCAATTTACTTAAAACTTTGGGGATATATTGACTGAGTGGCAAACAGCTTGGAACCTGACCAGACGCCGACTGGTCTGGTTCCAAGCTGGTTGCAAAGCCTTTAAAATCGCCATCAGCAGCCTAAGAGTTAAGACATCTTGATCTTTGAACACCTTTACCCACGCGGCTGGTCCCAAGTTCATGAAACTTAATAAGCTTAACAGACTTAACTAGCTTATTTCAATAAGTCAAAATACATGCTTGAATTGATTTTTTATTAATGAAAAATAGTTAATTGCTATTATCATAACAATAATTCCTATCTAAGTATACACACTCTTAAAGAAGTATATATGATACAAATTGTTGAAAAAAAGTGAGCTTTGCTTAATCTTGTTAAAAGGGATTATGAAGTTTTGAGAAATTGGGGCTGATTCCTATCCTATATGCCGTGCGCCTGACAGGAAGGCAATTGGTATCCATTAGTTAACTAGTCACGTTGTCAGCAACCGGCCATAACAAAACAAGCCCAAAGTGGGACTCCAACCTTTGAGTTCAAACGATCTGGGCAACTGAATGACATGTAGTTGATGTTTTTTCTTGCCATTTCTGTAGTTATTGAAATCGCATGATTAATGTGAGAAAAAGAACAAATTGTGAGTTTCCCAGTGTATTTTGAATCAATAAATTCATAGTATACTGACTGACATACACTGAGCAGTGCGTCATTTAAGTGAACACTTTTCGTGACGCGTAACACAAATATGCGCAGATGAAAGTTCATCTAATCATACAAAAGCAATTAAAACATATTTGATAAAGAAATGAGCCGTGCGAAAGGGAATACGTCCAAACAAATATGGGCTTCATTGTTATATGTTCCAATAAAAAAACATCCATATTGGACGTCGAGGTGAAAGCTTATAAATGAGCCGTTAGTATATTTTGGCGTGAATTTTCATTTGTTTGACTTTCGGACACAATATCCGACATACTTTTATAACTTCTCAAAAGTTTGTTGATGAAAACATAATTGGTGGAAATAGCAATTCAAAACAATTAATGGTCGCTATTTATTTACAAAATGTTTTTAAATTGTAAATTAAGTAGTAATTTGTTCTTCGAATTCGAAACAAGCATTTATAAGGCATTGATGGTGTGACTTAAAATATAACGAATATGCAAGATGCACTCTTACTCCCAAATACGATTTACCACAATTAATACAATTGTTTCGATATACCCGGCAAAAAGGATGAATAAATGTCGAACACAATGGTTCTTATGAAGGATACCGAGTTTAATTTGAAAGAAAGGTGCATACAACATGGTATTTTTACATTATGATACTAAAGCAGATCACAGTAAATCCTTAGGTACCCACCAATCATTTATTTTTTTCTTTGCGTTTTCAGCCATAAAACACGGTTACAATCTTGTTATCAGTATTTGTTATGTTCCATTTATGCATTTTTTAGTAAGTAGTTTAAGGCTTATCAGTCAAAATGTATATTTGTTATACATGTGTATGTATTGATGTTCAATAAGAGTGTCACTTAAAACAAAAGTAAATATCACGTTTTTCCAAAGTAATCTACACATGCAATTTGAAAACAACTTGATTGGCATTGGCCCATACAAAAATGTAAACACCAAAAGATGTTGAATGGCGGCGCTAGGCATAATCGTTTAAATTTTTATCAAGACCTCCGAATAATCAATGTCATGTTCTTAAAGAGGCTGTTTCACGTATTGGCACCAAAAAAGTTTATTTCTGTAACAAACCTCAGGACAATTATCTAATAGAAATTGTTACGCTTTGATATCATAATTGTAAAAAAAGTACCAAAATGTAAAAAAAAATTGTGTCGGAGACCGGGTTCGAACCGTGTCGCCAAAATTGCAGTCCAGCGTCGTACTCACTGAGCTACGAAGCCTTACTATAATCGGGTGACATAATTTAGCTATACACCTACCTCGGTAATATCACGTGATAACACCGACTAGCCAATCACGCATAAGGAATGAATTCTACCTGGTAGACATAACCAGTAATCTTTTTTAATGGAAAAATGCGAAATAACTGCTAAACTTAAATAAATTGTAAACTATGTGGTACTTCAGTTAGTATGTTTCAATGCATTGTACACATCAATGCCAAGTTTATGTCAGTTTTCGACAATTTTCTTTTTTTTGTTGCTATTTTATCATACGTGAAACAGCCTATATACACGCATTAGTTAATATTGGGAACAAGTTATTGAATGGACGCACATTGACGAACTTTTCAGAATTTATTTATATAACATCTTATATATTAGTAACATCGTGAGCAACAACTCGTATGAAATATAAATATATGAAAATCAAAAGGGTCAAGGGCAACGTTATTCGATGATTATTTTGATATGAACCTTATATAAACTGTCGTGACGCAAGTTGTCAAACTACCCCACAAATTGAGATTAATTGAAAAATTACCCTAAGGCCAGTCTGTCATACTTTCAATGACCTCATCATAAATTAATCATTTAATTATTGAGTTACAGCATCAGCACATGTATGTATCGATACGACATAATTTTCGATATATCCAGCGAAGTGCATTCGCAGAATGTTACTTATAGTTTCGCAATTTCTAAGTATGAAAGTTTGATAAAAGAAAATGCATTTAATATTTTTGTTTTTGTTTTATTCATTCACTGTTTATATGAGTATGTATTTTATGTGATGTTTTATGCATTTCATCAAACCGATGTGTTTGATGGCAATATACGATCAACATGATCCAAACGCAGCCCGAATAAAAGCAAGTGCACAATACAATCTCATTTTAAATATTTCATCAGACGGAACTCCTCGGCCATTTTCAAGCGAAAATTGAAAACAATCTCGATGTAATATGGACGGTTTACAATGTCAGAATTATTTACATTTAACTACGCTGCAAGAAGATCGCGTAGTAATTTCAATTCAGCAGTTAAACCTACGGACTCTACTCCTTGGAATATTTATATCTATGCAATAATATACTTCAATGGGTATCAATTTGAACTTAGCAATATAAATTACACGTTTAAACACAAAAACAGATTAATCTTATCATTATTATCAATTTTACGAACTACTTTTACTAATGTACCGGCATACATCCGAGATTGGAAAATCGCTGAGTAGTTCCGATTAATATTTCAAAACATGTACATATGATATTTTCTGAAAGTTCTAATTAAGTTAATGTTAGAGTTTATGAAATAATTTATTCGTGAATAAGTAACCTAAGCGGGGTTGGGGAGAGGGGTACACGTTATTCGAATCTGCAACGGTTTAAGTGAGGATTGTGAATCTGAGCTGCAAGATTGCGGCGAAACGTTCAAAAATAGGATATTTGGTTGGAACCTTTTTTGCTGGTAAGTAGTATTGATTCTCTATTTCAAAAATATCATGAGGCGCATGACGAACCCCCCCCCCCCCCCCCTCCCCACCCCCGCTAAAGGATCGGAGCGCAACGAAGTTCTAAGGGACTTAGAGTTAGCCCCTCTTATATTGCACCAGCTTTAAAACTAAGCCGTGCGCTTGTCAAAAAGACCTGCCAATCACTGCATGACGAGACAATACAATAGTGTTGACAGTAGTCGTGGCTATATGCGCATGCGCAGTTATAGCAACTCACTTAATCATGAAGAGTCGTCTTCAGCAATAAGAAACGATTCTTCACAAACAAGAAACATTTTAAAAATCTAGCACCAATGATTGGTTGAAAATATAAGGCAAACACTAAAAACGCTTTGAAGGGGATATAAACCAGTCTCTGTTTTCCCCATAAAACTATTTTAAATAAATTATCAAAGGCTACCATTAATATGATATACTCTACTGATTTTATAACAGAAGTTTTAAGTAAGACAATTTAAGCAAGTAAGCCAGTATGATACAGGACTTGACGTTTG
This sequence comes from Mya arenaria, assembly GCF_026914265.1. NCBI lineage: Eukaryota > Metazoa > Mollusca > Bivalvia > Myida > Myidae > Mya > Mya arenaria. The sequence continues at coordinate 44,941,645 of NC_069122.1, forward strand.
AGGGCTTTTACTTTGGGTGGGTGGGGGTTGGGGTGGCGTCGTAACATGTAAAGGGGTTTACGTTCATCCCCAAGATTCGAAACAATATAGGCTCTAAACGTGATCTGGGTGATAAGTTGGTCCTTCCAAGGAGAGGACAAGATTGCCTTAATTCATTATTAAATGGGGGTATTCTGGTGTTATCTAACACGTGCCCCCTAACCCTCCACTAGTGATACATACAACAACAGAATAATCAGGAACAACATTTTTTGTCATAAACTATTGTTCATAGCAACAGGCAGCATGTAGTTAGGAATTAAAAACGTGTGCATATTTCATATTTTAAACAATGTTTGTTGCCTTGGCCTACGAAAAATCTCATTTTAAACTCATAACTATTGAACATCCACATTGAAGTTGGTTTTCACATTTGAATTCATATTCATCGCATAACTATTCACATTTTCACATACAAAATAGCTTAGTTCACATCAGATCTGATCATATGTAACATCTTTCCGTCGAATCTTGCTAACCGTAAACTTGCAACCATTCTGAAAACATACATAGATCTAAGTTAATATACAATGACAGAATATTTCATTTATAAATCAAAGCAACGAAGGTACCGATGGCAGGAACGACTATTACATCATTCGGTACACGTCGGTCATTTTCCATCGAAAACAACCTCGGATGTGTGACGGTACGTACATGGAAGTAGTTCAATTTTTTTTAAATAATAGTTTTAATTTATTAGTTAAGTGTTTTAACGTGTATTTCGTATTACTAAGTTTAAGTCGATTACCAGTGATTACCCAAGAGTAAAGGCATTCAGTTTTCCTGCTGAATACGCGATCTACTTGCAGCGTAGTTAAATGAAAAGAATTTTGACATTGTAAATCGTCCATGTGCATCCGAGGTTGTTTTCGGTAAAAAATGGCCCAGATGCTCGAATGCTATCGCATAAAGCTTCAGTTGGACATACCGTAGCAGCCAACTATCGTACATGTACTGTACAACTATTTTGTTGTGCTCACCGAACCGGACAAGTGGGATTTCTCCGGGTAATCCGGTCTCCCCACAACACAAGATCACAGTCACGCACAATCTCGTGCCAACGAGAGTGATTTAGTACAAGGTATTCTTTTCACAACCGTTGTAAAACAAATAACGTTTAAATTTCAATATCTCTTTGGCGGACCCCGACAATCAGTTCTACTATCTTTTAACGATTTTATCAGACTGTACATGAAACTTAATGATAAAAACCTTGCAAAAAATATGAAAAATAAAAAATAAAAACAGCAAAATAGCGTCTAATCCTGACTTACCACCACATTTCGTGGTATAGACGCCCAAAAACCTTTGTTTGGTATCGCCTCCGAACCCTCTGCCTTTTTGACAAACTTCATAAACAATATTCCTCCAATCAGGTACGAAACAAGTACTCCAAATACTCTGAAATGTTTGAAGGAAATGCACAACTATATATTCTAGTAAATACTTTGACCATTTTAAAAAAAGTAAACACCATTTAGCAGACATAATCAGCCTAACTAGCCCCAGTTTCTCGTAACTTCATCAGATAAACCGGCTTAAGAAGCTTATTTCAATTAGCCAAAATACATACTTAAACTTGATATTGATATACAAAAAATGGTTAATTATGAATATCATAAAGATATTGAAGTCTAAAAACCTTTAAAGGAGTAAAAATTACACACACAAATTATACCAAAACATAAATAGTGAGCTTAGCTTAATCATATTATAACGGACTAAAGCAGTTTCGAGAAAGTTTGCTTATTGTATAAAACTGGTTAAACTTTTGGTTTTGTTAAAGATGGCTAGTTTGTGTTTTATTGATCAATATATTTATCCGATAATAATTATTAACCAATCGTATCATTTACCGAAATGTGCAAACAAGACTTAGGACAACCTTGGGGCAGCTTAATCAAGTTATATACGATTAGCTATCGCAGCCAATTATATCAACGGGGTTCAGTTTTGATATGGTCTACGATATACAACAGTTGTATTTATTCAATAAATACTTTTAACCAATCAACGAGTTCAAAACTGCAGACTATCCAGATTATGCACAATTTAATATATTTCTATAAACTTGAATGCAGTACACCAAAGAACGTTATCCATGCAAATTGATCGGGAAATGCTCAAAATGCATTCCTGAGAGCTCCTGCATCCATTCAGTAGAATCAGGAAATGTCCATACATTTCTTTCAATCGTATCTGACTAACAGGAAACAGATAGTAAACATTGGGATTATACATAAAAACACACAATAAACGTGTATTTGTACTCAACTTCTGTTAATTGATCTTAATATTGCCTAATTGTCTTATCAGATCTCCAATGCTGTGCAGTTTTGGATGTTTTATTATAAAATTGGACCCTAAATGGCCCTGAGCCAATACATGAATACACAGGAAATTGGCCCCTACTTTGTCACCAGTGCAATTAGCAGGAGATGCAAAGCAGGGGATTATCATGCCATGTATTTTGCTCTTATCTGTAAAAAGATGTAAGTGTCTTACTTGTATTTTAAATTAGTCTCCTATAACCGTGACTAGAGTGGCAATGCACTTGTATGTAATGTTTGTTGAATGTACTTTTATTCATCAATGTACAATGCATTGATGAGATTGAAATAAATGATAAAGCTGTAGTCGCACGAAATGTTTCTCTTCCGGCCTTCCTAGCTGTATCCGGCTACTGGTATATTCTATGATTGTTTTAAATCAAACGCCCTCACTGGGTTTTCACAGTTTTCAAAGCACTAAATTAACATTCAATGGCTTCACTTTTTTATGTACATAATCAATGAATACATTTAAATGTCCATATTTTCTTAACTTCCCTATATACCTTTTGGCACTTTGATAACAATATACATATTTCTTTCCGTTTTTTATGCTACCACACGTTTGATGCAACTAAGCAAAAGCCATACAATAAAAAGGGTTTACGCACATGATCAATAAAATGCTGCCGCCGCTGAGGCCCCCAGAGGCCCCCGATCCTCCCTTACAATCTCCCGTGGGCCCCTTGCTGTCACATTTGCCTGGGCATGCGCAGACGGTCTTCAACATCATTTCCTGAAACAAGAGGTGTTCGGTTAAATCTGAAATGAAAGCTTTGCTATTGAGCTTCAAAGTTTTCCTTTTGGTAACAAATATGGCTAAATATCCCAACAGAGAAATAGAGCAGTAAACATTTACAAGTTGAAGTGGTTTGTGGAGTTTTTGTTCAATGGCTTAAACTTTTTCGTACGAGGAATATTAATATATTTAACAAATCACATGGCAAACAAATGGTTCAAAATACAACAGTGTTTACTTGGAAGCTTAAATGTCTTAAACTTACAAACTGGCCCGCTCCTTGTTCCCCTTTCGGTGTAAACGTCGGGTCACATGCACTCTCGTCACATATAAGGTCAACAGTGGTCAGTCTAAAATTATAATAATAGATCTACATATCTTCAAATATATTTGTCCAGTCAGAAAGTGTCATATGTTTGAACACTTCTTAGTGATGAAAGACGGTTTATATTAAACTAAACATATACAGAATAACTGTTTTTTTTCAGTGTAAGATGGCAATATTTTTCACCGAGTAAGCCCCAAAAAGCATTATTTCACGCGCGGCTTTGCCAAGAACCAGGGGATTCAATGTTCAAACTTTTCACTTGAAAATTTTTGGACAAAGTTTTTCATACTTGATTCCAGAATCAAGGTATAACATGGCCACTTGGCTCTACATTATCATGGCTCAAAATCTTTAGTCGGTTCTGGTTTGTCTAAGCTAACTAAATTCGACTTTACATCAAAACAGCTGCAGCAATGATCCTATGATGTCTTCGTAAATATTATTCACTGAACTTCACATGTACGCCTCTGAACACTCAGTGTTTCTTAGAGTTGCTCAATCGTTTTTCAACTGTTTCTATACATCACTTCGGTCTACAGTAAAGATATTGCATTCAGGAGCCTCTTTAGTTTAGTTTAAACGTATTTATTTAACAACGATTGTGATACAAGTTATGCCGGGACTCGAACTCGGGTCGCCTAGGTGAGAAAGTTAGTGTTGCCAGATACTTAAACATGGTGTTTGTTCAAATGTAAATATGGCCGGGTTTAAAACATATCTATGTACAGCACTTCTCCCACCCCCATCATACTCACTTTAGAACACAAGTTCCGGCGGTGTAGGCGACCACCACATTTCCAGCGTCAGCATCGTATTGGAAGGCTGCCCTCCCGCTGTCCCCAATCTGTTGCGACTGCTTTTTGTTTTGATCTAATACACATGCCTGTGAATCAAAATTTACGCTTGCGAGATATGGGGACACAAGTTGTTACTTACAACTGAAAGTGTGCATACATGTATTTTGGATAAGTTTTACGCTTGTGAGATATGAAGAAAATTAATATCGAGTACTATTGTAATATACCCTGGTATAGACCATTACTTTTCTTCCACGTCTTACACAAGCTTGGAGATAGGATAACCATTGTGAGATGTGGAAATAATCGATGTTATATTTGTTGTCATGGGCTTTTTTGTTGCAACTGGTTCTATATATTAAGAGGATGGGAGTAAATAATTGATAGATATGCATGAAGCCTAATCAAATCTCTATTTGTGTTAAAAATAACTTTGAAATAACTAAGAAAATATGTACACACCGTCGCTTGCTTGCATTCCACCTCTGAGAATGAACCACAAGGCGAATACGAATAGTAATAGCCCTCTTCTTGTTCCATAACGTCCTTAAATCTGAAAAAAAGGTATACAATATTAATGTGAAGATATAAAAGCCTCAGATAAAACACCCATCACACACGATAATGCAATGCAATGGATCTTACAGGCCCAAGCCTAGCAGACGAAACAATCACTTTGACCTCGCTAAGTCCTACTCATGCATAGTTCACCATTTTTCGGGTCCCAGCGTGTGCGCTTTTGCTCCGCCTCGCGGACAGCTGATGAGACGAGCCGAGGGAATAGGATTCTTTCCGGGCAAGCAGAATGTGTCCTTACTTTCATTGAGCCTTTGGGTTTCGTGAGAATCTATGACTTGCGCACTGCCACATTGATTACTCATACAGAGAGACAGAATCGTTCAGTAATGTTAAAATATAATTACAATAGAAGTTGGGATTTACCGCCTTGTGAATTATTGTTTTTTAAAATGCACTTTTTTATTACAAAATAAAGGACGGTGTTAAAACTAAGTTATTGACGGCTGGAACACTTAGACAAATGTTGATAAATGCTCAAATATTGTCTTTCAAGTCCACGATTTTGACAAACATTAATAACGCAACTCAGCAAATGGCTGTAGTGTGATTGGTTGATTGACATTAGCACGTGATAATACCAATGTAATTAATAAAGGTTAAATATCCGTATTATTCCTTGTGGTCGGATGGAGACGGTGTCAGTTTTCTTATTTTTCTTGATTTTACTGTCGGTAAAATGGTAATTATTTCGACAAGGATCTTGTAAGACAAAGACATAAAATAACTGCACTACGGACCAGGTTCAAAGTAAGGATTATGTTTTTACATAACACTTACCGCCAGTTGTAGTAAATTGAAAAAAAATCTAGACGAGAGAGCCGTCGGTAGAACACAATCATATTGATTTATGGTGGTTTTGTTTTAAAATGAACGACACAATGATGTTAATTTTTACAGTCTTGGAAGGTGTGCGTTATCCAATCTTGAATTCGCTCCCCTCCACAAACAGGTTTATTTTAAACTTTAATTGTATTCTTTTCTTCTGCAATTTAGGTATCAACGAGTAAAATGATTATGATATACATGTTAGTGTTATCAAGTTCATTGCCGGGATACTTTTGGTCCAAAAGCATGTACGAGTCCCTTCTTTAAGGGACTATTTCATGGTTGTAAAATTGCAATTTTTACAGGGTTTTTATTACGAAATAAAGTGTGGCAAATCATTATGAATGTTAAAACAAAGATATGACCTGGGACCCTTAGACAAATGCTGATAAGACTTTGCTGTGACGAACAGAAAAAACAACAACAGGTAATAAAAGTCTCACGTTGGTTGTCCGTCCGTTTTACTGGCAAGACTGGTGAGGTCCACAATCCCACTCCCGTCTGTCATTGTGCACGAGCACTGGTCCTGCATTGTGCAGTCTTTCTGACCGGAACTAGTTCCGGCCAGCAATAGTAGCACTAATGTGCAAAGTGATAACTTCCGGTTAACCGCAGAAATAATTGAAACTTTTCTTATTCCCATTGTTAAGGTTTTGTTCTGTGTTAGAAGATATTAAAATAAATCCCAGTGATCACTGTATACACTCAATAGATGTTAATGTAAACAGACGAAAGTATGTTAAAACAAGAATTTATAAACTTAAACTATGGTTAACATATATATCATATAAAAATGAAAACATTTTTTGTTAACATAAATTAATGCAACACTTTTTTGTACTATATTTGATATCATCATATGACAAACATGAAGGTATATCTTAAATCACCCGTTATCATGTTTGGCGATAACGAGTAATGACAATCCCCAGATGACTGCTGTAGTTGACTATTTAAAAGTTGCTGAAGATAAACACGTACATATAAACAGACAATCATGAGTTATACATATAATGTTACTGTTAATATATATTTCCAAATTTATACAGGAATACAAAATATAGTGACAAAACCATTAGCCAAAAACCTATTATATTATTGTTAAAGGACACATAGACAAGCCCTATATTTGACATGGTCAAGTTTAAGTAATAGATACATGACATGAATTAAAATCTTATTAAGAATGGGCGGGGTGTGCATAGCGAACGAGCCCTTTCTAATCACTAAGATAATTATTCATGTCATCTTACTGACTTAAAGCTGCACTCTCACAGATTGAACGTTTTGACAACTTGTTTATTTTTTGTGTTGGAACAAGCCAATTTTTGCGATAATCCATGGAAACCAGTTAAATAAGACTGCCGACAAAAATAAGATTGCAGATTTTTATATTTAAGTTCAAAAATTGATGTTTTATGCATTTTTCTTAAACCGTTGGTTTAGGCCATAAAACATTAACTTTCGAACGGAAATATGAAAATCTACGATCTGATTTTTTCTCAGCAATCTTATATCATTTATTTGCAGATATTAACGCAAAAATTCGCTCTTTCCAAGACAAAAAAGTGTAATAATGGTAAATCTGTGAAAGTGCAGCTTTAAAACACAACCTCATTGGCTAACGCATTATCAATGCAAAATCTGACACAGGGATTGTGTATCGGTTGAGTGACAGTGGGAGGACCTTTAAACAGCCGCTAAAGTGGAAATTCTTAATGATTTAGCCTAATGAATGAACTTTATGATTGCATATCTGCAATTTCATTGGTTGTAAATGTAGGTTATATTCTAATTTGTTTATCAGCCTTATTAAGTATTCGTTCGTTCATTATGGTATTACCATACATGTACAATTCATTTATTCGACATGCATTAAAATGAAATACCATTCCGTTAAATACGCGCATTCACATCTATTTTGAAAATGTATTTTAAAAAAAGATGTATGTGTGTGTGTGTGTGTGTGTGCGTGCGTGCGTGCGTGCGTGCGTGCGTGCGTGCGTGTGTGCATCAATTTGATGTACATGCATTATAAGTAAAAATGAAAATAGCAGAATGTATATGACACTTTTATTGCTGTGGATTTATTTCCCACGCGTAACTCAACATAACTCAACTTATCTTTATTTCCTTTATTATTTATATATAGATAGATTTATTCGTGCATATATATATATATGACATAGTAACAAACCAAATATCTCATAAAGTTATATCACAGAATGATTAACAAAGTATAAGGGATGATATCTATACTAAAGCACATTATCATTAGAATGCTTTGGATACATACATACGTTAATAAAGATTGAATTCAATGTGACAAATATATAACACAGGATAACCCATTAAAGTTATTCAACTTATTTCCAATGGGGTCCTTAATTGGGTCGTTACCATATTTTGGATGCATGTTACTCGATCTCATTTCTGGTCAAAGGACGTTTGGGTGGCAGAATGTTAAATTTCAGGGGCAATCAATGCACCTCGTTTTTTTCATCAAACAGTGTTATACTTTTTCACATTTAACTACGCTGCAAGTAATACGCGGAGTAATTTCAATTAAGCAGTTAAGCCTTAGGACTTAAGTCGTAGGAATCTTGATTATTTATGCATAAATGGTCCTCACTGGGAATCGGTTTGAACTTTCTGATAAGAGTTGCACGTTACAACACTGCAATTTATTAATAATACTATTAATAATTGTAAGTTTAATCAATTACCGTAAAGGTACTGTAAAGGTGATGGCGATTTTCTTTATAAATGACCTTATACACAATGTTAATCTGCCGGGGTTGATATCTCTAGATGATATTAAATATTCCTACTGTTTTTTGCCGATGATATGGTACTTTTTGAAAAATCAGCTGAAACCTTAAGATTAATGTTAAATGACGTTGAAAATTACTGCGACAGGTGGGGATTGAAAATAAATGTATCAAAGACTAAAGCAATGATCTTTAAAAATGGAAGGGCAACGCATATAACCTTACAGATTTATGGTAACTAAATAGAAGTTGTTAATTCCTTTAAATACTTAATTTGTTTTAAAATGGCAACTTCAATAGGTCTCAAAGACTGCTTGCTCAACATGCATCTTTTTCACTGTATAAATTATATCAAATATTTAATAATACTGAACTTCCCGTTCATCAGAAAATTAAACTGTTTGATGTGTTGGTGGGCTCAGTTCTTAATTTCTGCTCGGAAATCTGGGGTATGAATCCAATTACCGACATAGAAATGATTCATGTGAAATTTCTACGCTATATACCTGTAGTAAAAAATCAACAAACTTAATTGCATTATACGGAGAAGTTGGAAGTGTACCAGTGATAGTATTTAGGAAAATAAATTTTATCAAATATTGGAAAAAATGTTATTGTTTCGAGAGATAATAGTTTAATCCAACATACTTATAACGTATTACGAGCAGACGATTCAAGTAATAAAACATATAAAAATAAAAACTGGGCCACTCAAGTTAAAAATATTATGAATGAACATATATTTCTGATATTTGGCGAACTGAAAGTATTTATAATTACACATTTGAGGTAATCAAAAAGAGAATTATATACAAATATTGCCAAAGCCTGTAAGCAGATATCAATAATTCATCTAGATTAAGAACATACGCCTTATTTAAACATGCTTTCATTAGAGAAAAATATTAAGAAAAAATCCATGAAAACAAATTTCGATATGCTCTTGCGCGATTTAAAACTTATGCCCATAGACTTAAAATCGAGACGGGCAAATATACTAACAAACCCGTAAATAAAAGAATATGTGTATCATGCAATCTGAATCAGGTAGAATCTGAATTTCATTTTCTACTTGTGTGCCCAAAAAATAGGGAATAAAGAAACAAATTTTGTAAGCCTTATTTTTGCCACTGCCCAACGTTAAATAAATTTGAATCCATGTAGTGTTGTAATACAAAGAATAACACATATAGACTAGCAAAATATATTTTCTTTGCTAACCAGCTAGGGGAGGTTTTACATAACTAGGCACGTATTTCCTTTTATACCTGAATTGCTGTTATTTAATGTAATTCATTATACTAACAAATTTAGCTATATTTCTATTTTTATAACCGCACTCGAACAATTATAGGATGTTATTTATGTCAAATTGCTCCAGAAAGTTGTATTTCTGTACTTTCTCCATTTATTGTATTGTATATTATATGCTATGAACATTGTATAATGTTTTACGCAATAAACTTATCATATCGATATAAAACAATTCCGGATTATTTCATAAAACGATTTTTTTTTGTGAGAAATGTAGTTTGACTCCTGAGTTCGACGATTCTGTTCCGGCAAAAAATGCGCTAGGCAAGTAATCCTCGGACACATTTTTTTTATCTATCCGAATACAATTATTAAAAACTTCAGCTTATCCTCTGTGATTGTTATATAACTTCACTTTTTATTTGGATTAGAATGACCAATTTTTAGAAAAAAAAAGTTCTCGGTCGCTTCCTAAATTTATCAACAAACCAGGAACCTTGTCCTAAAGGTCTTCTAAACTCGGTATGTGTATAAGATAAATATTTGACATACAAAAAAACGAGGTTTTGAAGCAATAATCTTCCATTAAAATAACTTTGATAACTTTGTTAAGCTGAGAACACAAATACACTGCATTCATAACTTACACTTATGACGTATCTTTTCCGTCTGATAAATTGCGAAGAACACATGTACAGTTTGCTAATGAGATGCCTTTAAACAAAATACCAAAGCAATACATCTTGTTTAACTTCTTAAAGGGTGTGTATGGTATGCTCTTGCTTATTAGCTGCATTGACGCTTGACCCTGCAGCATTCCCCTTGCATCGTCTAAACAGTGTGTTTTTTTGAAAGCTTAAAGCAAGGGAAACTGCCCTCAGTATTAATTCAGGTGTACACTCGAAGAGAACAATTTAAAGTGACACTCTTATTCAAAATCAATACATGCACATGTATAACAAACATAAATTTTGACTGATAAACTACTTACTAAATAATGCATTTATGGAAACTATTTATTACTGATAACAAGATTGTAACCGTGTATTTAATAGCAGAAAGCGCAAAAATATTAAATGGTTGGTGAATGCTAAAATATTTACTGTGGGTTACTATAGTGTTATTAGGTAGAAATACCGTGTTTTATGCTCATTTCTTTCAAATTCAACTCGGTATCCTTCATGAGAACCATTGTTTGACATTTATTCATCCATTTTGGAATATTAAAACGAAAGTTTTAATTGTTGTAAATCTTGCATGGGAATAAGAGTGTATCTTTAACCTCCGTTAAGTGATTCTTTAGCAACCATGCATTCATCTAAAATATAACACACACGGAATAAGATAAGAAAGAGGAGTCATATCCTGTACAACGGAGGTAGACCAGACAAAGAATCGTTGCATGTTGCAACACTCTCACCATCCCAAGGGCTCAGTGGCCGAACTAAGGTGACTATGAGAAACCAACAAAAACCAAAAACGACCAAAACGTAAACACCATAGAATCATATCAAAACCACCAACAGAAAGAGCAAGAGTGCTTCTTGCAAATATGTTGAAAGTAAAAATGATTAACAAGCGTAATACACATCATTTGTATTCATATCATACTTTGCAAATCAGTGGAAGCTGAATCTGCCATTAAAAATTTCCTGACACAAAATGATCTAAAAGGACTCAAAATTAAATGAAGTATTATGTACTCTATATTCAGTTAAAACATTATTTCAGTGACATTAACCTGCCATTGGTGTTGATATCCGTCTATAAGACGTTATTAAAAAAAATAGCTGTTTAAGTGTGAATCATTGCACCATACACAATTTGAAATATATATGATACTTGCTTTACTTAACAAATTTTCTGTACCATTTACATGCTTTAAGATAAAAATTTCTATGACCCATTGAATAACTTAATTATCTGCTCTTTTATTTCTAAATACCAGGGGGGGGGGGTAGGAATCACGTGACTTAAAGGGGTCCTCACATGGGTCATCACGGGTCACAACCTTTGTAAACAATCGAGTAATTATAAGAATATATGTTACACATTTTCATTTACATGTACATACACCCATTTTTCAATTTAGCTTTGTGCCAGTTCTTTTGCGAAAAACTCCATAAAATAATCTTCAATAGATACATAATCATTTTATATGTATTTTGCAATTTTTTTTTAGTTCTATTAAGCTTTTATTTAAAAAAAGGCACGAATCTATTTTAATGAAACGGTTATAAATCAAATTCTCCATACACAGCAGCTATGATTGTCTAAAGCCTTAATCTCCGGATAGTCCTGGACTGTCCCGGATCGTTCCGTGCTGGGTTCGGGCAGATCCGTGACAGTACAGGTGGTCCGGGATGGTCCGGGAAACTACCCCGACTGTTAATTTTGCCGTGGTGATCCGGAACCGGCCAAGACCATGCGGGGGATTTTCAATCCGGGGAAGCCCGAGAAGGTCCGTGTAGCGACCGTTTGGGATATGGGATGGTCCGTAGTATCAACGTATTGATCCTGGGCGATCAGGCATGTCGTGTTGCACAAGGATCATTCCCGGGGCGGCACATATTGGTTCCGGTACAGTGCGTAGCTGATCCGGGATAGTCTGTGATGATTCGGGATGTCATCTGTGTTTACCCACCCACCCCAACACTCATCAGTCATTTTAAATCCTGTTTAAATTAATAAAAATAAAACTCCCGCTGGCATAACTTTATGTATTTGAAATGCATATTTTAGCCACAGCATAACATGCCTGTTCACATGGGAGTGATATTCATTTGCTAAGTGTTAACATTATAACACTCTCCGCGGTTTGTTTTAAAATCGTATAATCCGGGAGCCAAATGCGTTAGATTAGCCAATCCTTGCTTTAAGGTATAAAGAAATTATTCCGCATTATTTTGATAGCCGAGATCCTCAAATATAAAACTCCGAGTGATGAAGCTGCCCCACCCTTGGTGGGAATCAGTATTCAAGATGGTGTCAAGTACAATCGAATAAGGGTTCGTGAATGACGTCATGTTCGGGGTATGAACCCTGTTTGCTTGGTAAAAGTATTAAAGGGTGTTGATATTTACACCAATAGGTCATTATCCCTTTTTTGAATTGTAAAATACTGCATATCATTAAAAAACATAACAGTTTTTCTTCCCACCTATCCTGTATACATGTGCCCATTTTGCGGGGTTTACGACCATTGAATTATAGAGAAAAAATTCGGGTCTGAAAAAATCGGTCTCATTAGCGGGTTGGTCGTAAAAATGGGGTGGTCGCCCCACATCGCTCCTCATCGGCAACCTATCATTAACACATCTTTCAAGGATCGGCCGATGTAAAGCTGCACTCTCACAGATTGACCATTTTAACAACTTTTTTTTATTTTTTGTCTTGGAAAGAGCAGATTCTTTCGTAAATATCTGCAAACCAATGATATAAGATTGCTGACAAAAAAACAGATCGTAGATTTTCATATTTCCGTTCGAAAATTAATGTTTTATGGCTTAAACCGTTACCAACGGTTTATGAAAAATGCATAGAATATCAATTTTTTGAACTTATATATAACAATCTGCCATCTGATTTTTTGTCAGCCGTCTTATATAACTGGTTTCCATGGATTTTCGCAAAAATTGGCTCATTCCATGACAAAAAATAAAACAGTTGTCAAAACGTTCAATCTGTGAGACTGCAGCTTTTTAAAGCATCGGATTTTAAAATAATTTACGGTGACAATCATATAAAATGAATAATATTCGATGTTTCTCTCGCGGCAATAACTTAGACAAACAGAGAAAGCTTCACACGCTTTCCGTTATTCTCCATTCTGGATTACATGACCACAGTCATAAATTGTAGCAGATCGAAAGCCTGTCAACGCTTTTAGCGCTTTGATTTTATTGTAAACGTGTATACTATGTATTTAGTAATGTTTGAAGGTTGCTCACATGTACTTACACAAGTAAATGGTTTGATGTGACGCATAACCATTTATTTTATGTTAGTACACACTTACAATCTTAATCAAAACTTGTCAAAAAAGAACCGATTTAAGCTTTAACATAGAAAATATCCCAATGAATGAATTACAATCACACAAAAAAACTGAACAAGTATGCATTTAATTTGATTTAGAACGCAGTAATTTTGAAAATATTTGCGTAATATTATTCCACAAAAACGCAGCTTATTCACAATATATGAACCAAATAAGATATAATGAATACTCATTTCAGCGCGACTTGAAGCAAACTCCTTAAAATGCAGAATGCAGCACCGAAGCTAAAAGATCAGATCGGTAATGTAAATTAGGTCGTTAACCATAACAGTTGTAGCAGCGCTGGGGTTGATACGCCCGTGCGCGCATTAATTTGTCAAATGTTACGTCGATCTGCCGATGGTAGATTCCGATTTACGATCATAAATGTCTGCATGATTACTTCTTGTAGACCGGCGCCATTCATTCGTCTTTTGTACGATACATCTCCTTTGTTTCATAAACAAATCTACTGAAAGAATATATCCAACGAATACAGTGTGTGTATACCACGTGATATATTACGTCATATATATGCTACGTCGGCAGGCATCATTTAGCTTATAATAAAGACTTGAATCAAAGAAAACTTTTCTTTTACTACACCATTATAAATAAAACAAGGGGCAGTCCATGCTGCTTAAAGAGCCCAGCCGGCTTTTATTACCGAAGTTTGATAAGGTGATTAGATTCATCAAGCACTTCGACAAACCTGTTTGCAAAATAATATTTCGACAGTGCTCCGTCAGACGGCAGTATTGCGAAAAGGTTTGACGAAGTGTTTTGAGAAAGTAAACTCGAACTGAAGTAAAAGACCGAATGAAGGGCAACGTTTAGAGTCTTCATTCCGGGCAAAATATTGCCTTCCGACGTAGCATTTATGGCGCAATTTATCAAGTGGTATACACACGTGGTATGCTAATTGTTCACATAATTCGCCGGAAAATAATCCCTGAATACTGTTCATACTCGCAGAACATGTAATACCATAACCGTTTATTGACAATGAATAACACAGCAAACCGTCGGGACACTCGCCCACGGATTTTATCTAAGGATTAAGTTGTATGCCTATATCGGCCGTGATACTTTGTTGATGCTGACGTTATGGAATCCGCTTGAGTATATAAGTGGCACTGTCAGAATTAATTGCAAGACAATACGACGAGGATTGGCTCACTCACAGAATGAAATCCACAGTATGTCAAGCAATACCAATAAAGACATATAAATATGTGAGTTTTTAAGCGGCACTGGCACAAGTGTTTGCAAGAATATTTTACAAAGAATATCTCAATAACAGATTTAACTTAGTGATTTAAGTGAACGATGATGCTTCTCAAATTGATCCTTATTATTGGCATCGGAGATTGCATAAGGGATATACACTGCGACCATGAAACAGATGAACATATACCAAAAATTAACGAGTTGCAGTCTAACACCACACAGTTAGAGGAAGCCACAATTTATGGTAACGTAACAACATTGCCTAACATAACCGAGGATTTTAAAAATGGACCAGAAACCAACAACAGAACCGCGGTTGACTTCAAAGATTTTAAAACAATCATCATACTTATCCTATGCGGAACTTTATCCATGGTGACTTTATCCGGAAACTTGTTAATCATTGTTGCATTCTATAAGACAAAGAAGCTGCAGATACTAAACAACTTTTTTCTTGTCAGTTTGGCAGTTGCAGATGCTGCGATTGGAGGTTTATCTATGCCTCTAACGACTATTAACCTCGTATTTGGTCATTGGCCACTGGGGCCAGTGCTTTGTGACGTGTTTGTTTGTTTGGACTATTCTTTGAGTGGAGCTTCGGTGACCCATATATTGGTTATCTGTCTCGACAGGTATTGTTCAGTTACAAAACCTCTGAAATACCGAGTTGAACGTACTACAAAACGTGTAGTAGTAATGTTAGCTTTAGTGTGGATCTATTCCTTTTTTATACCTGTCAGTTGCGTGCTACTTTGGCCTGTTGTACACGCGAAAAGGACAATTCCTGAGAAACAGTGTTATTTTGTTATATTCGACAACGACATAGTATCAACGATCTTGAATGCCGTGGTCGTCTATATCCCTACTGCAGCTATCATCTTCATGTACCTGAAAATATACGCAGTAACCAAACAAAGACGTAAGTTACGTTCGGGACGATCAAGTCAATACGTAGAAACTGACCGTAGCGAGAACAGCAGGGCATCACAAAATCCCAGAGTAATGAAAGTAGCATCAATATGTCGTGATTCTACTCATAAACGTGCTGTAGCAGAAACGCAGAATTACCGTACTAATCGCAGACAGCAAGGGGACAGGGGCGCTCGTATTCTCAGCCTTATTCTCCTCACGTTTCTAATCACTTGGATGCCAATGAATCTGACTTCCTCAATTCAGCCTTTCTGTGGTGCATGCGTACCAAATGTTTTCTGGCATTTTCGTGAGTAAAACTTGTTATCACTACACATCAACATGCATCGACTCACTATTAGATCGTGCACATCACTGATATGTATTCACTTGTGTATAAGGTTGGATTTCGAAAATTACCAACTTGACTTTGTAGGGGGAGGGGCGGAGGTGGGGCGCGTGGCGCTGCTTTGGTGTGTTGCTTTAACATCTTGGCCATGAAAGCTGATCAATCTGACAAGTTTTAGATTGCACACAAAACAATTCATTAAATCAGCATAGACTGCCTGAATTGGTACAACGGATTTCATAATGTATTCATAGCAGTTCATTTTTACAAGTACAGATACACAAATTCACAGATGTATGTTATAAATATGATCTTACTATTGATATGCCCCTTTAGCGAAAATGCATTAATTTTAATTCAGCTAATGTTGTTGAACCGGGAACATTTGAATATGCATTGTAATTACACTGTATTGATAATTTTTCAATTTCTCATAAATTGGTATACTATAAGTATATATATTTAACAGATCAAACTTAACCATTTCGTTATACATGTGTCTTTTCAGTCAGTTGGCTTCTTCTCCTCAACTCCACAATGAATCCATTCTACTATGCTCTTTGCAACCCGGATTTCAAAATGGCGTTCAAACGCATCATTTGCTGCCAGAAATAGTGTTGTATCCGAGTTTTGATTCTTTAAGTGGGACATTAAATAGATAAGGCGTATGTTATTATTTTCTCTTTATTTTACAGTTGAATTTGATATATGATCTGAGCTAATTACCAGCCCTGAAACAAACAATACATGATTATAATAAAATGATGAAATCGTAGATAAAACAAAGCAAATACATTGTAAATACAGAAATACAGCGAGTTTCGAAAATTTCATTAAGGTTATTCATTATATGAAACACAACACAAAGATATATACATATAATTAGTATTTTACCAAAGAGCTCAAACCGGGAGTCTAATCACTAGTTGATATACGAACTCCGCTTTGATAAGCTCGTCAAATAGCTACTAACATGCTTAATCTTTTGTTAACATGAAAAATGATCTGAGCTAATTACCAGCCCTGAAACAAACAAAACATGATTATAATAAAATGATGAAATCGTAGATAAAACAAAGCAAATACATTGTAAATACAGAAATACAGCGAGTTTCGAAAATTTCATTAAGGTTATTCATTATATGAAACACAACACAAAGATATATACATATAATTAGTATTTTACCAAAGAGCTCAAACCGGGAGTCTACTCACTAGTTGATATACGAACTTCGCTTTGATAAGCTCGTCAAATCGCTAATAACATGCTTATTCTTTTGTTAACATGAAAAATACATTTTAATCAAAAATAAGTAATTGTTCAAAAAATGTCTTATATTCCAGCAACACTTAATCTCATTTAACAACTATTTGACTCTCAATTACAATATAATTAGAATATAAAAAAAAAGAAACAAATACCTTCAATATGATGTTTCTCTACCAAATTCGAAAAATAAACTTTATGTAATTTTATATCTAACTTGCCATGCCAGAAACCAAAATCAGAATGTCCATAAGGATTATCACTGGTCCAATCTTCACCAAAAGCTCGATAAAGGACTATCATTGGTTTAAAACACGTGGAACCATATACTAGTACTCATTGGTAACAAAAAAATGAAGGTCACTGGCACCATAAAATAATATTTCAAAGTAATGAATAATCATGACCATATAAATACCGTAAACTCTCTTACAGTCACATGTGTAGGACTTTTCAAGAAAAATCATGAAATATAATAAATCCTCTAAAGTATCATTAATTTAGTAATATTAAGGATAAATATAAACAAACATGATTTAAAGTTGATGTTAAATGTGTTAAATGACATATTATACTATTTTACAGTAGTATTGTCCACTTCCTTTAGAGCGAGCATCATATGGACACAATTACAGACGACTTCAAAATCAATACATATTCATTTATAACAAACATAAATTTCGAGTGATAAATCTTTAACTACTTACTTAAAAAGGCATTTATGGAAAACACTAGCTACTAGATTGTAACCGTGAACTTAATACCTGAAAACCCAAAAATATTTAATGATTGGTGAATGCTAAACGATTTACAGTGATCTATTATCGTGTCATTAGGTAGAAACACCGTGTTTTTTGCACATTTCTTTCAAATTTAACTCTGTATCCCTAATAAGAATAATTGTTTTCGACATTTATTCATCCTTTCTGGTATATTTAAACAATTATATAAATTGTGGTAAATCTTATTTGGGAGTAATAGGGCAACTTAAAATTCGAACTTTACCATTGTGTAGTTCGGGCCTACTCGATTGTATTAAATATGGCTGCATTTAAATTGTCTGTCGTGTATCATTGCCTTGGATGCGCCAAACTACGTTTTACTTCTACTATGGGAAATGGGCGAACTATTGTTGCATGTGTTCTCTAAATGAGCGGATAAAATGTCGATGCACTTGTTTTATTATATCCATTTAAATACAAGATAACCTCGTCTGACTCAATTTTTTGGCATCATTAGGCCTTCAATATTGATCAGTCTCGTATATACAATTTTTATGACCTGTTTGTTCGGAATATACTGATAAAAACCGGGCACAGTTGTCCCGTGTATCATGGTTCCGAATCTTGTTTTCTTTCAATATGCAAATATCTAGAATGACGTGAAAATGCGGCCACTTCTAACGCATGCCTCGTATAAAAGTAAACTACACATTAAGTCACAAAGCAGGGTCAATCCATAAGATTACTGAATTATAAATAAAGTATGTGGTCCAGGGTGACCTCTCTATTATTAAAGGGACTGTACACCAATGTTGTTTTCTGTAACGAATCTCAGGAAAATTATTAAATAAAATATTTTTCTCTTTGATATGATTATTTTAAAAAAACATACCAAAATACCAAAAAATTGAGTCGGAGACAGGGTTCGAACCTGTGTCGCCAAAATTACAGTTCAGTGTTGTATCCACTTTGCTACGAAGGCTTAGACTAAGCAGTTTGAATATTTAAGCTATATACTTAACATGGTCATATCACGTGATAACATCGACTAGCCAATCACACATAAGGAATGAATTCTACTAGGTAGACATACCTAGTTATCTTTTTTAATTGAAAAATACGAAAAAACTGCCAAAAATAAATTAATTATAAACCATGTGGTACTTCAGTTATTCAGTTTCAATGCATTGTACACATCGATACCAAGTTTATGACAGTTTTCGAAATTTTTCTTTGTTTTTCGCTGTTTCATCATACGGAGTACAGCCCCTTAGAGGTTGAGAATGCTACTTCTAACTATATGTTCCAGTCTGAGTGATGCACATTATTTATAGTTGTTGTACTCAATATTCAGTCCAATATCTGCACCCAGAGAGAAAACCCCCCATCAATATCTCAGAAATATAATAATATGTAAATAGATTTAGCTGGACCAAAACTTGGCTGTCTTTCGGCCTGATGCAAGTTGGATTCTTTGAAAAAATGACGGTACTGAACTTAAATGTTCTTAGGAGAAACTCGACATACCTTTTCGTTGTTGAAATCAATTGGGTTTGAACAAAATTTTAAGGAAATGTATGGTTGTCATATTCGTGAAACGCTAGAAATGTTTATTTTCCACTTTGAAGTCTTGCCTGCTAGTATTGAAATTTATAGGGAATTTAATTAGTATATAATCATATGGCAGCCAATGAGTGCGGTCAAAGACCTTTAGAAATTTTAAAACATGTAAAACGGTCGTGTTCGACTCAAATGGACTTTTTGGCAATAGTGCAAAAAGACATTGTAATACAACATGTACAGCACTTAGGATCAAAAGGCACTACTTATAACTCTTTTAGTATATAGAATACCACTTTAAATCACATAAACGGCAATATATAACATAATAAATTGCATTTTAATGACGCACTATTTTGCAATATGACGCAATTTTATTCACTCGCAATAATACTGGATACGATATGTCGTCTTCAGTGTATAATACGGCCATATTGCACGCTCAATATGCTTCGCTTGCAGATTTATATTCGGTTCACAATAGAGTACAGTGTATCTTTCTGAGGAAATGGAAAAGAATCGGAAGTCTCAAGACAAATTGCATCGAATGTGAGAGCTTTAGAGTGGTTCAATAGTTAAGGTGTTGGTTTGATCACCACCATGGGTACATTCTATTATCCTCTCAAGATTGACACCAGTCTATTCAGGAAACGAACTCAAGAGTGGTTCTTTATGCTATCAACTTTCGTCACAATCGCACTAAAAGAAATGAGTTAAAAAAACTGGATCGAATATTTTATTGCAACATGACTTTACCCTTTTAAACATGTAAGTTTAATAGAATCATTTAAGACTATATCACAGTACATCGCTAGGTGTTTAGTTTGCCTTCCACAATGACAGGTTTATCCTTGGAAGTAGACTACAATCAAGGAACATGTTTCTGGATGCCCTGAAATAAACATGATAATAAACAAGATATATTTATTTAGAGTCTCAAACCAATTATGACGGTGAAGCCAAACTTAGTTTCGGGCGTTCCACAGTGCAAAAGTTGGTGGGGCAGGCTAAAAATAAAAATGTTTCAAAACTCCATGTTTTCTTCAGTTTTCAGGAGTAGAACATACGTACTTTGCAACCTGTTTTGATGTAATTTCGAGTTGAGCAAACTTTACGAAATAATATTTTATCAGATTTGGATAAAAAAGCATCATAATATTTTCGGAAAAGTCTGTCGAAAATATAAAAATGTTTTTGACTCAAAGTGCTCAAGAATACCAAATCAACAATGCTCTGTGGTTCCTTGATGATACCCTTAAAAATAAATGAGGTATTTAAGAAAATAATGCAAATAATGGATTCAACTTAGTCTGGATATCTTCTTAAAATAGCTGCAATCATCACAAAGCCACAATACGTTGTTGATAGCGGTCTTGAATATTTTGAATATTCATTTTGTATAAAGATATTTCTGAAAAATATGTAAATGATTTTTGATTGAATATCTTATACAATCATATCTAATAAAATGTCCTCAAACTCGTTTTTACAACAACGCATGGTGTATCTGATGTATGTATTATGCTTGCTAAATATTGAACCTAAAAATAAAAGAAATGAAATTTTGAAACTTTTATGTGTTGGTCTTTCAAACTCACATTATCTCTTTGGAATGCACTTAATATAATTGTACAAAATTTGGAACAGGGCGTGTACACCACGTGATAAATTGCGTCATAAATGCTACCACGGAAGGCAACATTTGGCTTCGAATGAAGACTTAAACAAAGATATCTTCACTATCTCGCGACCATTTTGAATGAAACAAAGCACAGCCTACGCCGCTTACGGAGCCCCGCCTTCCGTCTTTCAAAGAGTTTGATTGAGAGTTTAATGTCTTAAAACATTTCGACAAACCTTTTCGCAATACGGCCGTCTGACGGAGCACTGTCAAAACATTTTTTTTGGAAACAGCTTCGTCGAAGTGTTTGATGAAACTAATTACCTTATCAAACTCCGGTAATAAAACAAAGGCGGGGTTCTTAAAGCGACATAGACTGCCCTTTGTTTCATTTAAAATGGTGTAGGAAAACAAAAGTTGTCTTTGTTTTAAGTTCTTACTTTAAGCAAAATGTTCCCTTCCGACGTAGCATATATGACGTAATTTATCACGTGGTATACACGAACTGTGAACGAAGGTAAAGAATAGTCGCTTGAACCTTCTTTGTTCCAAAACAATACTGACACGATTGGTTTTACACCTCGGATCACCCAACTGGGTTGTTATTATTTTGATTAAATCAAAGCAGTTGTTTCCCCTAGAAAGGAGCAACTGCCACTTTAAAATTGGATAGACTAGATTGAATAATACGATTGAGTAAGATCTGAGCGAACTGTCCTTGGTCTTTTTGTATTTGAGATTGAATCAAGGAAATGGGCTGGATTAAATGATAATGTTTATTATAGAAATGGGCGAATGGTTAAGTTTAAGCGCTAACTGGAAAAGCGTAACTAAGTTCCAGAGGCGTAGTAGCATACACAATGCTTTGGGGACATCCCAGACTATGGGCGAATTTAAAAGATATCAATGCGCTGAAGTAATTAAAAAAGGAGATATGAATGGGATATGAATGGGAAATGAATGTGACTAAGAAAAAAGGAATTGAATATAATGACAAATTGTATATGCTTATTAGTCGCGATTTGTCATGGATGATCTTAATAAAAAAATACATAGATGTGTTGAAGTACATACATGTATTTTTAATGAGGGAGTTTTTTTCGTAAAAACATGTAGGATGTACCAGCACGTGCATCACTCGGACACAAATGTGTTGACTTTCAAGGAACACCAGTCTTAGAATCGACGGTAGCTAACCAGCGTAGGCCAGTCGAAGGAGAGTATAGTGAAGAAGGTTGGACCATTAAGAGGGTACATAGGGCAGGGTGGTGCTAAAGGGTTGAAAATAAGGGATCCAACCGAACAAGATAATATTTTTAATGGACAGTTTGAAGTAACCAAACATTTAACAAGTAATTAAGCTGGTTTTACAATATCCCCTATCAGGCATTACTTGTATCCTAGTTGATCTGGTTAACATAAATTTCACTTGGTGGTGCCGTTTGTGAATTCTTGGCCGAGCAGTGAGGGACATAACATTTAGTCGCATATTGGTCCCACAACTAGAAATGTCTATTAGTATAGTACTTGTACGAACACTTCTACAGATTCATTCAACTTACAGTGATAAATGGAGTTCGGGGATACAGATCACTTGATTATCAAATGGATAGATGGCGGGGCAAGATTGTTCGGGAATGGTGGCGATAAAAGGATAATGGTAGAGGAAAAAAATGGGATACGGTGGGATGGTTTGGATGGGATCGGTTTTTGGTTTGGATTGTTATAAAGGAATTTTTTTGAGACAAACAGGAACTGACAGACTCACGCATCGGAAGAGCATTCGGTTAAATCTGAGACAGAGGGGATACATTTTGATTTTGAAGTTATTCAAATACATGCATGAGCAACTATTAATTTCATCACAGTCAGTCTTAAAATGCAGTGGAAAAAAATCATAGAAATAGTTGTCTTACCTGTGATAAGAAGGACTTATAAACACATTTCTGTGAATCGTCCCCGTTTCGGAATTTTCACAAAATACAGAAGACAGCTGTATTGATTTTATACTCTGAAGTTGCTCTGAAATGGAATGGACCCATTCTTAAAGTAGACACAGTAATTTCATAGATTTAACTTTGTATTGAATGGCACCAGGTATCAATTTTGCAATTAAAATGGAGTTACATGAGTACATTGAAAAGTAATATACTTTACTAATAACCACCTATAAAGTTTAGTTGAGAAAATAAAATATCGTTGTACTAGGTCCACTTGTGAAAATCGACCATTTTATCCTAAACCTAGGTTTTGACATATCTTGTTTCTAACACGTGTTTAACCACCTTTCGATGTTTAAAACACACGTAAGATATTTTCTTTTATCGAATTTTAAATTTAATGCAGACAAATTTTTGACTTATTCAATTAATATATATGTCTCTCAGAAATGAGGTATTACTAGACACCTTTGACCAATGTTGTATTTTGAACGCTGTAAGTTAGATAGTGTTCTAAATAATAACTTTCATATTAAACCATTTTTAAATTTAAAAAAAATGATATAAATACCAGCTGTAAATCCTATTACTGGATCGCCTCTTTCATAAAAGAACCGATCACCGTCTTTCAAGCGCTTGAACTGAGAGCCTATGAGACATTGAGCTAGTGGGCCCAGCAAGCTTTTTCGGGACCTACGTTCAGTCACCAAGCCGGTAAACAGATCTATATCATCAGTACACCTGAAATAATAGTTAAATTGTTATCATTTGACGTATTCATTTTATATTATAATGATAATGTTGCCAATATCTCTCATATATTATTATTACACGTACACTTAAAGATTGATTCTCATTTTCCGTGCGTTCATGCAGTATGGACGATTAGCCGCGATTTTGAAAACCCATGAAGCGCGCTCGTGCATCTTAGAAAAGTTATAGAAGCGCAGACGAGCGTTCAATCTATGAGAATGCACGAAAAATTAAGAAACCTTACTTATATATTAACGTTTCCCCTGTTCATTACTTTATTTTCTGTGGTAATTATGATTTTTGTTGTATAAATTTTCGCTTTAATAAAAAAAATATCGAGATTTTTTTAATTCGTGTATTACATATGCATGACAAAGGTCTTTTTTTACAAAGGTTGAAAAGTCGACCGGTCAATGGAAAACGAACGGAAAATTTAATGTACAGACAGTCAAGTGCGAAAATAAATATTACCGACAGGAATTATTGAGCTGAAGTTGAATGTCGAAATTAAGAAATGGAATGGAGTATATTGTCGCAATTGTGCTAAGAGAGTGTGGGTCGACAATGGGATACTGATTGAAAACAAAACATAAATGTAAGTTAGTTTGATTCACGGAATTATGAAAGTGAACATATATTTTTAAGATTTTGTTGAAAAGTGAACTTAAGGGTGAAGTCGCACTCGAATTTCAGAAATACATTAAGGAGAAAATACTTAAAAAATCAAATCTTTATTTTAAAATTTATATCCCCTGCACCGTTAAAACACATTACTCTTATAATTTATACACTTATCATAATTGCAATGTAGAAAAAACAATGAATACGGACAACTAGCCGACCTGTACACCTCTGAGAGTCTTCGAGCCATTGACCGGTCGTGATCCACCAGCCCTCCATGCCCCGGGCCGAAATGTCTTGGAACTGGCAGTCCACACCACTTCCGGTACTCACTATACCGTGCGTTGCCATGGTCACGACCTCTAAACATGAAATGCAATTTAAATGGATCTGCAAGGACATGCACAGCTATATCCCCTGAGTAGTTTGTCTCATAAAAGATGGCGGCAACCGTGAGAAATGCAACATTCATAATAATTCAAAACTAGATGAGTATATACATTGTATATGCATAGTTATATTTCAATTACCACAAGCAAACTATGTCCTCTTTATTGGATGGATTTTTTCATTGATTTTTTTTCCAGAGTATATTTACCAATAATGTTATAACCAGTAATGTACCTGTGTATGTTGATACTGGCCAGATCGAAGGAGTCTTCATTTTCGTCCTTGTACAGATTATCTTGAATACTTGTCTCCAAAAATCTGGAATAAAGATAAAATACTGTTTTCTCTCTTAATATATTTTATAATTGTCACTTTGCCTTTAACTTAGGCTTGTCGTTGTACACGATATATTCACGATGTATACTTTTGCTCCGATACTTAGTTTTGGTTGAGAATTACATTTGTTTGATTTAGAACCAATGTGAAACAAAACATTTCATTTATTGCACTCATTGTCACGATGTAAATACGCAAGAATGTGGTTTTGTGTCTTGGGTCTTTTAACATTATTTATCTACGGAGAATATTGCGCCACGGACAAGTAATAGATATAGACTTATACGACGATAAGTGTATTGCATATATTAGTGGGCAAATAAATACATTAATAAATACAGATTTATAAATAGATAAATATATTTTTTTCCGTAAGATAAACATTAGATTATTAGCATGACCTTTCTTAATACAATGTATCGGCTAAAGGCATAACTCGAAAATCTCGTGCACGGTCCGCTTACAACCGTAAGAAGACACTTTTTCAATAGCTATGCTGGGGGTATAGTCGTATAATTTAACAAATCCTTTACTGGCATTTGCTAACAAATAAGTGCGAGCACCAAAATTTATTTATACATTTTTAGAAGTGCGTTATTCGTTATACGTGATTTATCAATGCTGTGAACCTTTGTGTGCAAATCTAGTTAGTGCTTTCAGTGCTTTCATAGGAGTGTACATACCCGTCCATTCTCGGACATTTGATGTCCATTGTCCACCTCAGTATGTGGTGATAGGCAAAGCCATCGTTCTCGTTCGAGTGATAAAGCGCCACCTGCAGTTCAAGGTAATACATGTTTTTGGAAACACTTATAGAAAACACTCACCTGCTTTTTAGTACTTAAGACCTGCTTGAACTGCCGAAAATATATATAAAAAGCGAACCATTATTAATGACATGGTTTTAAATGAAGATCTTGTAAAATACATTTAAACCGCCATTTTGCATGCTTTAGCACACGAAAGACAACTCAAATTGAAAATCTAGTACACTTTGTTTTAGATATAGGTCATTAGACTAAGGGTGTACGACAGAGTGTGATAATGTTTTGCATAAGTCAGAAACACGCGAACAGTTCCTTTCAATCCTTAATCAGATATTAAGACAATAAATCTAAAACTTAATGCCCCAAATCATTTAGGCTGCATTATTTTCACTATCAATACCATAATTATATCGATTTTTATTAGTTATATTATTTCACAAAATACCCACTTTAAAGAAGTGGTCATCCAGCTTTTCCGGTGGCATTGTTTCCACGTGCGCAGCGTCCATCATTGAGATGTTCTTGTGTACCAGGGAGTGGCCGTAACGCATCGCTGCCGAGGCAAACGCGTTAATGACGGTGGCGTCGACGTCAGGATTATACGTGTCTCTATAGCTGCATCGCTGGTTGGAGAAAAAAAAGGTTTTTAACTAGGTATATGTTAAGAGTTCAATTTTGACGATCTACAGAAAATAGAACGGGTGTAACTCGGCAGTCTGAGGTAGCCCGCTCTATTTTCTGTGGACCGTCAACAACATTCGGAACTCCTCGGCCATTTTCTACGGAAACAACCTCGGATGTATGCCGGTACATCAGTAGAGGTAGTTCGTTAAATTAGAATTTGCGTCAACAATTGGACTGTTACTTATTTGGTGTTTGTTGGTGCATTCGTCAGAATCGATCTACGTCAAATTGACATAAAATAAACATAAAATTTAAAATAAAAGCCCCGATTGCCATTAGCCCACACACAAATGCAAACACCGAGGTAAGTTATTACCTTATATTACGTATAGTTTAATTCCGAGCATTGAAAGCACAATATTGCTTCCTAAAATTGAAATAACATAGCGGTATCGTACAGCGTATATGTCGCTACATAGCGGTGATGCTTGATGAAACAAGAAACTATTTAATTTAATAGAAATCCATTTAAATGTTACATTCATTTATGCATTTTGCATTTATTCACGGACAGTGTGTGTATACCACGTGATAAATGACGTCATAAATGCTACGTCGGAGGGAAACATTTTGCTTCGAATGAAGACTTAAAACGAAGATAACTTTACTATTTCTTCACCGTTTAAAATGAAACATACCTCCGGTGTGCCTACGCCTACGCCGCTTACGGATCCCCGCCTTCGGTCTTTTACCTGAGTTTGATTGAGAGTTTAGTTTCTTAAAACTCTTCGACAAACCTTTTTACAGAACGGCCGTCTGACGGAGCACTGTCAAAACATTATTTTGGAAACAGCTTTGTCGAAGTGTTTGATGAAACTAATCACCTTATTTAAATATCGGTAATAAAACGAAGGTGGTGTTCTTTAAGCGGCATAGACTGCCCTTTGTGCCATTTAAAATGGTGTAGTAAAGGAAAAGTTATCTTTGTTTTAAGACTTCATTTTAAGCAAAATGTTGCCTTCCGACGTAGCATATATGACGTGATTTATTATCTAGTATACACTCACAGATAGACAGACGTATTAACATATGTGATGCTATATACGCTAACTTGTAAAAGAATAAGCGAAAGAAAACGTTTTTTTTAAACAAACAATTACATCGACTGTAAGGCCATATTTCCGCATAGCGTACGGCCCAAGTACCAAGGGTAGGTACTCAGAAAACACGATGTGCTGCCACTCGGCGATCAGGATGCGCCGGGTCTCCTGATATAACCACTCGTCTCCCCAGGCCGGGTTGATATGAGCCAACTCTCTTGCCACGCGGTTGTGTTCATTCAACCATAACGTGTGCATGGACGCCAGGGCGGGCTGCTCATGGAGGCGGATGTCGCCTACAACAGAAGTAGAAAGCGTTTTACTTAACGTCGCATTGTTGAGCATTTAATGAAAGCTTAGAAGTACGTTTGTGCATCAAAGATATTTATGTGCAGTAAGGAGATCCGCCATGTGATTAAGAACCATTTACCATCCCAGAACTGATCAGTGACAAAACTCCGTGTGGAAATCGAACCCATGACACACTGATCCAGATTTCTACACGCTATTAAATCAATCGGCAATCGCCATAGAACGTGAATAATGTATATGTTAATATCAATCAATACAGGACTGGCATAAATTACGTAATAGGCGGTATTATAAGTTAACCATATAAGCATTGGATGCTTTAAGTTTTAAAATAATTATCGCGTTTAGGCATTTTAAGCCTATTCCGACGAATATATACTAGAGTAGTTTTGTAAAACATATACTAGTAGTTTTGTAAAAGGCCAGAACTATTTTATACCGTAGGTTCTTCTTTCTAAACAATGAAGTGTGTTCACCTGATCTCCCACAGTAATTATTATTGATGTCAAAATCTCCCGCCAAACTGCATGTAGCGCCGTCATAATCCTGTGTCAACTTTTCGCCATTCGACTTCAGAAGGCCTGTGTGCGAAGAAATATTTTAAAGCAGATAAAGTGAAAAACACCCATACTCCGACTGTAAAAAACACAACAGACAGACACAGCATACAGAACAACACAGACATATCACATACAAACAACACAGACAGACCAGATACACAACAACACAGACAGATCACATACAAAACAACACAGACAGACCAGATACACAAAAAACACAGACAGATCACAAACAAAACAACACAGACAGACCGGATACACAACAACACAGACAGATCACTTACAAAACAACACAGACAGACCAGATACACAATAACACACACAGATCACATACAAAACAACACACACAGATCACATATAGGACAACACAGACAGACCAGATACACAACCACACAAACAGATCACATACAGGACAACACAGACAGACCAGATACACAACAACACACACAGATCACACACAGGACAACACAAACAGATCACATACAAAAAAAAACTCAGACAGACCACATACAGAACAACACAGGCAGACCAGATACACAACCACATAGACAGACAAGATACACAACAACACAGACAGACCACATACAGAACAACACAGACATACCACAAACAAAACAACACAGACAGATCACATACAATTTAACACAGCCAGATAACATCAAAGCAAAGATGACAGATCACAAACAGGACAACACAGACAGACCAGATACACAACCACACAGACAGACCACATACATAACAACACAGGCAGACCAGATACACAACCACATAGACAGACCAGATACACAACAACACAGACAGACCACATACAAAACATCACAGACAGGCCACAAACAAAACAACACAGCCAGATCACATACAATTTAACACAGCCAGATAACATCAAAGCAAAGATGACAGATCACAAACAGGACAACACAGACAGACCAGATACACAATCACACAGACAGATCACATACAGGACAAAACAGACAGACCAGAAACACAACAACACAGACAGATCACATACAAAACAACACAGACATACCAGATACACAATCACACAGACAGATCACAAACAGGACAACACAGACAGATCACATACAAAACAACTCAGACAGACCACATACAGAACAACACAGGCAGACCAGATACACAACCACATAGACAGACCAGATCCACAACAACACAGACAGACCACATACAGAACAACACAGACATACTACAAACAAAACAACACAGACAGATCACATACAATTCAACACAGCCAGATAACATCAAAGCAAAGATGACAGATCACATACAGGACAACACAGACAGAGGAGATACACAACAACACAGAAAGATCACATACAAAACAACACAGGCAGACCAGATACACAACCACATAGACAGACAAGATACACAACAACACAGACAGACCACATACATAACAACACAGACAGACCAGATACACAACCACATAGACAGATCAGATACACAACAACACAGACAGACCACATACAGAACAACACAGACAGACCAGATACACATCCACATAGAGAGACCAGATATACAACAACACAGACAGACCACATACAGAACAACACAGACAGACCACATACAAAACAATACAGACAGATCACATACAATTCAACACAGCCAGATAACATCAAAGCAAAGATGACAGATCACATACAGAACAACACAGACAGACCACATACAAAACAATACAGACAGATCACATACAGAACAATACAGACAGACCACATACAATTCAACACAGCCTGATAACATCAAAGCAAAGATGACAGATCATATACAGAACCACACAGACAGACAACATACATAACAACTCAGACAAACCATTTACATAACAACTTAAGCATTTAACATACAGAACAATACAGAAAGATCATATACAGAATAACAGGCACGGATCATATACACAACAACACAGACCGATCACATACATAACAGTACAGACATACCACATACAGGACAACACAGGCAGAACATATACAACACAAAACAGACAGATCATATACAAAACAAAACAGACCGATCACATACACAACAACAAAGACAGACCACATGCATAACAACACAGGCAGATAACATACACAACAACACAGACAAATAACAAACAGAACAATACAGACAGATAACATACAGTAAACACAGACAGATCATATACAAAACAAAACAGACCGATTACATACAGAACAACACAGACATATCACATACAGAACAACACAGACAGACCATATACAAAACAAAACAGACATTGCATATACAGAATATCACAGCCAGATAGCATACAGAACAACACAGGTAGATTATATACAGAACAACACAGACAAATAACATGCAGAACAACACAGACAGATAACATACAGAATATCACAGATAGATCATATACTAAACAAGACAGACAGATTACATTCAGAACAACACAGAAATATCACATACAGAAGAACACAGACAGACCATACATAAAAAAACATATTAAACAGACATATCATTTACAGAATAACACAGCCAGACAACATACAGACCAACACAGACCGATCACATACACAACAACTCAGACAGATCACACACAGAACAACACAGACAGATCACACACAGAACAACACAGACTGGGCATATACAGAAAACGCAGACAGACCACATACAGAACAACACAGACTAGTCATATACAGAAAACGCAGACGGACCACAAACAGAACAGCACAGACTGGTCATACACACAGCAATAAAAACAGACCACATTTATAACAACACGGGCAGATAACATACACAACAACACAGACAAATAACATACAGAACAACACAGACATATCACATACAGAACAACACAGACAGACCATATACAAAACAAAACAGACATTTCATATACAGAATATCACAGCCAGATAGCATACAGAACAACACAGGTAGATTATATACAGAACAACACAGACAAATAACATTCAGAACAACACAGACAGATAACATACGGAATAACACAAATAGATCATATACAAAACAAAACAGACAGATTACATTCAGAACAACACAGAAATATCACATGCAGAAGAACACAGAGAGACCATATATAAAAAAACGTAACAGACATATCATATACAGAATAACACAGCCAGACAACATACAGACCAACACAGACCGATCACACACAGAACAATACAGACATATCACACACAGACCAACACAGACTGGTCAAATACAGAAAACGCAGACAGACCACATACAGAACAACACAGACTAGTCATATACAGAAAACACAGACAGACCATAAACAGAACAGCACATACTGTTCATATACAGAACAACACAGACTGGTCATATACATAACAACATAGGCAGACCACACACAGAATGACACAGACAGATAACATCCCGAACAACACAGACCCGTCACACAAAGAACAACACAGACATATCGCACACAGAAAACACTGGGTATTCAGAACAAAACAGATAGGTCGAATACACATCAATACAGACAGACCGATAACAGAACAGCACAGACAGATCATTTGCAAAACAAAGCAAACAGATCATATACAAAGCAACCCCGACAAATAACATACAGAAAAACAAAGACTGGTCACAATACAAATATACAAATATCGAGACCATATACAGAACAACACAGACGAACCATATACAGTACACCACAGACAAACCATATACAGTACAACACAGACAAACCATATACAGTACAACACAGACAAACCATATACAGTACAACACAGACAAACCATATACAGAACAACACAGACAAACCATATACAGTACAACACAGACAAACCATATACAGTACAACACAGACAAACCATATACAGTACAACACAGACAGACCATATACAGTACAACACAGACTAACCATATACAGAACAACACAGACAAACCATATACAGAACAACACAGACTAACCATATACAGAACAACACAGCATAGCCATATACAGAACAACACAGACTAACCATATACAGAACAACACAGACTAGCCATATACAGAACAACACAGACAAACCATATACAGAACAACACAGACAAACCATATACAGTACAACACAGACAAACCATATACAGTACAACACAGACAAACCATATACAGAACAACACAGACAAACCATATACAGAACAACACAGACAAACCATATTCAGTACAACACAGACAAACCATATACAGTACAACACAGACAAACCATATACAGAACAACACAGACAAACCATATACAGTACAACACAGACTAGCCATATACAGAACAACACAGACTAACCATATACAGAACAACACAGACTAGCCATATACAGAACAACACAGACAAACCATATACAGAACAACACAGACAAACCATATACAGTACAACACAGACAAACCATATACAGAACAACACAGACAGACCATAT
This sequence comes from Mya arenaria, assembly GCF_026914265.1. NCBI lineage: Eukaryota > Metazoa > Mollusca > Bivalvia > Myida > Myidae > Mya > Mya arenaria. The sequence continues at coordinate 44,974,790 of NC_069122.1, forward strand.
ACAGAACAACACAGACTAACCATATACAGAACAACACAGACTAACCATATACAGAACAACACAGACAAACCATATACAGTACAACACAGACTAACCATATACAGAACAACACAGACAAACCATATACAGTACAACACAGACAAACCATATACAGAACAACACAGACAAACCATATTCAGTACAACACAGACAAACCATATACAGTACAACACAGACAAACCATATACAGAACAACACAGACAAACCATATACAGTACAACACAGACTAGCCATATACAGAACAACACAGACTAACCATATACAGAACAACACAGACTAGCCATATACAGAACAACACAGACAAACCATATACAGAACAACACAGACAGACCATATACAGTACAACACAGACAAACCATATACAGAACAACACAGACAGACCATATACAGAACAACACAGACTAACCATATACAGAACAACACAGACAAACCATATACAGTACAACACAGACTAACCATATACAGAACAACACAGACAAACCATATACAGTACAACACAGACTAACCATATACAGTACAACACAGACAAACCATATACAGAACAACAGACTAACCATATACAGAACAACACAGACAAACCATATACAGTACAACACAGACAAACCATATACAGAACAACACAGACAAACCATATACAGAACAACACAGACTAACCATATACAGAACAACACAGACAAACCATATACAGAACAACACAGACAAACCATATACAGAACAACACAGACTAACCATATACAGTACCACACAGACAAACTATATACAGTACCACACAGACAAACCATATACAGTACAACACAGACTAACCATATACAGAACAACACAGACTAACCATATACAGTACAACACAGACAAACCATATACAGTACAACACAGACAAACCATATATAGTACAACACAGACTAACCATATACAGAACAACACAGACAAACCATATACAGAACAACACAGACAAACCATATACAGAACAACACAGACAAACCATATACAGTACAACACAGACTAACCATATACAGAACAACACAGACAAACCATATACAGTACAACACAGACAAACCATATACAGTACAACACAGACAAACCATATACAGTACAACACAGACAAACCATATACAGTACAACACAGACAAACCATATATAGTACAACACAGACTAACCATATACAGAACAACACAGACAAACCATATACAGTACAACACAGACTAACCATATACAGAACAACACAGACAAACCATATACAGTACAACACAGACTAACCATATACAGAACAACACAGACTAACCATATACAGAACAACACAGACAGACCATATACAGAACAACACAGACAAACCATATACAGTACAACACAGACTAACCATATACAGAACAACACAGACAAACCATATACAGTACCACACAGACAAACCATATACAGAACAACACAGACAAACCATATACAGTACCACACAGACAAACTATATACAGAACAACACAGACAAACCATATACAGTACAACACAGACAAACCATATACAGAACAACACAGACAAACCATATACAGTACAACACAGACTAACCATATACAGAACAACACAGACAAACCATATACAGTACAACACAGACAAACCATATACAGAACAACACAGACAAACCATATACAGTACAACACAGACAAACCATATACAGAACAACACAGACAGACCATATACAAAACTATACAAACATATCACAAACAAAACAACATTAACAGGTCACATAAAAACACACAGATATATCATATACAAAACAACACAAACATGATACACACATGCAAAAATACTTACCTCCGGACATTTCCCTAAGGGACAACGCCTCTTCCTCATCGCTTCCGTACAGCACGGACAAGTCAAGATAGGATGTCTGAGAGTTAAACTGCTGCCTGATCCCTGAAATATGTGTGAGTACATGGCGTCAATGTCTGTAGTATGGATGGAATATGTGTGAGTACATGGCGTCAATGTCTGTAGTATGGATGGAATATGTGTGAGTACATGGCGTCAATGTCTGTAGTATGGATGGAATATGTGTAAGTACATGGCGTCAATGTCTGTAGTATGGATGGAATATGTGTAAGTACATGGCGTCAATGTCTGTAGTATGGATGGAATATGTGTGAGTACATGGCGACAATGTCTGAAGTATGGCTGGAGTATGTGTGAGTACATGTCATCAATGTCTTTAGTACGGCTGGAATATGTGTAAGTACATGGCGACAATGTCTGAAGTATTATGGATAAACATGTGGCACCATGCTTGAAATTTGGCTGTTTATGAATGTATACGTGGTAACAAAATGTCAGAAATGTGGCTGTTTATGACTGAAAACGTGGTAACAAAATGTCAGAAATGTTGCTGTTTATGAATGAAAACGTGGTAACAAAATGTCAGAAATGTGGCTGTTTATGAATGAAAACGTGGTAACAAAATGTCAGAAATGTGGCTGTTTATGAATGAATACGTTGTAACAAAATGTCATAAATGTGGCTGTTTATGAATGAATACGTGATAACAAAAAGTCTGATATATGGCTATTATATAGATGGATGCATGCCATCAATATCCTAATGCGAATATCTGGAAAATGTGTTATATTTGAAATAAAAGTCTCTTTATTCCGCTAGAATAAAATTAATGACATCAGACCGTCTCAAAACGCAGCATTTTAATATTTTATGAAAATGCCTGTATCGTAGTGGGGGTCATTTCTTTTATAATGTCTTAATTTCGAAAGATTATGCACCAGTCAACTGTCACCACGTCTCTCCAGGTCTGGGAAATAGCGGGGACTTTGATTTTCGGTCCAGCCAATCCCAGATAAAATCCCCGTCCTGCGGGAACAAACTGCTGGTAAAATACCCGCCAAATGCCCCCGCACCACACGGACATCTTAGGTAAGGCCTATTCCCAGCTGTTTTCGGCGCGAAAACAAAACCACCGCATTTACTCGGCACTGCGGTGCCACCTGGAAGGTACAAACACGACCCATTTCTCCCGCCATCCTCGGTATACCCCCGGAGCTGGGGAGGGGGCGTGGTTACAATTGACTGGTGCATTATATTGAACGTGTTCCTCGTAATCCCTGACATGTTATCAAAATACGCAAGAAACACCCTATCCCTTACCATTGCAGTCGATCTGAGCCTTGGACCGGGCAAGGGGCATGCACATGTCCTGGAAGAAGGAGTCACCGGAGGGAATGTGGATAGGAAAACACTCGGAGCTGAAAGGAAAGTGTACATATTATACAATTATATAACAATTTGACAACGAGTTTGTCAATTTCGGACACATTTTTATTTTTTTAATTTTCATATTGAGGCAGGATATACAAACTAAGACTTAATAATTAAGCATCACATGTATCTTTAACAAATTTTGCGATATGGAACAAAATTAGGTTTAAACACTTCAGATAAATGTGAAAAGCTAAAAGTTATCTTCAGGGTCCCGCTTTCTCGAGCAATCCGTTGTCCTTAATAACAGAACCAAGCTTAACAAACGGTTGGGACAGTGCACCTACTTTGCGCTATCATTTTGACAGCAGTCTAGAGGATCCCCGTCATCCCCTGAAAATAAGCGTGAGAGGATAGAGATATATGTCAGCTTGTATGAGGGCTGTCCGTAAAGTTCGTGGACAATAGGTTTTTGAAATAAATTAAATCTATGGATATTATTTTCTCCAGTGTTATCAATAGCTAAACAAGGCGTATATATTGATTAAACTTAGGAAGGGAAACTAATGTTATTTTTATTAATATTTAGTAATAGCAAGATGACATGAATTTAAATCTTAATGATTAAAGCTGCAGTCTCACAGATTTACATTTTTTTATCTTTTGTCTTTGAATGAGCAATTATTTGCGTAAATATCTGCAACCCAGTTATAAAATATCATTGGCTGACACATTGTCAACGCAAAATCTGACGGAGGAATTGTGTATCGAATAGGTGACAGTAGGCGGACCTTTAAACACCCGCGAAAGTTGAAATTCTTAGAGGTGCACTTTTTATTTTTTTCTAAACCTTTTTAACTGTTTTATGAGTGATGACGTAATGACTATAAATGGCAGCAGGTACATATATTCTATTATGAACATGATAATCACGAATAAGCTTACGAGTAAACATCTCAGTGAGGACAATATCGTGGGCCAAGAATTGTCCGAATATCATCATCATGTAAGAGAACGCCTTTTCCTCCAGCATCTGGTTTCCGGCGCGATGGACGGTGTTACTGATCGTTCTTGGGTTGGGCAGTGTCATTCCGCCATGTCCGGTTTCCCGCGGGACGCTCGTTCCTGTGTTAAGTAGGATAAAAGGGGCAACGAACATGTAACTTTGAACATATAATAATTGGACAAAAATACATCACCCAAAGTATAATTACTGTAAGCTGTCGAATAGCACTGCGATTCTTGTTACTATTGCCACATTTAGTACTCATGTCAAGTGTTGAGCCCCCCCCCCCCAACCCACCCCCACCCTCGCTCCTTTACAAGAAAATACAGGATTTTCCCCTTAAACATAAGTATATCATAATTTTTCATTTTTATTTCTACAGTTTTCATTAAGTCGATTATAACTTTAAAAACTTGTAAAATGCCGCATACCGTCTTCATATCTGTTAGGGAGCACCCTATTCTGCAGGCGGCCGGAACTACCCCAGTCCGCGTTCCTCATGTTATTGCAAGTCCCATTGTACGTCCGGTAGCGAGCGGCGCCGTCACACGCCATGCTCGGGGAGTCGCAGCTTGGCCGAATGTTATTAAGTATCACAGCAGGAAAGTTTGGCCGTGGAGAGGATTCCAAAATATGTTTGCAGTGATGAAGACAGTGTATTCTGAAAAAGTTAGGAGCTCTTAGATCAGCAACCTTTGATATAATGTTGTTGCCTCACAAACAAATAGAAAACCCAAGGCCAGACTCATATCGGATCAAAAGAATGTTATAAAGCAACATTTGCACGTCAACCCCCACCCCCAACTCCTCGCACACACACGCACGTAGACAAGCACGCATCTAAAACACAGACACGGAAAATCGGTGTTTATTTTTAAGCTTAATTTGAATGCTTTTCTGAAAATTTAAACGCGTGTGTACGTATCATGAGAAGCTCGCAGATGGCGAGAAGTTAAAAAAAGGAACCGGGATAACGTTAAATGTTAAAATGTATCTAACATATTATATGACTTGAAATTAACATACTATGGAAACACAATCCTATGGAAAGAAACCGCCTTACTGTTGGTGTTTTGTAAGGAATTTCCGGATAAGGCGACACACGTTATTCATGGATCCCCCGTGGGTAACGTGCATCATGTCTTTGCACAACGCCACCTGGGCATCTACAAAATGGTAAACATGTATAGAGTCCAAAATTTAGGTATAATTATTTTTTGAAGAATACAACAACAACAAAACAAACAATTATCTCCAAAAAAAAATAAACTTACGTCCGTATGCGTATTTATACGCTTCCCTGATAATTGCGTCACACTGATTGCTTTGGTCGTTGACATGTGAGCTGCTGACCCAGGTTGAGACAATGAGGACTATAACAGCCCTCAGACCAGACGACATTGCACCAGGCTCCTTTATCTGGAAACCCAATACTGTATGAGTGATCAGAGATGATGTAATAATCTAATTATAACAAAGTTAAATGGGCGTTGTAAAACATTATGAACAAAACAGAACCGAATTTTTATTCAGACTTATACAATGCACATCGTCAACGTGTATATACAACATGTAATGGTAAATGGTAAATATATATTATATAATGCTATCTATATACGGTGGCACAGATGTGACATTCGCAACACTTTATTTATATTGTGGCTACACTTTGTACCTTCTGGCCACAACTTAGTAAATTGTGGCCACAACTTAGTAAATTGTACAACTTAGTAAATTGTGGCCACAACTTAGTAAATTGTACAACTTAGTAAATTGTGGCCACAACTTAGTAAATTGTATAACAATATAAATAGAGTGTTGCGGATGTCACCTCTGTGCCACCGTATCATACGGAAGATTCACATAATTATAGAAAAACATACTATTTGTAACAAAATTTGGAGGCTGAACTTAACATTAATCTTTCAACGTTCGATAAATTATTTCTACTGAATAACAAGAGCATCTTTAATATAAAATGCTTATTCAAATTATTAATTAATTCCTGTCAATTGATTTCAATAATTGTAGAAATGTGTACACAGAAGGGTGCATGTACTTACAACGTTTAGATATTTCTTTCTAACATCGGAAAAACATGGACATATAAAATGAAATTCATCTTAAATCATTAGTATTGATGGTTAAACAAAATATTTGCCCTCTAGGTGTTCGATTTCCAGAATAAATACCAGTCTGAATTCGCCGTGGAAATGCAGATAGCCTTGGTTTAAAGAAACATAAGCGTAGGTTTTAGGTAAAATATCGAGATATGTTTCGTATTCTATTGAAGTTTTAACCTCTTTATACATAGTTAAAACAGAACAATTAGCGTTCCGAGCAAATTCTGCTTAAAATATTTAATAGTCGATCTTTTAATTCATTTAAAAACTTAACCATCTTTATTGGCAACATTGTCAAGTGTATAAGAGAAACCAAGTCTAACAATTTCTTAACATTTGATACCCAATTTATTTTACCACTATTACAATCTGACAAAGCTTGCACATATACATTTTTTTAAATTACATTATCAGTTTTAAATGCTTTAAACCAGTATTTCATTATGCTTATATACATAAGTATATAAAGCGGATATATTCATAGTTCACGATAGATAAAAGCAGAACATGTATTTGGCTTAACCTTCAACCGTCTCTTGCAAAATTTAAAATGTATTCTCTCTATTTCTTTTGATTCAGAAATTCCCCAAATTTAACGAGCATAATTTAAAACAGACAAAGCAAAGGCATCAAACAATTGGCAAAGTGTTTTTGGACTGTCTTTGGTCGTTATCTTTGCATTTACATAATAAAACATAGCTTTAAGGGCTTGGACTAATATAACTAAATGTTCTCGATTAAGGACAAAGTCACTGTATATTTTAAAACAGTTCCAAGATAGTTAAAATCATTTACTACATCGATAACGTTCCCATTGAAGGTCCAACGCTCAGTTGCTAATAATTCCACCACGTTTACGAAAACCCATACTTTTATCTGTAAAGGTGTCTGCTTTAAGTCCCCATGTATAACATTACTCGTATAATGTGTCTAAATGATCTGGTAATTCTTTGGGTGTTAAAGATTACAAACCAGATTCAACATTATTTTGCAAATTTTTGCAAATAAATGTCAAAGTATTCAACAAAGACAGAAAGTAATACATTGGACATACCTGCACTTGGCGTAAGTAATTAGCATACTTAAAATACTCAGAAATATTAGAACATTATTTGACACAGGATTTATCTTGTCAATCTTAGGTTAGACAAAGCCATTCTTAATTTCTTTGGAAATACATCAATACAATTTAATTTCAAGTTTTCAGTAAGGTATTTATACGTACATAAGATATTTCTATTGCTCATTACAGTTTTCATACCATGAGTGTTTAAATACACCGAACACTCATTTTTTAAACATAATATGAAAAATCTCCACACATATGTGAAACCATACATATCTAACAGAGTTCTTATATCATAAGACCAATTATTGCAATTATCTAAGACTTCATTTCATATAGCTTATTTAGTATACTGTATGTTAAGAAATAGTTTTACACAAATATTTTGTCATTCTAGCATATCTATTTACATGTAATTAGCGTCTACTTATTTCCCAAAGTCAACGTCAAGTCAAAGTTTTATTAGCAAATTCAATAAGAACATTGATTATACACAAACAACATACAAGGCCTTATTACATGTGCTCGTTTCAACCACAACACTTGAAGTGAATACGTTCAATTTCTTTCGATCTTGACACCCACCCACACCCACACATTTCACATGCATAAGTTAACACGGCATTTATGCACCAGTCAATTGTCTCCCCCAGGGCCGGGGGTATACCGGGGATATCGGGGGAAATGGGCCGTGTTTTTACCTTCCATATATCCCCGCAGTGCCGGGTAAATGCGGTGGTTTTGTTTTCGCGCCGAAAATAGCGAGAAAGGGCCTTACCTAGGATGTCCTCAGTGTGCGGGGCATTTGGCAGGGATTTTACCAACAGTTTATTCCCGCAAGGCGGGGATTTTACCTGGGATTGGCTGGATCGATAGTCAAAGTCCCCGCTATTCCCCGGACCTGGGGGGGGGGGGGGCGTGGTTACAATTGACTGGTGCATTACACAAGTTTCTTATCCTCGTCCTTAGACATATCTCAATGATTCCATTCAGTGGTTTGGTCAGATGTTGTTACAGTCCAATAAAAGGAGTTTCTTCTCTTAACGTTAAGTCAAATCTTATTTTGATATTGAATATGGTCCCTGGTCACTTGCTTACTAGATCTTGCATTGAAATTTGCTTTCACAAATATAATATGAAAAAGCAGGCTCGAAATGTATTTGTTTTGTATGCATCAAGATCGATAGTAAAAGGTTTTTGTTCACTCCAGTGATATATTATTATGTATACAAGTATTCAAAAGAATACAAGAATATTTTTAAAGCATTTTTAAGTGAACGCACTTGGAGAAATTATTAGGCCAAAAATTTGAGGAAACATCATGGAATTAAAACTTATCTATTCAATCTTGACAATGCAAAAAAAGTAATCACGATCAATAATTTGCAATTCTTAGTAATCTTCTAAATTAGTACTGCATAATGTATGTTTTTCAAAACGTCCTTTTTCGTAAAGTTATATTCTCTGATTGCAAAGGCAGATTACTGAGTAGGAGAATGAGCAGTAAATAAGAAACTATAATTTAGTTTAATAATGGTAGCGTGTAAGAGTCAAGCGGAAAGGGTGAAGTTGGTGTTTAAAATCAAAAAATATTTTCATAAAACAATGTACGGGCCGTTATATTTTACACTTCACTTTTAATTATACGTTATTTTAAAAATAAACAAACAATCATCACATTTTGTCAGGCAACGTGAAAAGAATCAAGAGCATTAGTATGCAATTTAGGGAACTGGTCCCTAAACTAAGCTATATCTTTGGCAATATTTAATATATGTGCGCTTTAAACGACATTGGGCTTGGCCATGACCGTGAACCTATTCACCACAAATACAACAGGGTCTTGTATGGGTCAATCCGTCTATAAAAATCATAACAAGACTTTTGAGTTTTGATCTACGGAATAATTTACTGGTCAAGTACAAACCACTGATATTTAATTGTCCTCTATGGCAAATTTTGTTAATGAATTTTAACGTGAGTCGTGACCTTGACTTTTCACCTACTGACCTAATAAACTACAGAGGTCATGTCACCATTAACCCAATCCAGCTAGACCATTGACATACTGGCCATGAACAAATAAAAGGTATGAGACTGGTCAAAGCTGCCCTTAGCTGTAGTTTCATCATCATAGGTAAAATTGTTCTTGAGTTATTGAGCCGAAAAGGTTTTCCAAGCATCTACTGTGACATTGACCTTTGACCTAGTGACCCGAATATAAAATCAAAGGAAAATATGTATGTGCTAAGTTTCATAGAAAACGTCGAACCGTTTCTCAAGTCATGATGTCTAGGAAATAGTGCATATATGTACCTCTTCACCTCAGCATGCACCGAATACAAATTTATTTCCAATGCTCCAATTTACATTGTCATGCACTGAATATCCAAGACTGCTTTTGGCATGAATTATTCTATCTGATTGGATCTTGCATATCATGTTTACAGTCAATTTGTTTTATTCTCGATTTGTTATGCCTTGTGCAAACGGAAATGTGTTTCTTTGCATTACAAGTCTTGCATTGGCTGCATTTTTGTATTCAGCTATTATTTCTGTAATGTATTATTCATGTTGTTTTTGAAACTAATTTCAAGCACGAACATTTCTTCAATATTTTACCTAGGAGTTTTAATTTTATATTTTTTGTCATCTCAGATGTGGTATTCATAAATTACGAATTTAACAAGATAAAAAATTAATGACATTGAGCGCAATGATAGAATACGACTCAGATGTTCACAATATTCCTTAGGTGGTGAAATTCATCATAGTTATATAAGTAAGCACTTTAATTTTGATAGAAATAAATACATTTTCCATTCCCTCTTAAAGCAGAATACGCCAAACTTTCAACTATTTTTTCAAAACAATGACCTTGATATCCTTGGAAAATTGTCTATGTTTGTGAGAAATATTATGCAAATAGTATATGTACAGCGGACCGCTATGAAACTACGAGCAATGCTGTTTTAATGGCATCAAAATAAATACTGCATCTTTGTATAAGTTAGAGTTTATTAAGTAATTTCTTCATGAATAAGTGAACGTATAACGGAGCGAAGCGCAGCGCAGCGAGGTAACCGTGGTTTCTTTTTGGAATTGCCATAAACTGACAATCCGTTTATTTCTTTATAAAAAGGAAATTTTCATACAATATATACATAACACATACAGAGAAATACAAAGACATACTATGAGCTTATCATATCTTCGAATAAGTGTTTATGGATAAACTTTTATAAAAAAAAATGCAATAAAAGTTCTTAACAATACTTTTTGTTCTTAAATACAATAAGAAAATCATAATATAAAGTGTTTAAAATACTAATTTGCTTTGATCTCATATCACCAATGAAGTAAGTTGGTAAATACAGTCGAAAATTTGACTGAAAATTGTATTGACACAAATATATTTTTGGTATTTTTATAGCCTAGGACAATGGTTAATGGTGTTAAACAATTTGTTTACACCAAACTTGTTAAAAAGCTTAGCTTGGCTCTGTTAGAAAAAGTGAATCATGTGTATTAAAGACTGATTATATTTCTGCTAGAAAATGTTTTGACAGAGAGGTACAGAGAGCTAAACGATTCTGCTGGTACAATATGCAAAATGGAGTTTTAAACGAGGCCGTTATAAAAAATGACAGGTTTTGGAAATGTATTGGTAAAATAGGAGTTAACCAAGAAAGGAGGAAACATATTCCAATGGAAATTCAACTTGATGGTGGTTCTATACGTCATGATGTTAATGTTGTACTTGATAAATGGAAATCAAGTTTTAGTACTTTGTTCAATAGGCATACTAATAATGCCTTTGCGCTTAACACTAATACTCTTACAGATGATTTCATTTAATGCAAAAATGTCTATTATAGAAGTGAAAAAGGCTGTAAATAAAGCTAAAACTGGTAAAGCCATTGGTGCGGACAATGTATATTGTGAAGCTTTAAAAATGGTTCTGCAAATTTGTTCATGCATTCCTTATTTAACATTTGTTTTAATTCTAGTACGGTGCCAAGTATTTGGAATAAGTGTATAGTTAACCCAATACCGAAGTCATCAAGTACGGACCCTAGAGATCTGTTATCACATAGAGGAATTAGTCTTGCCTCCTCATTGTATAAAATTTATTGTACTGTGTTAAATGATTGGCTTGGTTATTTGGTTGAAAATCAAAAGTTACTGGATGACGAACAGGGCGGTTTTCGCAAAAACAGAAGTACAATAGACCAAATCTCTAGTCTTACTAGCATTATTGATAACAGGAAAAAACGCAAACTGTCGACATTTACAACTTTTAGAGAAAATGTGTGTTTTATTATATGCAAATGACATTGTTCTACTAGCTTCAAGCGAAGCTGATTTACAAGTACTTTTAAATGCTTTAGCTGATTGGTGTAATATCAATAGCATGATAATTAATAATACAAAGAGTAACATAGTTCCCTTTTGTCCTCAATCTGTACGATTTCAACTTTATATGTGGCAATGACAGTTTATATGCAGCTGGTAAGTATACTTACATTGGCTTTGTTATCAATGAATTTCTTGATGTGACTGCTAAATCCTTGCTCAGAGTGCTAGCCGTGCCCTCGGTCTTCTTATTGCTAAATATGAAATCGTTGGTGGTATGCCGTATGACGCATACACTAAATTATATGACTCTATTGTTTGGCCGATTATAAGTTACGGTGCATCTATCTGGGGTGTAAAATCGTTTTTCTTCATCAACGCCGTGCATAATAGAGCCATGCGTTTTTTTTCTCGGCTTTGGGAAATACACCTAATGATGCTGTTTCAGGCGAAATTGCATGTGTACCACCGATTATCTGTCAGTGGAAGTCTATAGTCGGACATTGGTCTAGGTTGTGTAATACACCTGTGTCTCGTGTTTATAAACGAATAAAACTTTGGGCAAACGGCAAGGCATGTAGTAAGAACAAATCTTGGTTTTATTATGTAAGTGAGAAAATTTTAAGCCTTGACGTAGATATATCTACTAATGTGAATGACAATGTACCAAAATCCACCGTTGTTAGCCAGTTGTATGATAAAATGATGTCATCGTATGTCAATGATTGGCACGAGTCTATAAATAGACCGGAAGGTATACGTGGAAGGGGTAGAAATAAGTTAAGAAATTATTGCAAGTATAAAAATAACTATTCTGTTGAAAATTATTGTAAATTGATTTGCCGCCAAAACATAGGGCAGCGTTAAGTAAATTTAGATGCGGGGTAGCTCCTATTCGAGTCGAAACGGGCCGATATGAAAAACTTGACCTAAATGATCGTCTTTGCCCTTTTTGCAACTCTGTTGAATCAGAAATGCATGTGTTATTCTATTGTAGGTTGTATAATAATATACGAATGCCATTGTTAGAAAAGGTGAACACAATTAATCCATTATTTCAAAGTATGTCTGATAAAGATAGTTTGTTATAAGTTGTATTTTAGCAAATAGCATGTTGTCAATACTTAGTGCCAAACCCTGCAACGATAATATGATGTTTTATTTGTGTAAGTAATGTTGTTGTTATTCTAAAACTTAAATTATTGTGTTATTTTACGTATAGCTAAAAATAAATGCTTTATATAAAAATCAGTTCATCTACGGTCTGACCGAGGTGATAATCGATTTTTACACCCATTTTTTAATTATGCACGATTGTGCGCGTTCATGTTTTCAGTATTTTATTTTGTTAGATTTAGCAAACAAGATAAGCATTGGTTTCTAGTTTCTTACTTTTGTAAATAGATATATGGTATTCAATATGTGTGCACTACTTTGTGTTGTATATATATATCGATTTTAGATGTTGTATTAGTTAAGTGAAGCATTATTTTTTTGTGTGCTCTGGTCTGTTATAACTCATACATTGAGTGGCAATGCATGTTTTAAGGTATATTTATTATGTGATGTATATAGGTTGTATTGATGAGACTTTAATAAACTATCGAATATAAATCTACTATTTGCAACAAGATTATGTAACAATTTTATTTTAAACTATTTACGTTAATTTTATAATAATGTATACCATATATAATAATATCATATTATTTTTCGATGTACCTATCCAAGGCCATGTTTTCCAAAATGTTAATTATTTCTAGAACAGAAGTTCTTGGTATTTCGTTACGATGTTTTAGCAATAAAGAAGTGTCACCTACTCTCCAATGTTTACTGACAACGACTATACAATAATAAAAAATAGCAATCTATGTATACCATATGTTGAATATGATAAATAGGTTATACAATACCATGTTTTATATTGATTTTCATTGTGTAATTTGGGCCGGTGGCCATTGTTTACTTGAATAGTATGAAATGAATTTAATTGAAATTCCTTGTCATAATTATTATCATTACGTATTAATATTTTAATCATTATTATGATGATGATGATGATTATGATTATTATAATTATAATAATAATTATTATTATTATTATTATTATTATTATTATTATTATTATTATTATAATTATTATTATTATTATTATTATTATTATTATTAATTTTCTTTTAATATTCAAGTTGATGCAAACATTTATCCCATAATCTTTGTTTAAACTATGGTGTCAATGTTTCTGTGTGTTCATGTCTATTTGAAAGTTGTTATTAAAACTGATGTCAGTGTCCAGTGCCAGTGTCGGGTCTTTAAAACTGGAAACTTAAGTTTCGCAATGTATTTCATTTAATCATATTTGAACTCTAAGCTAAATACTTAGATATTTCAATGTTCATGTTTGACGTACAAAATATATCAATTGGCATTTGTTGTACTCTATAACCTTGCATCCATTCAGCGTAAATACCATTTTTTTTTCATTTAGTAATTATTTTCATTATATTATGTGAAGAAGAAGGTTTATTTTCAAAATCCAATAAGCTATTAGGCCCATAAAGACAAACACAATATTTACAAATATTCACAATTATGGTACATACACATTCATGATTAGAAAAAGGCACACAATAATGTTTAAAACAATGCTCAAAAGAAAATAATGACGATAATAGTTATAATATTAAGTTGAGTAACATTGCAAATACACTACATTTTTCTTTATTACTTCAGATCTAGTACAATGTTTACGTCTGACTTGAAATTGTAATAAAATTAAAGGAGATTTCATAATGGAATAAGATATTATGACGATAACGTGCTTAGAATTATAACAGTTAAATGATGTACTATATGTAAGAGTTGTCTCCCGTTTAGTACGAGTTTGTGATGATGTAATACTATCGTGCGTATCGTTGTCAGTAATAACGTCAATATTGTTTGAAACTTAACATAAAGACGTCAAAATAACGGCATCGTCATACGATATGACGTTTTCCCGGTGAAATTGACGCAAATGTCTTCTCAGAACATAGATTGATAGAATAGATTTATTTCAGGAGGGAATGCACATACATGGACATTTAAAATGAACAACATGTATAGTAAATAACATTATACATACATGATATTACCAATAGCCATGACAGGCACACAGAACCAAGGATGACACAAAAAAGAGAAAACTCTTATTTCCATTGTGGTCCTTTGTTTTGGTGGCATGGCATAGGGAGGCATTGCATATTTAAGTAATAACACTTTAATCACAACTAATGATTTTTCTAAGGTTTGTTTATCAGACTTTTATTTGTTATATATTGAATAAATTAGATGCAAAGTATTTATCATATGTGACGTCGTATATTTTTTTAATCAACAAAGTCTACGATTTAGTGGGACAACCCTCGTATATGTGCCTTACCCTCGTGCCTCATAACAGTGTTCGCGTCATTTTTTTGTAGTTTTAATGCACCAGTCAATTGTAACCACGGACCCCGAGGTCCGGGGGTATACCGGGGATAGCCGGGGAAATGGGCCGTGTTTTTACCTTTCAGGTGGCCCCGAAGTGCCGGGTGAGTGCGGTGGTTTTGTATTCGCTTTAAATATAGCGGGGAATGGGCCTTACCTAGGGTCCCTGGGGTGCGGGGGCATTTGGCGGGGATTTTACCATCTGTTCGTCCCCGCTTTTCCCCGGACCTAGGGGGACCGTGGTTACAATTGACTGGTGCATAACTACTTACTTTGCCCTGCAGTTTCCATTGTATTTTCATTGATGTATGCATTGCTCTAAACAAGATTATGGTGGTTTTAGTACCAACTGACGGTCGTAAAAGGTCGACCCGTACTTCGCACACACTGTAGTTATTTATTTTGTGTTGCTCATTTGTGATCATTGAATGAATTTTGGAAATAGATCTTTGCCTACGCCGGGCCGATGATTTAGATCGCAAACCATGAACGTATTAGTCGAACCTATGGTTTCATTGTTGTGTCCTCCAAGAGAGGATCTCTTTCCCAGAATGTATTGCTCTTGTAGTTTTTTTTTTGTATTAATGTTAAGTACGCAGGGCTTGCCCTTGTCTTTGTTGCTGCACCAAGTTGAATTAGATTACCCGTATTATATAATTTGTTTTGTCATATTTCAAACCCTTAACCATGTTTCCAACTAAAACACATATCAAAATAATAACTTTGTAAAAAAGTCAGGACGAATATTATTCTGTATACATATCTATTGTACTTACAAAGCTTAATCCTGCCTGAAAAGTGTAAATAGTTTTAATCCATAAAATTACTGTCAAACAACACACCTTAACATAATTTAATGTATTATAATACATACATCAGCTTGTTTGTGTATAAAATATGTTATCAGTTTTCCTTGATGTTTTACCCTCAAACCATATAATGAAAATGTAAATTATTTCCTAGTTAATATGCGTATACAATCAAACGGTTGCTGTAAAACAATTGCGTGAGAGATATGTTGAATAAATTCAATCTGAATACGTGTGTAATGTTAATATAACTTTCACCCAAATACAAGCTTATATTAAAGTTTGATACATTGTGTAAATTTGATAAGTATAATGTTATTAAGCATATACTATATTCTGTAACCCTCTGTATAATGCATGTTAAAGTTGTTTTTAAATATAAAAAAATGTTACGTTATGAATGCATGTAGAATGTAAAAAAAACTGAATGTTTAAATGGTATCATTTTATTTTCTACAGTTTGATTGTAATTTTGATTTATAAAAAATGCGATATGTTTGCATTTGTCGTTATTTTGTAGTATATTCGGCTATATGGGTCTTTGATATTCTGGTTAAAAATGTCCTGTTTTGCAAACTAGCCAGAATATCATTTATAAATAACTAATCAAAGCTGTACCATATTGCCTGTGAACAAATAACAACTAGCTTATTTGCGGGTAAAAACCTATCGTGGAATATTTACTTTTGGTGTGGACGACGTAGAATATACATATTTTGCAAATTTACACTAAAACAAGAGGCCAATGAGGACCTACACTCTACCAGCATGGCATGTTTGATCATTTCCTTTTCAGAGCATGTACGTATGGGTAATAGGCAAACATACTGATAGTTTACTTGGAACGTGTAAGTTTATAGGCACCGCAAATACAGTATTGTAGCTTATAACGCGCAATGTCAATATAGTCATACATAGGTGGATCTGGCTGTTTTTTCGAAAGGAGCAAAGACATTATAGATATCGAAGTACTGTTAAGGTTTTGTGAAGAAGAAATAAATTCTGGAGACTCTGTTATGTTCACAAATATATTATAACTGTAGGTTGCTAAGGACGTCATAGGTTGATGTAGGCAGTTACTAAGAAGTAAGTGGTTGCTTAGGAAATCATGTCTGTTAAGAAAGTGATTGGTTGCTAAGGGAGTCATTGGTTAACAACGAAGTAAGTGGAAGCTAGGGAATAATCTAATTGCTTAGGTAATCACTGGTTGTAAAGAAAGACATTGGTTACCAGGAATGTAGGTATTTACTTAAGGTTGTCATTTGTAGTTAAGGATGTCATTGGTTGCTAAGAAGGTCAGCAACCTAGATTTTTGTCTCATTTCACGTAATATCAAGCATAGAATAATTGCATCTCTATGTATGTGTATTCTCTGTAAACTCTAGTAAAGGTTTACTTTCTATTGATATACGTGCATGATTGCAAGTTACTTCCTTTGTACATGTGCCCTACTGACTTATTTCACACAGCATGATCAGACGAAATGTGCGACCAATCCTTTATTGACATTGAAAGTACTGTGGTTTTTGACTGAATTTATAGTATGTCTTTTTTATACAAGGAAACAAATTGTCAATAGTCAGAAAATAGTGTGGTAAAGTGCTTTTCCTATATTAAATGTTTATTCATGAAAAAAATGGTATGTAAATATAATGAAATACAAAAATATCAACATTGAAGGATTTAAAATGTGTAAGAGGTTCAAATTTATACATTTTTCATAATTCTAAGATATATTTATTTTGTTCCTAAGAAGTCACTAAATGCATTATTGTGTTCTAAAAGGATATCACCATCATAAAATAACATCATTATTTATTTTTGATATATAATTATCTAATGTGATAACATAGCGCAAAATCACTCTTTTTTATTAAACGTTGCAAATAATCAAATAAGTATTAATGAATTAAGGAATATCTCATTCATAGTCATTCAATACGAAATTTATGAAACCGTAAACATTGTAAAACTTGTTTAATAAATTCTGTATTGAATGACCACCAATGCTAAAATTCTCGATAGAAAGTCAATTGTATAAAGTGATTTCGGCAAGTAATATTGAGCCTTTTTGAACCGTGTCCTCCTGGAAATGGACCTTTTTGGTCTGGGCCTTCCTGGTTCTGGACCTTTTTGAACCGGGTTGTTTTGGCACTGGGCCTTTTTGAACCAGGTTGTTTTGGCATTGGGCCTTTTTGAAACAGGTTGTTTTGGCGCTGGGCCTTTTTGAACCGAGTTGTTTTGGTACTCGACTTATTTGGACCGGGTTGTTTTGGCACTTGCTCTTTTTGGACCGGATTGTTTTGGCACTTGGTCTTTTCGGACTGGATTGTTTTGGTACTCGACCTATTTGGACCAGGTTGTTTTGGCACTTGGTCTTTTCGGACAGGATTGTTTTGGTACTGGACATATTTGGACCAGGTTGTTTTGGCACTTGGTCTTTTCGGACAGGATTGTTTTGGACTGGACATATTTGGACCTGTTGTTTTGGCACTTGGTCTTTTCGGACAGGATTGTTTTGGACTGGACCTATTTGGACCGGGTTGTTTTGGCACAGGCCTTTTTGACACCCCACTGTTATGTCCGTATACAGAAAACACAACTAATAAATACTTGACTCGCTTTTAATAGTGTCTGGCAATAAAAATATAATAATTACAATGTATATGATTTACAAATAATATGACAGAATACACATTAAGCCACCATAATAAGTAACAATGCAATATAATATATACAGACCGTGTCATATGAACAAAAAATAAGCACTTCGCATAATAACAATTGGATTTTTTTCTGTAACATATAAAAGCGAAATCCATTCGTGATCCCTGTTTGGTGATAAAATATGTCAAGTAATAACTGAATTTGGTGGAAAATTTGTAGGAATATTCAATGGATATTTCATAAATTTGACAGAAATAAACCCTACATGTACAACATGTTAATAATTCAAGATTATTTTTTTTCATACTATCAAAATTACATGCCAAGGTAAAAGAATATATGCTTGACTTAGTTATTACCAGTTATTTAGCTCTCAGAGGAAATTAAGGCCTTGACAAAGTTTCTCTTGTGCATAGAAAAAATAACAACTGTTTAACAGTTAAAATATCATAAAAAATAATCATATACAAATATTTTCAGAAACTTAATTGATAAAAATATTTTGCAACCTAATCAAAATTACTTTGATATTTATTTTTCTTGAAAAAATGACCTATTTAGTGTTAACTGACATCAGAGCCAGAAGGCTTATCAAACCATACTATGGGTATTATAATCCTGTAAAAACTTGTACAAAAAACTTCTTAAAACACACAAAAATGTAAAATACATATACATGTATAAATACAAAAACAGTGTTCAAATAATATATTTCACAAACATGTAAAAAGTTTTAACAAAAGTTTACTCAGCAAAAATAAATTTCCATTCAATTTAAAATATCAAGATGGTTTCTTTTAAATTATGTCTGTTAATTTGCTAAATTTCTTGTATGCAAATCCATTGCAGTTATAAAATACATATTACTGAATTTGCTGGCAAGATTTCATATCACAAATGAATTTCATTCCATGTGTGTCATAACAAAGGGTTGATTTTTATCCTGGAAAATATTTTCCATGTACTTTTAATCATAGCGTATCTATTCAATGGGCTGACTGTTCAAAACTTTGTTAAGAAAAACAATGTTGTAAACGTCATTGTTGTTAAGTTTTAAATCTCTACCGCTCTGGATATTTAATGGATACACTTAAGATCTGCTGTGTTCTTAACAAGATTTAAGACAACAATTTCATCTGTACATTTTATTTAAATATTTGAGCACATTATCAACAAATTTCACGCTTAAAAATTTACAACAATGTTCTTAATCACATTGTTAACTGCAATAAAGTTCAGAACAATCGTCCCATTATCTACTGATTTCCTTTTCTAGGAATGAAAATGAAAGAGCTTAAAGTTTAGAAAAGCATTCTTAAAGAAATCAATGCTTAAAGCCTAAACAGATTCATACAAACTCACTTTTGTCCATGAAATATTAGTAAATAACTAGTATATAAGTTTGTAAGTATACAATCAAAGATTGATAACCTTTGCTTCCAATAAAGGTTGTTTTCAAAAGAAAGAGATACTTCAAAAATACTGGGGTTGAATGCAATATCCAATTTAAGTAAATCTTATGATCATACATCATTGACTTCATTCACTCTATTGGTCAGTTATTAATAACCAAAAATCTGATTAGCTACATCGTTCTTAGATCCAATTAAGACCAATATTGAATAACAGCCCTGGGTCTGAATTCACTAATGTCAATCTGGATTCTGAATTCGAGACTCAACACTCAAATCTGCTAATCTCTAATTCATTATATGATTGTTTTTAGCAGAGCAATTATGGTAAAACTGGTCATATATGTTGCACATAAAATGTTCAACAATTATTTACACATTCTCTGTAAATAATACATTAAAGATAATTAATGACATATAAGTCTTAAACTTAGACTCAAGAAGTTAGTGACCTATTTGTCCTCGATGAAAAATGAAGAACATTTCGTAAATATAATTACAAAATTGGTAACAATTCCAAAACAAGACGTTTATCCAAATTTATCTTACAAGTAACATTTAATGTACATTTGATTTTTTATTAGAACACAGCATTTCCAATACTGACTTAGAAGTTTTTACTACATATATCATTATTTTATTCCTAAGAGAACTAATCATTGATTGTATAACTGTATTCATAAATCTACTGCATACAATTGTATAAAGCCAGGTCAACTTGTTCACTGGTTATCCTGCGGCCATTTTGAAAATTTAAAAGAATTGATTGGTTAATATTGACCAATCAATAACCATTTTTGGTATCTTTGACCAATTAAAAGAGTGAACCAGTTTTATACAATTGGCTACTGGTACCTACTATGTAGGGAAAATCAAACTCTGCCACCATCAACGACTACATCTAATAACAAGAATACTACACAAATATATCACCTAAAAATGGAAGCATTGAAAATATAACAATTAAACACAGGCATTTGAATAAGGCTAAGAAAAGCAGCAACAGTTAACAATTAACAGTGCTTGGAGCACTGATGCCAGTTGACTGGTCCAATTAAAACAATGTCTATAACTTCATAAGCAATTAAGCTTGACTCCAAAAATAAACAAATGCTACACAGCTGGCCCCAATTTCTCGAAACTTCTTAAGCATAACAGGCTTAAGTACCTTATTTCACTTAGCCAAAATACATACTTAAATTTGATTTTGATGAATGAAAAATTGTTAATTCTGATTATCATAAACATATTTCCTATTTAAAATCTAAAATCTCAAAACAAAATATTATATAACACAAATTATAGGAAATAAAAATAGTGAGATTAGCTTAATCCTGTTATAAGTGACTTGAGAAGTTTCGAGAAATAGGGGTCAAGGTATTGTCACTGTGTGGACGTGTTTAATGTTTACGGTTTCAAAGTCAAAAGTCAACATTAAGCTTAGCATGACCACAACAACAATGATGTGAACACCATCATGTTTTTCAACACAATATTTTCTACAACTTTTTTCTTATATTAAAAAAAAGACAACAAAACAACAGAAACCAACCAACAGTCTAAGCTGACTCAGTAAATGAATTTGATTGGTTAGTAGTTCTTATTGGATAAATATTACCAATCAACAAACATTTTAGATAATTTTGACCAATCCAAAATCTTTTACAATTTCCTGCTGATCAATTGATAGGATGTCACTTATAAAACAAGACAATATTTACAGACATAATAAATAAGAGGTCCAGTTTTGCCCAAATACACTTATGTACAAAAGTCATCATTTTGCAAATTTCCATAATAGTATATAAAGTACACAATATAGTTGAATAACATAACTGATTACATTGTATGATATACATGTACTTGTCATGTACCGTTGTCTTAGCTTTTTAGTCACCGGTTTTAATCATTATTTTTTTTATCAGACTTTAATCTATTTTGCTTGTCATGGCTACGAATTAAAAAGGCACTTGAAAGTCACCATGGCTTAACTGAATCAGAAAGCCAACCTGCAACTCTCCTGACAAAAAGTACTTTTTCAAAGGCACTATTCATTTTACAATAATTTCATCAGATCTATTTAAGATTATGCATAAGTCATTGAGACAAGGGGAAAAATAAAAAATTTATATTCCAAAATAAAATTATTATATTCCAAAATAAAATCTGCATAAATTCTGATATGTAATTTTCCATGTCTAAGCTACATAGAACATCATATATTTAAAGTACACAGACGGCTCGCAAGAAAGAAATGAAATGGATGTGGATTTCAAATCCTAATTTCAAAACATATGATAAACTAGCTGCTCTAATAAAACACACAGTGAAGACATTGAACTAGGCTTAATTACAGTAAATATTTTCTTAAATAAAGATGATTAATTTTATTTAAGTCCAATTCTATATTTAGATTACCTATAAAAGGTTAATCATAATTTTGACTGGTTAATTAGACATTTAATTTAATACATCAAATTAAAGGTCAATTTCTAGTTTAATAATAATTATGTACAGAAGAAATAACTTAAAATTATGTTCGATCTTATAATCAAAGGTACAAAAAATAACCAAGATTTTTAGTTCAATGTGCAGTGGGCGTGAAAAACTAAAAAAATACACATAAGCAAGTACTTGATGCCCCACATCCACTTAAGTAGTTCTGTTGCTACGCAGGTGCCGAGGTGGTGTGTATTAATATATTCATGTTCAATATGTCGTGTCAGGCGACTAGCCGCGTTTCTGAAATACCGCTCTCTAAAGACTGTCGGCTTGCAGCTGACAGTCTAAAAATGAGTTTTCCTTTGAAATCAAATAAACATTTAATTTCAAGATGTTTATTCCTACCACTTATAAATATCACTTTGGTCATACGCGTGTTAATAATATATTAGAGGAAGTTAGACTAACTACAGATATCTTTTTCTTCTGCCAATATTAGCGCTCGTATTAAAATAACTACATGTAAATAATTTATACAGTGAACATAAAAATGACAAAAAGCTATGTATAAATACACAGAAGCAAGTTTACAACATTGATACACCCTGTTTAGAAAGTTAACTGGCTATCACTTACATATTAATAAAGCAAATCAAACGACCATGAGGCCACACTGAATAGTTCATTCGGCCTGACATGACCCCACTCACAAAAATACATATAATCCAAAAGTTCTTTAGCCTGTTGGGTGGGCATAACTTTTTTTTAATTTTTCATTACAAAAAAAAATAAGCTGTTAGGAAGTAAATAACAAAGAGCCCTACCTAGCTACTCAAACCTCATTATGTTGTTAAAGCTGCACTCTCACAGATTAAACCATTTGACAACTTTATATGTTTTGTCTTTGAACAAGCTAATTTTGCGAAAATTCATGGAAACTAATGATATAAGACTGCTGACAAAAAATTAGATCTTAGGTTTTCATATTTATGTTCAAACACTGATGTTTTATGCATTTTTCTTAAAGTGTTAGTAACGCTTGTAGACATAAAACAGCAATTTTTCAAACAAAAAATATGAAAACCTGCGATATGATGTTTTGTCAGCAGTCTTACATCACTGGTTGTAAGGTATTTATGCAAAATTTGGCTCATTGAAAGACAAAAAATAAAAAAAATGTCAAAAGGGTAAATCTTGGAGGGACCAGCTTTAAGGCCGAACAAATTATTCTTTAATTATATATATGTATATAAAATATTTCAATATGGAATAATTCTTATCACAATAGTAATGACATGGTGACAACATACATGTTTTGATCTAATGGCTTTTTTACAGAAGCAGAAGTTAAAATATAATAATAAATAATCCACCGTTACACATATATGGAAGAGTTAATGCGATGAGACCATAGTAGTCTAACAAGCCGAAAAAAAAAATTGTTTGAAAAGTTATGGTAATGCCACCAAAATAAAAACATACAGTATATAAAACAAGAGGAACCCGGAGCCAACACAAACTCTCATCTGTTGTTGTTGTTGTTGTTGTTGTCAGTCAAAAAAGGGACATAACACAACAATTATTAATGCCATAGTTAGGTGCCTTGCTGTACATCTGTGTGGTTTTTTTTTATGTTGTATCAATGCATACCAAGTTTCATTTGAATACCTTGAATGGCTAAGGTCACCATCCACAACAACAACGCCATGGAAGGCTATGACAAAACCTCAACTTCATTCTTAGAAAGACAGAATCTGATGAGGAAAAAAGCGAATTATAAATATTTGCAACATGCATGTATAAACCGGCACCAGGCCTACAATAAACCATTATGAAAGCAAACTGTATGTAGATTTATAACCATATCACAATGTACACAAAAAACAATTTAACCACTTCAAAAATGTCCAACATCAATGCACCAAAATAGTATTTTCTAATCAATTTTCAAAACACCCAACAACAGCAAATCACTTTAGGCTTAAGTTTAAAAGCTAAACAGAAATTATTGTAAGGCCAAATTAAGCAAATAATTTACAACACCAATTTAACTCATTTATAAGTCATAAAGGCAAAAATGTATATCAAAACAGTTCAACAATCAAGTTCTATTCATTTCATTCATTGAAACACTTGTCTATGCTAATTTTGTACATTGGTCAATATCTTAGCATCTTATTTAAAGATAGTGTCTTATAGATTGGCAAAAAGCTACTTCTGAGTAGAAAAGTTCATGGCCCGAATGCGACTATTGTAAATCATTACCCGTAGTAGAATGACTCTAACTGTTTGTATCACGCCTCCAACATGATTGACGCAATACTTTTGGTCCAGAACTGGTCACGCGGTGGCCCCAAATTTTTCCATATTTTGTCACTAACATATAGTGTGCCAAATTGGTGTCTTTTTTTCGGATTCTGATGAATAATGAAACCCTTCCCATAAATAGATCAATGAAAACAGGATGTCAACGTGATATATACATTTTGGTGTTTGTTAGTGGCCCGATATGGGATATATGGCGCTCAGGCAACCATATTGGGGTTCAAGCTTTGCTCTTAAAATGCATTTATCACTCAGTGCTGATACGGTATGCTAGAATATTCATATAGTTTGGCCAAAATCAAGTGTTTTAATGCTTATTTGATGGATAAAGCAGTTTGATGTCAATGTATAACACAATCCCTTAAAGCACTCGAACAGATCATTTCTTCCAGCTTTTGAAAAAAATGTTATAACTGACACTTGATTATAGATATATGTAGTATTCCATTTCTTATCAAAAAGTATTTTAATCCTCAAACTTTTCACCTTTACATGGCTAAGGAAATATCATTTTGTTTATAAGTAAAGATGAAGGCATTCAGTTGCAACGTTTAAAAATCAAAAGCTGAAAGCAAACTCATGTTTGTTTGATCAAATCATTACGCATTTAATAAATTTCAAATACAACGTCTAAATTTTGAAAAATTTCTTAACTTCAATAATAAAAACCTGTACAGTAGTGACATTTTATTCAAAGTTTATTGATCTTACCGTAATACTTACCAACATTCAAAGGCCAGAATATCACTTAACAACATAAAGCTGTAGGCCTATTGTGAGTCATTCATAATTAACTTCAATCGAGCAAACATTTAAGGTGTGTAGAATTGTGAGGCCTAAAAAATTGCTTGTTGCCGGAAACCTGACCCTACCTAATAAAAGCCACCAACCCGTGTAAAAAAATTCAAAAAATAAATAAAAAGAAACACTGGTCTACCTACTACAAACACATTTTCTAACAAACTGTCATTAATTTTTGACAGTAATGAGTTCCATGACAACGTTCCATGACAACAGCGATTTATGAGTGACATTTGCAAGAAATAGCGCTATTTGCAATTTGACAAGAAGTATAGTGAAAAAAAAATCCCTACCAACCCTACCTTGTAATTTTGGGATCTTACCATAAACAAATATTTTTTTAGGTCTGAACAGTTCTCAACACATAACCTAAGTTAATAAACATGTGAAAGAGTGTTGTCCCAAATGTAAGACAAAGTCATAAAGGTTAATCAAATCCTTATATTATTAATCAGAAATCATCAAAATCTTACATATTAAAAGGTCAGTAAAA
This sequence comes from Mya arenaria, assembly GCF_026914265.1. Lineage (NCBI taxonomy): Eukaryota > Metazoa > Mollusca > Bivalvia > Myida > Myidae > Mya > Mya arenaria. The sequence goes on from NC_069122.1 coordinate 45,000,986, forward strand.
GTTACAAAAGTTTCAGTACTAGACTTCAAACGCGAATTATTTAAAACCTACAGTACTATTATAACGAAAAACCCCATGGGCGAAAGAAAATTCTTGTCTTACGGGCATTACTTGACAATAAATAAAGGAATAGTTATAGGCCTTCTTTCAAATGTAACAAGTTTCATTTCAAATCTTGAACTGTTTTAAAGATTTAGCAAAGTGTAAAGGTTTTGCATAACAACGACGACAAGATCAACACAAAGGACCATGACAAACTAGTATCAATTATGTACATGACGTAAATGACTTCTTCGGTGCTCATAGAATACATTTCAACATGTACAACAGTATCATACTTTTTGTTCTCTACAACTTATAATGTATATACAAGCTCATTAAAAATGTAATCCAAATACACTTCACTTAAAATTCAACCCTCGCTACACTTCACCTAAAATCAACCTCGCTACACTTCACTTAAAACCTATTGCTGCTACACCCAACTTAAAACCAATCTTGCCACTATGTGGCGCTAGGCCAAAACAATGCCAGCACTTGTCCATCTTTCTTAAACACTGGTCCTCCGTTCGCTGCGGTGCTCTTTATGGCCAATTGTCGGGACTTGTTTCCAAGGTTACACGTTGGTTGCTTGGATACGGTGAACTGAAGTTGACTGTGGATCACTCTAAAATTTTGCAAAATAAAGTTTCAATATGTTTAAGCAGTATAAAAAATGAACAATTTCTTAATATAAATTAAACTTTGACCACTTCCAATGTTTAACAGTAAGGCACGTAGCTAGGGCCAATTTGGTATTCGGAAGATCGTTGACAGACGGCATATTAACCCCTTCAGCCCCTATTTCAACTGCATATATGCGTACAGTCATCTACACGTCTGACATTGATATGTGCGCAATGCTTCAATATAGCATAAATTTTACAATACTTACGTTTCCCATATCCTTGCCATAATGCCAACGACTTCTCCTACTCGCTCCTCGTGGCTGGGCGAGTTCAAACAAATGACAAGGTCATTTCCATCAGTAAGCTTGAAAACTATCAGTTGGTCCACATCAGGGCTAACTGTAAGTCCTGTGACCTTGAATGGATATGTAAAACATTTTGTTAAGCATCTTTAGACTGGTATGGATATGTAAAACACACCAAAAGCTGTCAGTGGTTCTGGGCTCACTGCAAGACCTGTGATGTGGATGTAATATGGATAGAAATAACATTTTATTTGTATTGCTTGTTACTTGCTGGAATGGCACAATTTCATGATAGGCTTGTAGTTCTCCAAGGGACCATTGTCTGATTGTCAAATTGTAATAAAATTGTAGTCAGTCAATCAATCAATCAATCAATCAATCAATCAAATCAACCAACCAACCAATCAACAATCAACCAACCAACAAACCAATCAATCAACCAATCAATCAATCAATCAATCAAACAACCATAATTTTTTTGGCGTTACCCTGCTGGCGAGCATGAGCTTGTACATCTACATTGTACTTCTTAATTGGACTGCTATCAGAGGTCTAGAATTTTCAATCAATAGATCAATCAATCAATCAATGTATTGCTATTTCCTGTTGCAGAGGAATGATAACATTCATGGGCTCGTACATTGTAGTTTTATTTTGGATTGTTACTTAAGTATTATTATTTCCAATCAACAAATCAATCAATAAATCAATCAATCACTGTATTGCTATTACCTGTTGTAGGGGAATGATTGAACGCATAGGCTTGTATTTCTTTTTTGGATCCAGCTTGTAAATGCCCCTGTCTGTAATCACGATTGCACGATCTGCACACTGGTTGTGCTTGTTCACCTGGGGAAAAACAGGGGAATCATATTTTACTGCACTTTGATATGTCATTATGAGATGACAATTTGTAAAATAATTGCATTGCAGGTTAAAATAAAGATGCATACAGTATGATAATACCTATTGTCAAGTCCAAAAAAACTTAAGCTGATTTTTTTTAGATTTGGCTTAATATTTTATTTCAAAAGCACAAAATTATGAAAAGTGTAATAATGAAAAAAACTTTTAGTCTATATGTCTCTCCTGTTGGTGTATAAAATGTTCACATTTAGCACATTTTCCCATTTTCTCATTTACCACAGGTAAGCTATTATCTTGAAAAAGAGGCTTTCCTACCTTCTTACAATACGATGAGAAGAGCACCTTGTTGAAGCCATCGTGGGACTTGAGGGAGGTCATTTTGGTGACAAAGTCAATGGTTGACGCATTGTCCTTGGTCTGAAAAAAAGAGAGAATACTGTGGGTCAACTAAAATCAGATTGCACCGGTACACTGAATAACATTGAATAACAATACTCCTCACACTTTCTTAACCCCATCCTATTTGTGTTCATGATGATTCATTGCTATTTAAAAAACAACAAATAACATTCAGCTTAAAAACAGGCCACATTCTGTTGCTTTTTGTTTGTATTCCCACTTTTGCCCTGAATGCCTTGTAAACCAGACACTTGAGCAAGCAAGGAGTTCAAAACAAAACATTCTACAGTGTGAACAACACCAACCATTTCTACCTTTAGTCTTTGGGCACTGAGTAGGCCATACACTTGGACTAGCTTTTGAAAGAATCAAACATTATCTATAACTGTAGCCTGGTAGCCATGTGAATCTCTTCCCTATATTCTGCATGTTCTATTCCGATCTCTGTCCACAAAGCAATGAGTGGGCTGTTCACTGTAGCGCTGAATGGACAAATGTAATTTAAAATTCTGAACAATACTAACAATTCCCAGTTATTTTCCCTCCTTTGTCTTTCTTTTTCCAGACCAAATAGAGCAATGTGAACTTAACAATATTCAACATTTAACAAAATAACCCAAACTCTTACGGTAGCCAAATAATTTCCTTCCCACTTCCTTCTCATGCCCCACTCGGATCTCTGGCCCCGGAGCATGGAATGTGCCGAACACTTGAGCTGTAAGGCTGGCCGCTCATCCTGGGGCACCTTCTGTAATATCATGTTTGCACGCCACCTAAAATGGACAATGGTATAACATGTTAAGAGGTTTATTTCAAATACAATATTGAAGTGCTTTTAGGAGAGGCCTTGACTCCTGATTAACACAATCATGTAAGGGAAAATGAAAAGGGAACTCAAATAAAATTGATTTAGATACAGCTGAGACACAACAGTTACAGACGACAGATACAGATGATAGTTACAGACAACAGCTACAGACAACAGTTACAGATGACAGTTATACATGACAGTTACAGATGACCGTTACAGATGACAGCTACAGACGACAGTTACAGACGACAGCTACAGACGAAAGTTACAGACAGCAGATGGACAGACATTGCAACTACTACATGCTATCATAATGCCTCCTCTCTGGGACCAAACAAATAGCTTACCAATCAATATGCCAAAATTCATTACCTATTGTGAGCCTTCTGGAGTTCTCCCACCCAGCCTGACAAGACCTTGGGTGGGGTCGGCCATTTTATGCTCTTTCCGTAGTCTCGCATCTTACGGACATTCCTGGAATCCAAATTAAAACAATAAAGCTCCTGAGCAAATTCATATTTAGAAACAGTGGTTGTGTTGGACAGACACTGATGAAAAACAATTGAGATACCAGGTACAGGTTTTCACCAACATCGTGATTTTACGACACCACATATCATGTTGGTTATGTGTAAATGAATTACTTAAAGAGGCACTCTTACTCCCACTTTACCTATTTTACCATTTACCTTTAGCTATTTGAATACACAGTTACAATCTTGTAATCAGTAATTAATATTTTCCATAAATGCATTATTTAGGACGTAGTTAAAAGTTTATCACTCTAAATTGAGGATCAAAATACATGTGTTTGTATTGATTTTGAATAAGAGTCTCACTTTAATGTTACAAATTCACTCTTCTCCTGAACTACACAATAAACAGGTTGAGGAGTGAGGTAACAATCCATATAAGGGGTAATTGTCAACCTGTTATTGATCGGTTGATTTCATAATGAACTTCACTGACCAATAGCATACTCAGGTTGGCTATTTTACATATGAATACATGTAAAGAAAACCAATAAATATGTCTATACTTGTTCTGCATATCATAACCCTAGTGCAAGAACTCAATATTTGCCAATAGAAATAGAAACAGTTATTGAATTCTTGCATTGAGATGATGATATATGTACCATATTTATTCTATTAATAGCCCATTCTCTAATAATCACCCACCCCCCAGTTTTCGACCTGAAAAACAACCATTTTTGGGCAAAGTCATGCAAAAACATTGCCTCCTTTAAACGCGTTCTATCTTCACATTTTTGTCTTTACGCCCAAATATTTTAATGATGAACAATTTTCATCTCGGATTATTGAAAAGCAATTGTCTTTAAGTTACACCCAATCCCCTACTTTGAACTTGGGTATGATTCTCATAAACACCCGGGCGATTAAAATAATAATTATGGTATCTGTGGCAAATACCAGATGTTCATTTTTTACTTTAATCCAAGGTGAGAATATAGAAGTACAGTTTTCTATCAGCCTCACCTGAACTTCTCCACAATCTGTTTAATGTACGACCGCATTTTGTATCTACGAAATCTCGACATGATGAAGTAGATGGCTCGCATTTTCTTAGCCTTCCTTCTTGCATTTCCACCGCGCCAATTCTGTGTAAAAGTAATTTTTATATGTATATGTACAGGGCGTGTTACAGCTTAATCTTCATAATCACGGTATGTCAACCAAAAAATAAATGTAAATTTGTGTCCAATCAGCTGCTTATTTTGAATTTTGAAAATGCATTCTTGACAAAAAACTGTTTTCCCCTATATTATTTTAAACATGTGAATCACGGGCCGATTGTTCAGACCTTTGATAAAATTAACAACATGATTAACGACATCCCTGTAAACTTTTGAATGTTGAATAGTCAATGCATATGCTCACATATTAATAATCTAGTCATAAGAAACATATTTCTTGCTTATGACATGTTTATGATAAGATCTAATTTTGCTTGCAATGGTTCATATACTAAGAGTATAACACATGGCTCTTAAACTTTACTAACATTTTTGTAAATCAGCTTTAATGAGGACCTAGATTTGATGAAATCAGTCAGTGGCACAACCCAGTAAATCCTATAAAGGTCAAACATTGCCAATTTGGCTCAAAATCTGAACATTATACAGCTGGGCCAGTAACATTTTTGTTGAAAGTTGAAAGGTTAAAAATCAAGCTGGTTTTAAAAAAAAACTGATTTTGGTGACTACAAATTATAATCTTAAACTCAGAGATTTGTTTTTCTTTCATTGTGACAATTCCTACCTTCTGCAGGAAGAGTATGATGCCGGGAATGAACTTGTCACGTTCTTCCTCCAAAGCAAACAGCGTCTGTGGTGAGCGAATGAAGATCTTGGACTTCCCATATTCAACATCGTCATCAAACCTCATATGGGAGATGATCGCCTTCACTCCATCATACGCCGAGCCATGGAAGTTGGGCCATGTGTACTTGGTGATCATTTTGTACCTGGAAAAATAAAAGATCATGTGAATATTAAAAATGAACGGATTGAGGTTTCAAACTTTAGAAGCCCTGCTGTGTACCCAAAAGATTTCAAGAAGGCTGAGATAAATTACCTGGTGTTGACCTTGTGTGCCAGCAAATTTACTAAACAGTTCTTCATGAGTTAAAAAAAAATAACCAACCTAGCTAGAATCACTCAAAGTGAGTGCAGAGTGCAAATCCTGCTGAAACTGTGTACTTGCCTGTTTTCAAGGCAGAGATAAATGACCCGCGGCCATATTCAATAACAAACTAAAATTTAACTTAATATACAAGTAGAATCAGATTGGTTTGATTAGAATGTAAAATATATTGTCAATAAACTGAATTGAATCACTGAGGCATGTCTAAGGACAAGGACTTGCACTATATTTAATACCAGACCTGGTGTTTACATCAAATGCCAGCAAATTTAATAAACACTTCTTAATAATTTACCCAAAATTACCCACCTAGCTAGGAAGCGCTCATATTGAGCACGGAATGCAAATCCTGCCCTGCGTACTCGTACGTTTTCAAGCAAACCAAGATACATGACCTGGTGCTTACATCTGGTGTCGTCAAACTGGCACGGGGATTTGATCTCGTTGGGCTTGATGCAGCGTACATAGTGCGGCTCCTGAAATCCAATAAATTTTATGATTTCAAACGAAGACCTCATTACAACACACAATATCAATATATATACATTATACCGAAATAATACAAAACTTTAACAAACCAACTTTGGTTCGGTGTTTTTTTTATATCACAATATTATGTTGATGGTAAAAATGGAACTAAATAAAACTTAAAAAGTGTTATAATACCTATTGTCTCTTCAAAAGTGAACCATATATATATATTTATATATATATACCATATTTATGTAATATGCATGGCAAATATATATCAGTATACAGACAAATAGCTTAAAATACAGAAAATGTCTCATGTACAATGAAGAATATGGTATAATGAAATAGAGAAGGGAGTCAGTTGTATGTACCAAGGTCAGTCATATGTGTGAGGGTCAGTCTTATGTGTGAAGGTCAGTTGTATGTGTGAAGTCAGTCATTTGAATGAGGGTCAGTCATAATTATGTATGAGGGTCAGTTGTTTGTATGAGGGTCAGTTGTATGTATGAGTGTCTGTATTAAGTAGGGATGCAAACGAATATTCGAATATTTGATCAAACATTTGATATTCGAATGTCAAAATCGGTATTTGAATATTCGAAAAAAAGTTCAATAAAGAGAATAAAAACACTTTTGTCTACAACACTTGTTGTTTATAAAGTTTGTTTGTCTTGTTTTTACAACGATTGGCCCCTAATGCCAGAGGTGTGAATGTAATGACAATACATTAAACATGCGTCGTATGTCATCAAGTTAGGGACATATCATCGGGTACTATAAAAAGTTCCCCTAATTTTACAATTACTGGCTAATCAGCTTTAACACAAATGTGTTATCTTGGCTGCAAAATAAGCTGTGCAACATAGCTCAAATTGCCATGATGATATGAATGCCATGTACTACAATAATGTTATTACATATATATGCTTTAAACTGTTGTCCATGTTTGATACAGTGTTCGTGCTTTGAAATGTAGATGTATAGTATAGCTTTTCATGATATATTTTTCTATCGTTGTAAAATAGATGAGTCAAATCCACATATGTTTTCGTTTTATTATTTTACTAGTTCCTGAGTTGGTTTGAGTTTTCCATAGTTATATTAAGTCAATTTAGAGGTCAATATCAGAACGAGGCTGCTCGTCCTACGGAAAGACCCTCCATTGGTGCAAAACGCTATTTGACTGGGAATCTATCTATTTTCACATTGTTTACAAATAAAAAGGCAGCGGAATTGAAATTATTTGATTTTGTTTTTTGTTTGTTCAAAATGTATTGCTTTTCTCTTCCAGATAATGGAGAATTTCAAAGATACATTTGGGTAAAATCAGGGTCCAACCCGCGTACTGGCTACGACAAAGTAGGGTAAAAATGCCCCGGCTATTACTACAGCGAATAATAATAGTAGTTTACTACATCTTTTAAAATATACATTTCGGTAATCGAATATTCGATCAAAAGAATTAACGAATATTCGAATATCAATTTTGCCATTCGTTTGCATCCCTAGTATTAAGTGTGAGGGTCAGTCATAAATATGTAGGTCAGTCGTATGTACCACAGTCAGTCGTATATATGAAGATCAGTGGTATATGAGTCAGTCATAAACACATGGAGACGTTCATGCTTTATTTACATGTTTGAAAATGATATCAAATTCAAGTTGAAATCTCAGTATATTCTAAGATATGATACCATTCAATAGATAATAAATCAAATAACATTTTCAGAATAGTATTCACAAGTTTGATGATAAACTTAACAGGAGGTTTGTTTAATTGTACCTGTCCACCATCCTGTTTCAATAAAATAAGGAGTCAAAAATATATATATTGAAAAACATTTCATAAAAACCTGTAATGCAACCATAGAAAAAAATAGTTGGAATTCCCCTTTTAACATTTTTATTTGACAAAAATTGGCCACTCCATAAAAATTACAGAAATCAGGGAAACATGCTGATAATATATATATATATAACTAAAATCCACCAACTATGTTTAACATAATATAGATAATAATATGTACAAATTATTTTCATCTTGCCTAAGATGACTTGAAGAATCAGCTTGTACATGTAACATGATTTCAGCTGGATTAGTTTAGACTTATTTTTTTTAACGATTATGAAACAAGTTATTATAACATTATATGAATCTCTCTCAGTGGCATGATTTTATGAGAGAGTGTGATCTTGTGTTGTGGGGGAAACCAGAGTACCAGGAGGAAACCCACTTGTCCAGCTTGGTGACCACAAACCAAACTCACATGCGCCCAGGCTGGGAATCAAACCTGAATTGCCCAGGTGAGAAGCGAGTGGGCTAACCACTGCGCTAACTGGACAACCAGCATTGAACATATTCTTAAGTTAAATTGGACAAACAAACATTTTAAATTTAACTTTTAACAATAAATAAATTTTGCAACATGAAAATATAAAGAACAAGCAATCAACATTATTCTTTCATGGCCTAACAATAGACCTTAAAGTTCAATAATTAACACATTTTTATGAGTACTTTGAAGTCAACAGTGTCAATGCCCTCAACTACTACCGTATTTTCCCGAAAATAAAACGAGGAAATTGTCTCCTGATTTTAACCTGAAAGTAAGGAACCTGTCTGATAACCGAGGCAAAAAGAATTTCAAAATGAATAAAGTTAAAATCAGTAAAATATTAAGACAAAAATCATCAATTACAAATGCTGTTACGCTGACTCTCATATGACTGATATTGATTATTATTTTTTACCAGCTATTTCGCAGGAAACGTAATTAATTTGTACGCCTGGGTTTACTGGAGTATGTCTATGTATGTATTTGTTTTGACCTTGCGGACAAGGATAACCTGTGAAAGTGCAAGCACTTATTTCCAACGGGGTCCTTTGTATTTTGCTGAAGGGACAGCCTGCTGAAGAGACAATGGTGGGATACAAGGAATCCGGTTGCGATACCCTAGCTCTTTTTCGTAGCGATCCCTTGGTTCTTTTACGTGCTCGGTGTAAAGCACTGATACACGGGGTACAACTTTCCTGGGTTAAACCAGTACTGAGTACACCACTTTTCCAAGCACTACCCTTTAAATGCCGAGCGGCAGGCAAGGAAGCTACTTGTTCCAACTTTTAACGTATTTTGGTATGTTGCAGCCAGGGATCGAACCCACGACCTCCTGCTCCGTAGGCGGTAGCTTAACCACTAGGCCACGGAGACGGTATGCCCCTGATAGTAGTTGGTTTACCAGTGTAGAGACAAATGTGATCATACAGTATTCGAATGACAGATTTATTGTCTGTTGATTCAGGAAGTATGAGGCGATAAAATAACAACAACACAGGCAATCAGGCCCCCGTGTCAATCGAGATCTAAGGCTTAAGATCGTAACTTTCTAGGCGTAACTCCATTTTTGGTGTAAACTGTGTTTCAATAAAAAAATCATATCTACCATAACCATCATGTCAAATAAAAATTTACATGACAATAACCAAAAACCAAATCATCAATTTAAAAGGTACATGTACAATAATTGTTTTATATTTTCACAAGAAAGTGCATTTTCTGGCAAAAATATAAAAAAAAATCAGTGCAACCTGGATTTTTCTGTATTTGAGTTCTTGCGACAAAATGCATAAACTGTTTTTTTATTTGGTGTTATCGATATGCACCCGCTTCAGCAGCCCATCCTTTTCAATACCTAGCTAAAACCCTATAAACATGAGTGTCACATATCAAAGCTAGAGTTATGGGCCATGCTGTACGCTGTCCATATTGTCCCAGGCAACATGTTTACCAAGTTTCATCTTTTAGAACCTTTTTCAAGTTATGGCCAAGCTTAAAGTTTTGCACGACGCTAAGGGTTATGACAATACCTCAAATCTTTTCTTTGAAAATAAAACACAACATCACTGTATTTGGGGTTTCCATCCAAGGACCGAAATCCTTGTGATCCAAATCAGTTCAATGTTACCCTACCTTTGTGGCAAGCCTGTCGACCAAGGAGATAATGGAGTTCTTGAAACTTGTGCCCGCCGTCTGTGGTCTGCGAGTGGTCTGAAAAAATCATAATGTCTTTAAATGTTAGTTTTTATTCCCTTATGTTCATTACATATCATCTCTAATTACACTAATGTAATGTAACATTGGCGTCATTTTGCCCATCTAACTTAGCTTCAAGCTAAAATTATCATATGTGGCAACAATTGTGTCGTCACAGAGCGCAGAAACAAATTGCTTTTATTTTCCTAGCCTGTATGTATGTATATAAAGTATATGTACAGTCCAAACTCACTATGTCGACTTAGGAGTCTCGACTTTCCTATTGTGTCGACTTTTTTCCCCGGTCGGGAATTTATTCCTTCTTACTCTATATGAGATGAATCTGCTTGTGTCGACTTTTTTATCTCAATTTTTTCGCAATGTAGACCTCCTATTTCAGTCCCTGTGGTCTAATTTCACACTTTTTCTTTGTTCCTTATGTCAAACTGTAAATCGAGTTGTAGGTGAGAAAATATTCATGACGGTTTTCGGCATTTTGCTAAATTACCATGTGTGTCAAAATAACAAACTGTTATAATTGGAGGATAATTGGTAAGTGTGAAAAATTAAAGTTGCCTGTTTATGTTTTTGATTAAGAGACATTTATTGCTCAAGCTCAAGTTTATTGGTCTTATATCGTTCAACTGCCGATGTAAACATCAGACATCAATCAAACTCAAATGTGTTGGGATTGGTGATATCTTTTGTAATTTGGGTGTGTCCAATGTTCCTGACTTTTTTTCCTAGGTGCCGACAAAGTTGACCAGTCACCAGTTTCAACTGTATATATATACATATAGGCTAGGAATAATAAAGTATAACTTGTGTCTGCCCACGTGTGTGTAGTGTTATAAAGATATCCTACATTGTTGCCATTTAGTACAATACTTAAGAAACTTGTTATGAAAAGTTGTCAAGCTTGCCTAAGGCTCGCATTTGAACTTTTCCATACTTGATTCATAATTTATTAGTTTCAGATGGTAACTTAAGTAAGATCCTATATATAATTTATATATTATGTAACACCATTTAAGCCTAATTTCGTAGTTGGTTATAGGCTTATATGAATCACACAACTTACATACATGAAGTGTTATAGTTTGCAGCCATTAACTTCAGTTTGATTGTGAAATCGATTCATGTATAGAGCATGTATAATATGTTTATAATTTTTCAGTCTTTAATCTGTGTAGAAACCAGGGATGTTGTCCATTTTGCAACTCCATGGTAAAATAACAGAGAAAAAAAACATACATTGTTTTCAAAAACAGATGGAAAAAAATGACATACATCAGTCAATAAAAAAGTATTTAATACAAAATCAGGGGAAGTTGTATGATAAAACAGGATCCGTCTCTTCAATACAATACATCTGTATATGGAGTTTGAAGTCAATACCACAAAGACTTCTGGAGTTATGCTCAGTACAATATGTATATATAAAATAAAGCAAAGGGCAATAACTTTGTATGAGAAAGAAGAGTTATGGTTCATGAGTTATGCACTTCTCATCAATGCCAGCTATCAGTCATATGAGATTCACACCAATATCTTGGATAGTTATGAAGAAAGAATCCTTACAAAAATGTGTGACAGACACATGCATGCCTACTAGCCTTAACCTTTGAGTGGGGTATAATAAAGCTGCCATATTTTTTTTTTACTGTCCTTACAGAAGTTCTTATCAAAACAGTTTACAAACCACTATCAATACAGATTTAAGATATACTTGATATTGATGATTGTTAATTAAATTACCATAAATACATGCCATATTTTCTCAAGACCATTCAGGGGGATTTGTTCAGAAAGGCTGAAAATTCAGGGGGATTTTGGTAGTATTCAGGGGGATTTTTTAAGCATGGTTTAAGTTGGTGAAATTTCAAAGTATTTTTAGACACAAGTAAGAAAAAATATTCACATATATTTTGCTATGAAAACTTTTTCATTATACAGAATTATATGATGTCATGATTTATCGTATTCTTATAATACACTGTCATGTCATACTGTAATGCGCTTGTAGAACAAAATATGTCATTGGAAAAATATGTTTTCGAGGCATTTATATTAAATTTACCATCCTCCAAAGTCCTTTAAAAAATTCTGCTTAATACTATCAACTATGATGACATTCAGACAATAAGAGAATGGAATAAATATTATTAATTTCTTCCTTTTCAAAAATAGTAACATTTTTTTGCCTTGGATCATTACTACAAATTAATCACTTGTTGTAAAAGTTTCCTTTTGGCATTTATCAAACCTTTTTAAACAGTCATTTCACCCTTGCGGAGTTGTCTCTTAACATTCAGTTTCACTCACATACTGTGGTTTCACTTAATGTCATTAGTGTCTATCAGATGTAAAATCTGTCCAAAAATCATTTTTTTTAAATTCCAGGGGATTTTTATCTCCCGCCGGGAGACCGGGGGATATGGATCGAAATTCCAGGGGATATTTACCCCCACCGGGGGATATGGCATGTATGCATTACTGACACCTAGGCCATCCTTAACAATTATTGGTCTGCAGAGGAACTAAAATCACACCAAAATTACCCAAGAGTTTATAATGCTAAAAATTTCTATTTATCTGTTAAGCATGTTGTTGATTTGGATGATTAGTCATCACTCAACCATAAAAGCCTTCTGACCTACTAATATAAATCTGCATCGAGCTACAAAAATCTAAAAAAAATTGAGAAAGACCCTTCATGTACATGTATACCAACTTCAATATATAAATATTCAAATCAACTTCGGGCCACATATATGTACTGTTTATATTTCATATTGATAACCAGTTGATAGGGACACCTATACACAATTTATAATCGTTACCTCGGTGATTGACACTTTCCCCTCGGGCCACATCATTTTGATCAGCTCATCATTGCTGAAAATCACACAGTAGTCAGTAATAACTGAGCAAGCCATAAATTAAGTAATGTTAATGTATCTTATATAGCGAACAGTACAGTATATAATGTATTCACACAAACACACTTACTCACATTAATTAGGTGTTGTGTTTATATAAAGTCTTTTGCCTAAAGCATTTTTTTTATATATTTCAACCCTTTTCATCATAGATATGCCTTTTAACTCTATATTTCAACCCTTTCCATCATAGATATGCCTTTTAACTCTATATTTCAACCCTTTCCATCATAGATATGCCTTTTAACTCTATATTTCAACCCTTTCCATCATAGATATGCCTTTTAACTCTATATTTCAACCCTTTCCATCATAGATATGCCTTTTAACTCTATATTTCAACCCTTTCCATCATAGATATGCCTTTTAACTCTATATTTCAACCCTTTCCATCATAGATATGCCTTTTAACTCTATATTTCAACCCTTTCCATCATAGATATGCCTTTTAACTCTATATTTCAACCCTTTCCATCATAGATATGCCTTTTAACTCTATATTTCAACCCTTTCCATCATAGATATGCCTTTTAACTCTATATTTCAACCCTTTCCATCATAGATATGCCTTTAAACTCTAAGGTTATGTAACTAGGGGATTAACTAGGATTTGTTGATGTGTCAACTTATCTACGAGGGAGAGAGATAATACCTTGTTAGGGCAACAGTCTCAAGAATTTTATTCAGGGATTTCTAAGAGGTTTTGTTTTTATAATTGCTTGTTTTTTGTTATTTTCTATTGAAAATGGAAAATCAAGTTGCATAAGTCCAATGGATGAAAACTGGTCCAAGCAAATGAAATCTTACACACCTGAGTGTGAGTACCTTTTGCCACCAACAACTCCTTTAACACTTGTTTTTTTTCACACAAGTATTGCAAAAACACGATTCCAAATGAATTTATTTTCAAAACAATTTTCCACCATTGTTTTGTTTAAGATTGTGTTTTTTTAACAAATAAAAGTCATTAATGGACAATTATTAAAGCCTTAAATATTGGATGGAATGTGAGTATTGACTCTGGTAACATATCTACGAGCTTCATTTAAAGATTTAAAACAGCCAAAGTTATAGTCTTAACACAATGTTGCCATTGCCAACACCAAGGCTATGACAATACATCACCTTTATGCTTGGTACAACAGACAAGCTTAGAGTAAGTCATATGCTTAACTAGAGATTGCTTTTTTGAAAAAGCGCTTGTCTCCCCTATTGTGTGGTCGTAGCTGAGAAAAAATAAATGATGGACATGAAATTTGTAACTTTGGACTGGAGACAAACCAACAGTGAAGTTTGGTTTATTCGATTATATTAAATAGTGAAGAGAAGAAAGTGTTGTTGATTAATCATGGAAAATGTAAACGAAGTTTGCATTGTATGAAGTTCCTGGGCGCAAGCGTTATTCAATTATTGATCGGAAACCATTTTTCAGCTCACAGTCATCGTGACCATGACCTTTTACCTACTGATCACAACATCAATAGGGATCATCTACATAACCAACTTGCATACCAAGTATTAAGTTCTTGGGTGCAAGTGTTCTTTAGTTACTGAGCGGTAACCATTTCTTCAACTCAAGGTCATGGCAACCTTGACCTTTGACCTACTGATCTCAAAATCAATAGGGGTCATCTACTAGTCATGACCGACTAGCGTACCAAGAATGAAGTTCCTGGGTAAAAGCGTTCTTAAGTTATTGAGCAGAAACCATTTTTAAGCTTAAGGTCACCGCCAACGTATCATTTTTTACCTGAAGGTAACCTTGACCTTTGACCTTTTGATCTGAAAATCAATAGGGGTCATCTTCTAGTCATGAACAACTAGCTTACCAAGTATGAAGTTCCTGAAACCAAAGGATCTTTAGTTATTGAGCGGAAACTTTTTCTTCACTTCAAGGTCATGGCAACCTTGACCTTTGACCTAGTGATCTCAAAATCAATATGGGTCATCTTCTAGTCATGACCAACTAGCATACCAAGTATGAAATTCCTGGTTGCAAGCGTTCTCTAGTTATTGAGCGGAAACAGTTTCTTCACCTCAAGGTCACGGTGACCTTGACCATTGACCTACTGATCTCAAAATCAATAGGAGTCATCTACTAGTCATGAACAACTATGAAGTTCCTGGGTACAAGCTTTCTTTAGTTATTGAGCAGAAACCATTTTTAAGCTTAAGGTCACTGCCAACATAACATTTTTTACCTGAAGGTAACCTTGACCTTTGACCTTTTGATCTCAAAATCAATAGGAGTCATCTAATAGTCATGAACAACTAGCATACCAAGTATGAAGTTCCTGGACCCAAAGGATCTTTAGTTATTGAGTGGAAACCGTTTCTTCACCTCAAGGTCACGTTGACCCTGATCTTTGACCTAGTGACCCCAAATTCAATAGGGGTCATCTACTAGTCATGACCAACTAGCATACCAAGTATGAAGTTCCTGGGTCTAAGAGTTCTATAGTTATTGGGCGGAAACGAAGTGTGACGTACTGACTGACTGACTGACAGACTGATGGACTGACTGACGGACAGGGCAAAAACAATATGTCTCCCCATGAATGGGGGAGACATAAAGATATTACACGCAAATGATTTTTACATGGAAGGTCACCACGACCTTGACTATTGACCTTGTTACCCCCAAAACAATTGGGATCATCTAGACATCATGACCAACCTCACTTCAAAGTTTGGTGAACCTAGATCAAAGCATTCTCCTGATATTGCACGGAAATATTTTTTTACATTAGAGGTCACAGCGACGTTGACCTTTGACCTTGTGACCCCCCAAAATATAGGAGTTTTCTAAACCTCATGATCAACCTCCCTACCAAGTTTGGTGAACCTAGGTCAAACCATTCTCAAGATATTGAGCGGAAATGTTTTTTACATTGGGGGTCGCCGCGACCTTGACCTTTGACCTAGTGACCCCAAAAACAATAGGGATCTTCTACACCTCATGACCAACCTCCCTACCAAGTTTGGTGAACCTAGGTCAAACCGTTCTCAAGATTTTGAGCAGAAATGTTTTTGTATATTGGGGGTCGCCGCGACCTTGACCTTTGACCTAGTGACCCCAAAAACAATAGGGATCCTCTACACCTCACGACCAACCTCCCTACCAAGTTTGGTGATCCTAGGTCATGCGGTTTTCCAGTTATCGATCGGAAATGAAGTGTGACGTACGGACAGACTGACGGACTACCGGACTGACGGACAGGGCAAAAACAATATGTCTCCCCCAGAGAGGGGGAGACATAATAACAAGACAAGGCCATTGTAAGATCAGTGCTCCAGCTAGAATTTGAAAAGGGCAGGGTGCTTAGGTCAGAAAGGGCACTCTTGATGCATATGAATATGCCTTAATGGGGCACTTGCAAGGGCCAATGTTCAATTCTTATTGTTAAAATTGACTGTAAAACGAAAGGGCACAGATGTGTGTAGTAAAAAGGCAGCACGGTGCTGGAAAAATGCCCCACTCCGCTTTTAAGGCCTAGCTGGAGAGTAACAACTCATCAATTTCGTACCTGTTGTACAGCAGTCTCTTAAAGTCCTGGAAAAGTGTATCTTTGTTCTTGTCAATGAAGCTGTTGACGGAGTAGGTGACGTCGCCGGCGTAGTGCTTGATACGGAAATCACGCTTGTGTTCCAGGGTTTTATCCGATGGGTTCAGCTGTGAACATTGGATAAGAGCTCGTTCTTATTAAAAATCTCTCTAAAACTAAAGACTCTACGGTATGGGAGGAATTCAATTACAATGTTACTTAAGCCACAAACTAAGTCAATTTAAGGAAACACTTTACTTAGGAGTTGCAGACTTGGCTGATCTAGGCTTCTCATTACAGTATTAAACATGCATTTAGAATCAAGATATCAAGATATCAAATTCTTGCTTTTCAAAAGCAAAGCAGACTTAACTCTAATGTTTTCTACTTAAAGGGAAGCAACTCAATTACAGTTTTCAACATCACAAATAATAACTCACAGATCTGCATGTGTATCGATCATTCTTACTCAACTTCTGGCTCATAGCGGTCAGGAACATCTAAAAAATCATACAGAGGAACATATGAAAAATCATACAGAGGATTTTTAATTCTATCAAATAAGTTAAACAGAACCATGGTTCAACATCATATATAACAGTTATCAATCTGTTATCACATGCCCAACAGAGAACACAGGAAGCTTTGTTGAAGTATCCGGACAAACCCTAACTAGAAGGCCAGGGACCGTATTCATAAAACAACTTCAATGATTTTTTAACTTATGTATATGTCCTCAAATTTCATAGTCAAATAAATATAAAAGTATACTGTGTTTAGCATAAAATGCTCATCTGTGACGTTCCCTTCATTCAAAACAGCAAGAATGCCCTTAAATTGTGATGTCATTCCAGGATGTCACATAACACAATTAACAAAGGGATTTAACACCACGAATTGGTTACTTACAACTTCAGTTTGTAAATATTAATGGAATCTACGTTCTCCCCAACTCCATTTCTTTCCCCACACTTATACAAGCCTAGTCAAAGATTGCCAGAACTCCCCTCTGAGGTTGTTCCAGATTGTTACCTTCCGCTTAAGTATGACATCAAATACCAGTAGCAGGTTACATACCACTATATATTTAAATAAGTTCTCACCTCATCTGTGACTTTCCCAACACTTAGACAAGCTTCATCCAAGATGGCCAGAATGCCCTTGTGAGGTTGTTCGACGAGGTCACAGATGACTTTGTTGTTGAAGTAGTCCACGTGTTGCCACGCGATCCCCTCTCTCATGTACTCTTCTTGTTCCTGTTTCAACACCTAGGCAAAAAAAATGTTTGCTTCACAATTTTGGCAAGAACATTAATAGAACCTCTATTACTAGAACTGGTAAGTCATCTAAATTAACACTTTTAACAACCATAATTTTTACACTAGTGCTTGGCATCCGAATTTTTTTATTAAGTTCTGCTAAATAAAACCCGGAATTTGAAAAAGCCCAGACAATATTTTACCAGTGAAGGGCTTGCAGACTGGTGGTATTTTGAATAGAGTAGAAATTTGGCCCCCCCCCCCCCCCCCCCCCAAATAGGACAATGTGCTGTATGTGTAGATTTCACTGTATAGTTTTAATTTGATATTCAACTAGTTTAGGAAAACACACACAAAAAAACACCAAAGATGTATCAAGAACATTGTGCCATCAAATATCTCTGTCTCCACGTTAAGTTCAAAGTCAAATCAATAACTAATTTGTAAGTACAATAAAAATGAAACAAATTCTAGTAAAGACTGGTTTAAACTCACCAATTCAATAAACAGCTGCTGAAGCTTCTCGTTACAATAGTTGATACAAAACTGCTCGAAACTGGAAACAGAAAATAGTTTATAGACAATTACGACTGGCAGTCACAGACAGAAACTTAATGGTATTGGTGTTTTCCTTGAAAAAAAATGATAGCAAAATTAATACCTCACAGATAATTGTAGCTGGGAATCGACAAGGGAGAATTAATGGCATCTAAGTTTCTAATTTACCTGAAATGTCATTGCAGTTTTAGAGATTTCATAATATTTATTGGAAAATCAATTTAGTAATATTATTTTGCAGTCAGTTTTAGCATTTAATGTTAAGGTATATAGATAGAGATGTTTTAATTTTATAGTTAAAGGGAGGCTATTCAAATATGTTATACTTAAGAAAGTAAGAAAAACTAATAAAGTAAGTTTAATTGTATTATCCATATCCAGATTTTCAGAAACAAACAATGTTAGTTAATCATTTATCTGGCTACCAAAGAGACAGTCAAAGCCTTTTGTGTTCACAAATCTAAAATCTGAACAAATGAAATAAGAGTTCAATTAACACCAACCTGATTGTAACTCAATCATTCAATTGAACAATAAAGGTATAATAATTCACTAAATAATAGCAAATGGTTTTATAAACTAATGGATAACATTAACCATCTCTTACATTCAGCCTCCTGCAAGTGACCAGGAGGTCAGTTAGGCGCCCATTTGTGCTATGTAAATTACAACCATCATATCAATATGGTAGAATACTTGAAGAATGAAGACAGTGGGTCTGAATTTCTCAAAAATCTAAAAAGGCTAACATGTTAAAACATCTTGTTCATTTAGAAAACTTTTTGCTTGAACTTGACTATAAATCAAAAACAGTTTATTGTCATTATGTTAAAAAATTGCCATTGAAAGTCTGAAAACTCTTCAAAATGGAGAACATTAAGCATATACCAAAAGACAAAAATAGACTGTTCAAGATATCAGAGCCTATATTTCAATAAATCATACTTTCAATCAACAAGAATAAACAATGGAAGAAGATTGCAAGCAAAAGTGTTTTAATTTTTTCACTTTTAAACATTTTCTGCATAACCGATGAAATTCTATTATTTTATCATTTTTTAAATTATTATTTATTCCATCACAAACCTGTTGTTGTCGAAGATCTCAAAGCCGTAGATATCGAGGACGCCGATGACAGTATTCTTGCCGACAAATTCTACGCCCGCTGTCTTTGGATCAATCGCCTCGTTGATTCTTTTTACAATCCATGTGAACATTCTGTCATAGATTGCCTGAACACAGAGCATAAAAAGGAAAATGAAGAAGTACACAGAGCATAACAATTGAAAATAAAGATTAGAAGTACACAGAGCATAAGAAATGCAAAAAAGGAAAGCAATGGATCAACCAAACTTGGCATAGAAGTTTAAGTCAGAAGACCAAAGTTTTTGACATAGGCAAAGTCTGATGTTTTGAAAACTATTACTGAACTTCAAGTTGTCTATCCTTTCTTGATAACATAGTGTTGAGTGTTAAGTAAATTTCCTGCTATGAAATACTTCACCATGAATTCGGAAATACTATCCAAATCAGGTAATTCTTTTGCCATCAAAGTCATGTTCTTTTACATAAATTTCACAAGTCGTTGAGTCCAAAGTTATAAAACTTTGGTAAAGTTAACAATGTGATTTACAACATCGTTGTTTACTTTAAAAGGCAAAATACTTTATGAAGTGCTCAAATATTGAAATAAAACAAATACAGCTGACACTGTTGTCTCAAAACTTGCTAGACGTACTTTGGATCATAAGCATATCTGTGAAACTTCCAGACCAGTACAGATTTGGAAGTTAACAAAATTGTTGTTGAATTCAATAAAGCTCTGAACAATTGGCCCTAAGGGTTTAAAACCAACTTACCTTGGCAAAGGCATCCCTCGCATAGTATGCCTCTGACACAGTCAGCCCCTTATCAACAACATTTCCTCCCGCAGCGATAACACGGTGTGTTAGAGCCTTCGCTAAGTCGTCATTGGTAACGTCGATAAGTCCAGCGATATCCGACATCAACTTCCTGTCTTTCACCATCGCAAGGTCATGAACGTCGTCTTGAGCCTCATATTCTATGTTGCCCTACAAACCAAAAAATATTTAATGCAACATATAATTCTTGAAATAGATGAATACGTACAGAAAAATGAGTAATTTGGATTTTAACATAGCATTTCTCATCCATACCAAAAACACAAAATTCAGTTATACAAATAATACAAACAATATTTTTTTAAACATGCAAATATAATTAAATGGTAGCAATCATGATCAAATTTCAAATTTCAGTAACTCTAGTAATAAATGTTCAAACGTTATTAACACCAATATATTCTTTGAGAAGAACAGCTTTATCAATTTCCATATTCTTGGGAATATGTGTCATTTTACAATTTCTAATTGGTAATAGTGTCAACTATCAGCCTATCAACATTGCTGATTTATGAGTCTTTATGACTGTTTGTTTTGCCATGGAAACAAATCCAGTGGATAAGTGATCTATTAATGTATGAAATCCAAATCTTAAACTCATTGTTTCTGTCCAATATATAATAGGAAGTAAGAATTTAAGTCATACCAGAAGTATGACTGCTGCCACCACTTTCCAGAGCGTCTCAGCGTGTTTGAAGGCAAACCCCATGGTCTTCATGGCATTCATAACATTCCTGTAGTCTGATTGGTCATTTATGGTCGAACACTGGGGAAAACACAAGACAATTTCATTCATATTTGCACATTGATTGCAACTGCCTTTTTTACAATTTTAAATCCAAAATTTATAGGCTATACATTACTATTCTATCATTATGAATCAAGGCCGTTTATCAATGTAAATTATGTTAAACAAGTATTTTTCTTTAACAGTATCAAATCCTACATCTCAACTTTAACAAATTGCCTTAAATATTTAAGGAAAAGCAGGATTACATATCAATCAATTCTTTTCAAATTAAACAGTCACCCCACCCCCTCTTCCCCCACCCCCTGAGGTATACATCCCATCAATTCAGACCCCTGACATTCACAACACCAAACTCAACAACCGTTAATGCATTACCTTAGAGTCGCCCCCCTGACAAACAAAGTGGTATTTGTCTGTACTTCGAGCTAGTTTCATCTCAGCCAGTTTAGGGTCAGTTGCCCCCGACAACAGTTGGTAGAAGGCATGGAAATTCCGTTCGCCATGTTGCTGGTGAACTACTCTTGACTGAGAGATGAATCATTGTTATTATTTATCAATAAAGTTTCCAATTGCAACAATATCAAAGTATGCAATATTTTCCTCTTTTAATATATATACTTAAAAAAAAATTAAATTAAATTACCTTATGCATTTTCAATGCAAATTTACCAAAATGTTGACTTCTTAGATTTATAGGATCTACTTGATGTCATCATGAGACTTCTATTTCTATTGTTTTTATTTTTCATTTATACCACACGATAATTATAAATGTTATTTTCAATTATCTTGCCATTATAAGGAAATTGGCTTTTGAAATAATTAACAAACACTAAGACAAAAGTCCCCACCTTTTCAAGAAGATAATTGTTAATATGGCCTCCGATCGGATCTCCCTTGAAGTCGAAGTTGATGTCCATATATTTTCCAAACCGACTAGAGTTGTCATTCCTGTTGGTTTTGGCATTTCCAAATGCCTCCAGGATTATGTTTGACTTGATTAGCACCTCCTTTACTCTGAAAAAGATAATTATATTATAATTTAGTACTATAACTACCTTTAAAACCTGACTGGCAAACAATTAGCTAAAAATGATAGAGCATCTGACTGGTAAACAGTTAGCTCATTTGGTAGTGAACCTGACTGACAAACAGTTAGCTCAGTTGGTAGAGAACCTGGCTGGCGAACAGTTAGCTCAGTTGGTAGAGAACCTGGCTGGCGAACAGTTAGCTCAGTTGGTAGAGAACCTGACTGGCGAACAGTTAGCTCAGTTGGTAGAGAACCTGGCTGGCGAACATTTAGCTCAGTTGGTAGAGAACCTGACTGGCGAACAGTTAGCTCATTTGGTAGTGAACCTGACTGACAAACAGTTAGCTCTGTTGGTAGAGAACCTGGCTGGCGAACAGTTAGCTCAGTTGGTAGAGAACCTGGCTGGCGAACATTTAGCTCAGTTGGTAGAGAACATGACTGGCGAACAGTTAGCTCAGTTGGTAGTGAACCTGACTGGCAAACAGTTAGCTCAAGTGGCAGAGAACATGACTGGCAAACAGTTAGCTCAGTTGGTAGAGAACCTGACTGGCAAACAGTTAGCTCAGTTGGCAGAGAACCTGACTGGCAAACAGTTAGCTCAGTTGGCAGAGAACCTGACTGGCAAACAGTTAGCTCAGTTGGCAGAGAATCTGACTGGCAAACAGTTAGCTCAGTTGGTAGAGAACCTGACTGGCAAACAGTTAGCTCAGTTGGCAGAGAACCTGACTGGCAAACAGTTAGCTCAGTTGGCAGAGAACCTGACTGGCAAACAGTTAGCTCAGTTGGCAGAGAACCTGACTGGCAAACAGTTAGCTCTGTTGGCAGAGAACCTGACTGGCAAACAGTTAGCTCAGTTGGTAGAAAACCTGACTGGCAAACAGTTAGCTCAGTTGGTAGAGAACCTGACTGGCAAACAGTTAGCTCAGTTGGTAGAGAACTTGACTGGTAAACAGTTAGCTCAGTTGGCAGAGCATCTGACTGGCAAACAGTTAGCCCAGTTGGTAGAGAACCTGACTGGCAAACAGCTCACTTGGCAGAGAACCTGATTGGCAAACAGTTAGCTCAGTTGGCAGAGAAACTGACTGGCAAACAGTTAGCTCTGTCGGTAGAGAGTCTGACTGGCAAACAGCTCACTTGGCAGAGAAACTGACTGGCAAACAGTTAGCTCAGTCGGTAGAGAGTCTGACTGGCAAACAGCTCACTTGGCAGAGAAACTGACTGGCAAACAGTTAGCCCAGTTGGTAGAGAACCTGACTGGCAAACAGCTCACTTGGCAGAGAACCTGACTGGCAAACTGTTAGCTCAGTCGGTATAGAGTCTGACTGGCAAACAGCTCACTTGGCAGAGAAACTGTCTGGCAAACAGTTAGCTCAGTTGGTAGAAAACCTGTGTGACATTACACCCTGTGACACTTGCAAAAGAAGAGCAGCCAACCTAGCAATATGGATGTACTCATACAAGAAGAAAATCAAATCTTTGAAATACCAATGTAAGGATCTTTTTGTAATCAGAGCTCCTACATATTTTGAGTAAAACTACCTTGTTAAACTTTTCTATATACAGAACCTGCTTTTACAGTTAAAATAAAATAAAATTAATAGATCTTTTTAAATTCTCATTTTTATGTTGAAGATGCAGTTGAATAAAAATTTACATACTGAACTAATGAAGAGATGTAGGGTACATCTTTACTAGATTTTATCTTGATATACCTATTTACTTTGTGAACATGCATATAATAAACCATTGTAAATTGAATGCATGAAGAGATCATTATGATATATTTTTTTAAAAATGCATACATCTAATTCAAACAAACCATCTACTAATGTTATAAATCAATGAGGGGCGGTATCAAAGGTATGCATTCAATATCTTTATCTAAAGAATCTTTACACTAAGTGAAATTCAAGATTGACTGTCATTGAAAATCAGTTAATCAAAGTATCCAGATAAAACTGCATTTATCACTCAAAATATTTATGCAGAGATAAAATTCTGTATCTCTATATATCTAGTTTGAAATACTTCTATATTTCACTGAAATGCAAAATATGTATAGATATTTATGTTGATTTTTATATAACACCTTTAGAAGTTTTCCCGAGATAAAAAAAAAACAACATGATTGTATCATAAAGAACAAATCAAATTCTAAAACAGAGTTTGCTGATTTCTTAAAAATGAAACATATGAATATATTCTAAATTCTGAAAACAGGCACTTAACATGCAGCATACTGGCAGGCATACTTAAATTGTGCACACACTCTTTAAGGACTTGAATGTAAGAATTAACTGCAGATATGGCAATGTTTGAGTTTTTGCATTCATGATGTTTTGTTTTAGTAAATAAACTGTGAGGCTATTGTTATAACTGTATATGAGATAAGTTACATTTGCAGTGGTGTTGTTTTTTTTTCAGTTTAATTTCCGATGCTTATCAGAACATATACTTTTTCCCAAAATGTGATAGTAAAAAAATCGCAATTATATTGTTTAAAAATAAAATTAAACATTTTTTAATGAAAATAATTGGAACCCAATAACATTTTTAGACGGAAAAGTTGGTGTTGGCCTTTTTGTTGATTCAGTTCCCAAAAGGCATTGACCAGGGTGGCAGGTAAAAACCCCACGCAATCCATGTCTGTCCACCCGGCTACTTTTTTATGCCACCCCTATGACCTTTAGCAGGAAAGGTCTCCTTAGACCCCGCCCACTGTCAGTGTTTGACCCTGCTTCTTTTAAACATGTTTAAACTGTTATGAAATCCCCAACTTCTAGGGAGAAATTGAAATGCCTATTTTGTCTGAATGACAAGTTTGTCCCAATCAGAATGGCCTCAAGTCCCATTCCAAAAATGTTGGAAAAATGCACCGATTTGAACCTTGAAGATTCAAGCATGATAGACTTGTCACTCAGTTATAATCATTGTAACCATTGATATGTTTTCTTTCCCAACATCTAATGTTCAACAGTCAGTGTTATTGTTTTTCATTTATGTAAATATGAACTAGTTTGGAAACAATTCATAATTATCATATGAAGGCTGGCGCGCCTTCAACTTCAATTACACATATATAACACCTACTTTCTAAATGTCATCTGATATATGCTCTTATTATAATACACCACATTCCACCAAGGAAAATGAGTAAACTTAAAACTCCCCCTTATTTATAAACTTTGCCATTTATTATTGAGCATGATATTTATTTTCATGATAAGAGCCGGACATAGGCTTTTAAGTGGCGATATATATACGTACATTATAAAACTGGGTTAATGTTAACTTTAATACAATGATTAAATGAAAACAAAGGGTGTGTTTTACAATAAAAGAAACCAAAGTTGTACATATATTGAATGGGGGAAATTAATCACTTTTCCTTTTTATTTTGTTTTTGAAGTTTAAAGTGTTTCCTTAAGACGTAAAAAACAAGGGCTTTCACAGAGGCAGCCTGCATGACATTTTCACCACTTTTCACCAAGATTTTTCAATCAAATAAGAGCCATTATTTGCATTACATGCAATATAAATATCTGGCTTGACTGGTTAATAAGTAGGATGGTCTGGACACTGGAGCCATTGTATAAAGTTTCAATGCAATAAATCAAGTAGTTGCTGAGATATTGACGAATGCACCCTTATATGCAAAACCTTTACCACTGGATTTTCTAAGTGAAATCACAAAGGGCCATCTTTTGCATAATATGCAAGATAGAGTTATCTGATTTGATTAAATAAGTAGGTTAGATAGATGGGATAGTAATGACCTTGACCTTTGTTTCCTGAAGACCTAAAAACACAAGGGCTGTCTCAGAGTCAGCTGATGCTCGATGTCTTTACTGCTTTAAACCAAAAATTGGATTTTAAGTCCAATAATTAAAAGGGCCATACTTATGCAAATCAAATATCTGACTTGGTTGATTAGGTAGGTTGGATGGTTGGGAGCCATAAATGTATAAGGTTTAATGCAATAAATCAAGTAGTTGCCAAAGATATTGACAAATGCAAACATATATTAAAAATCTTTACCACTAGAATTTCTAGGTCAAATCACAAAGGGCCACCGTTGCACTATATATATGCAAGATAGAGAGTTATCTAATTTGATTAATTCAGTATATAGATGGGCTAGTTATGACCTTGACCTTTGCGATAATAGCATGCATTTTATGCGCGACAAACTTTCCGATGGTGTTCTACAGTTGTGTCAAGTTTGATTTAATTCACATAAAAATGATAAAAGTTATGGCATACAAATGAATTTCAACTATAAAATTCATAGTTAATAAGGCTGACCTCCAAGTGTGACCTTGACCATTGAGATGAGAGCACAGATATTATGCGTGACAGACCTTATCATCATGTTCTCTACAATTGTGTGAAGTTTGAATGAAATCACTTTTATAATGACAAACTGTGACAAGAATATATCAGACGGTCACACAGATGGATGCACGGGATGCTGCAAAAACTACATACCTCTCTAACCAGCCTGTACATGCATTGTATCACAATTTTCTAGCATGAGTCATAATTCATATCAATAAATTAACAAGATGTTGCAGACCATTATTTTCTTGTGAATTCAGACAGAAAATTGGAAGAAATCTTACAGCATTGTAATATTAATATAAAGAAACATACATGGACTCCTAACAGCTTGGAAAAACCAGCTTACAATATTATTTGTTCCACGAAATGACATGAACACAGCAAACTGATGCAAACAGAAATGTTCTTAGTTGATAAAGGCACATAATTCTACTCATATTTATGCAAGAGTTAATAGACTGATACACAGTTCCAAAATTTTCTATTTTTCTCTTAGTTTAATGCAGGAAAAAATATATCATATTTTTCTCCTAGTTAAATGCAGAAAAAATATCACCCATACTTTACTGCAGAAAAATTGGAAAATTCAATCACTTTATGAGATATCATTAAGCATTGCTTTTCATAAATAGAAGGCTAATTTGGTAGGTTTTTCTCTGACCTTGTGAAAAACCCTTTCATGTCAGTGTACACATCATCTGTATTACTGCGGAAGTAGATTCCCCAGACACTAGGTACTTTTTGTAGCAAACATGATCACATCTTTCCTCATAACAACTGATTACATAGGTATACTGTCTATGGAAGCCAAGATAATTATCCTGAATCATGTTTAAGCTACAATGTAGCTTCCTTATCCTTTTTTTTCTAAAAACAATCTTTCAACACTGATTACTAATACACAAGTTTCTAAACCATCCTTGGAAATTGTACAAAAATAAAACAACTGTTAAGCCATCACATATATTTCTACTATCTTGGGTTACATGGAATTCATTATAAACAAATATTTATTCCATTCTCTCTATTAGTCTGAAAGTCATCATTTCTGATAGTAAGTAGAGTTTTTATTTAATTTGGTGGAAGGTTACAGCCCAATAAATTGTCTCGTATGTATATTTTTCTATGAAATATTTTGTTCGGCAAGGGTATAACATATTCTTATCACCATCACTGTGTCTCATAAAAATATAAGTGATTTAAACAGAAGTATAAATAAATTCTTCTGAATGTAGAGAAGGTAAAATGATGGTTAGAGAGCAGTAGCAATATAGATGTTGATTGATAAAAAAACCTGGTATAATATCAAAACCCCTGGACTAATATCAAAATCCCCTGGTATCATTTAAAAAATCCCTGGTCCAATGTCAAAATTCCCTGGTCCAATGTCAAAATACCCTGGTGAAATGTCAAAATTCCCTGGACTAATGTCAAAATACCCTGGAATGGTCTCCAGAAAAGGCATGTATGTTTATGGTAATCTCTAGCAAAAATTATTTCAGAGCCTTTTCTCCGGTATGGGGAATGCGAGGGGGAAGGGGTGGTCTAGCCTATCTTTGAGAACAGCAAATGCTGGAAATACTATCCGGGCAAATTCCTGAGTTTTTTTAAAAACAATTGAAGAGGGAAGTTCAAAGATTGAGGAAAGCTGATTTTTATCAAGGACACTTGATGCCAATTCTTAACCGGGCTTTATCCTCAAGAAAAAAATCAATGAACATAATTTGGCCTAATGAGAAAATATATATACAGACTTTTTTTAGAATAATTAAGGTGTTTTCAGTTGGAAAACACCAAAACACACTTCAAACACAGGAAGAGTGGCAGTTTTTTTCAAGATTACTGTCGCTTTTACTTTCATTATCTAAGAGCTACGCCAAGAGCAAACATGCAAATTAAACGAAGTTAAAACCTACCACATGATGTATATGCATACATTTATACATAAAGCCACAAACAGGATCATTCAACAATCAACAGAAATACTACCTATCTTGATTTAACAGTCTGCATTTTTTAATAAATGAAACTATTTGTTAAGAATTTTCGGTATTCAAAATATTTTATTTTTTAAAGCACCTTTTTGAGAACAACAAACAATTATAATTTTGGTCATGCATTTTAACTGAACATGCGTGAAAAAGTCAAAATTTATATTTTAAAGATGATACTTTAACATTTAATGAAGATTTATAGCCATAAAATACAGGAAAACCCATCAAAGCAAATACAAGATTCATTGGCAAATATTTACTGAATTTGCAACTGATAAGAAATGAAAAACTGTACATAAATAACATTGAAATCTAAAAAATGTCCTAATCTATGGAATTTTAATTTATGATTACGTTCAGTCTACATGGTCTGTAAGACATGAAACAAAAAAAAGAACTTTTTTGTTGATTTCTTCTTAAATAATAACAGTCTATTTTCAATGATGACCAAGAACTTGAACTCACCAACATCTTAGCCAGAGTTATGGATGTGCTTTACGTTTGACTAATTTATGACTTTGCAAACATGTTCACCTGGAAGTTTCTATTTAATCTCTCAGTTACCAGTTAAAGACAATCTTCTCAGGCTCTCTAGTTTATACTTTTTATATTGGTTGTAAGGCCTAAAAAAAAAATTGTTTGGTTAGGGTTACATCCTTTTCAAAAATAGGTAGGGTAGGTAGGCTTTTTATTTTTTTTATATATTTTTTTTTATTAGGCTTTATATAAGAATATCATTTTCATCATTGGAGAATGGTGTTAAAGCTATCTTCTTTATAAGCATTTAAGGTTTAAACTACATATTGAAAAGCAATTAAAAAAAAAAACAGAAAAAAAAACACAAAAAAACATTTTTTTTTTTTTTAGTTTTTCATTTTTTTTTTCAAACTGACTATAAAAACGGTAGGGTCAGCGCCTATTCCGTAGGTAGGGTCGGGTAACCCGAACCAAATGTTTGTTTTTTTAGGCCTAACAGAAGCTAACACTAGCTTATATAAACATGCACAAATTTGTTTCCTGGGTAGAAACCAGTACTGATGGGTTTGATCCCGAAAGCTGAGGTTATGCCTGGACATTTATAATCTTTAGCCCTTATGGATCTTTATTAAAATGGGGCCACGGTCTGCACATCTTTGGTCTAAATATCCCATGAGACAATGTCATTGCACCAATTGAAGACTTGGCAACAGATGGATACTATTCCATATAAAAATAGAAGGAGTAAGATCCATCTTGCCATGAGCCCTTGCAATGACAATTCCTTCCATCAATTACATTTGTGTTGCTTCTTTAACAAGGGGATTTAATTCCAAGGTGTATGCCATACCGTTCAACCTCCTTTCTCCCGCCAACATTGGTAACCGCGGCGATGTAACGCATGATGATCTTCGATGCTTCAGTCTTACCGGAGCCACTTTCCCCTAGAAATAGTAACAAAACGCATGTTTTTGCAGCTTTAAACATCAGATCATGAGCAGTCATACTGAAATCATTTCCTTCTATTATTCAAATTTCACTTCCCTAAATCCAAAGAGAGGCACATGGTGTTTAACAAATAATAGTATTTTTTGTATTTTTTTATGAAACAAGAATCATTTGGGTTGGGTCTTAAAACTAGGGTTGGTCAGGAAACCATAACCTTTACATAAATTATATTTGGCCTCTCGACCATTGATTCCAAAACATGCATATTTGGTATCAAATAAAGAGGCTGATGAACGCTTTTGACAATTTATGGGCTGATTGTCCAGATTTGTGTTCATATGCCATCATTGTTAACTTTAAAGATGAAATATTTCATTATTATACATAGATGACGTTAACAATGTTGTTAACTGAAACAAAGTCCTTAAGAATCAGTCTAATAAATGGCATTTTGCTTAAATTGCTCATGGAACAAATTATCTATCACTTCATAGTATCGACACGCAAGTTTGCTTCAAATTTAAAAGCAAGGAAAGCCCTCAAGAGGGTTTCTAAAAAGCCAGTTTGGCTTCAAATTAAGGCAGGGCGCTTCCAATGGTTCAACCCCATTGGAAGCCCAAAACGCCCCCCCCCCCCCCCAAAAAAATATTGCCAAAAATGTTACTGCCTTTCAGTAGCCAAGTTAATCACATTTGTGCATCTCCATGTATCCGAATCACTTATATTGTATTGCAACAAACCTTAAAATAACGCACCTGAAATAACGATGCACGTGTCCCTAGACTTCCGTTTCATGGTCTTGTATGCGCTGTCTGCGAGCGCAAAGATATGTGGCGGCCTCTCGTAGATCTCGCGGCCCCGATACTGGTCCACGTAGCTCTGGTTATAGATATCCATGGTTTTATACGGGTTGACGGATACAACCACCTCGCCAATGAACGAGTAGATCTTGTTCTTGTCATATCTGAGAAAAATGAAAATACATGATGATAAAATATCGAAGGATAACAAGAGAGCTGCAGAGGAAACGTCAATGCTCGCCTGTTGTTTCTTTCAGTAAAAAAGAGACTTAACTCAACAATTATTAACAAGAGCACCGCGAAACGGAGCATTATACGCCCGAAGAAGATTCGGCTTGAGGTCCTTTTAATGTAGTGATGATTTGTATAAAGTTATTTGAAAATCGCTTTATTAGTTACCAAGTTATGGCCCGGACACGGAATTGCTAACGGACGAGTAACAAAGATGTGGCCCGGAAACAGAATTGCCAACGCCCCCCCCCCATGGTGATTCTAGTCTTTTGAGGTATGGACCTGGAAGATTCAGCTTGAGGTCCTTTTAATGTAGTGATGATTTGTATAAAGTTATTTGAAAATCGCTTTATTAGTTACCAAGTTATGGCCCGGACATGGAATTGCTAACGGACGAGTAACAAAGATGTGGCCCGGACACAGAATTGCTAACGCCCCCCATTGGTGATTCTAGTCTTTGAGTTATGGCCTGGACATGGAATTGCTAACGTCCCCCCCCCATGGTGATTCTAGACTTTGAGGTATGGACCTGGAAATTGCATGTGACACATCCTTTTTATGTAATGATGCTTTGTATAAAGTTATTTGAAAATGACTTTATTAGTGACAAAGTTGTAACGCCCCCCCCATGGTGATTCTAGTCTTTGAGGTATGGATCTGGAAATTGCGCGCGACACATCCTTTTAATGTAATGATGCTTTGTATAAAGTTATTTGAAAACGACTTTATTAGTGACAAAGTTGTAGCCCGGACACGGAATTGCTAACGCACCCCCATGGTGATTCTAGTATTTGAGGTATGGACCTGGAAATTGCGCGCGACACAACCTTTTAATGTAGTGATGATTTGTATGAAGTTATTTGAAAATCGCTTTATCAGTTACCAAGTTATGGCCCGGACACGGAATTGCTAACGGACGGACAGACGGACAGACAGACAGACGGACAGACGATGGAGGCCATAACATAATACGACCCTTCGTGCGTATTAAAATCAGAGTTTATATATGCCTTGCGTAATTGTCTCTGGCAAAATAATATGTGTTTTGTCTCTGGCAAAATGTGTACCAAGTTTTATTTGATTATCTTCGACACTTTTTGTGGCATGGCCAAAGTTAAAGTTGTTATACTATATATATAATATTTGTACTAGTGTGCTAAGGGTTGATTAGTTTCAACGTTTTATTCAAACTTCTTAACAGCATCATAAAAATAATGTCATTAAACATCAATTATACAGGTCTACAAAATTAACATACAGTACAATTAATACCAACTTTTTATAAAAGAAATTCAAACACAAATTATGCATAAACTCTGGAAAAGTATAAATTTAGTGTAACTTTTTTCCAGAATCAAAGTATTCGATCACAAAATGAGTTTTTGATTTTGACCCCACTTATCCTTGTAAAATAAGCCAACTTGTTACAGAAACTTTATAGCAACCAAACAAGGATTTTATTACAATTTTAGTGTTTCTTTTGAAATATTAATGCATAAGGTAGAATGTAAAAGGTCAAGCCAAGTGCTTCAATTGATAACATTGGTCATAAGGCATGCAATATTTTGCCCATAACTTTCATATTATGAACTGGTTTTGCTAAATTTTGCATTAATAAATATTTGATTTGAAAAGCCAGATAACCCATTTATCAAAACCCCATAAATGGATTGGAAAACCAGGAATGCAATCTAAGTGCTAAATTTGAAAGAGTACGAGTAGGAAAGATCTCATACATTTAAAAAAAAGTCAAGTTACTGACCAGTAACGAATTGTATAAATCTTGGATAAGTTGTCCACTGGTTATGTTTTGGCTAATTTGCACATTTAAAGGATTT
Source organism: Mya arenaria (assembly GCF_026914265.1). Lineage (NCBI taxonomy): Eukaryota > Metazoa > Mollusca > Bivalvia > Myida > Myidae > Mya > Mya arenaria. The sequence goes on from NC_069122.1 coordinate 45,033,843, forward strand.
GATTGGTCCATAATATATTTTGGATAAATATTGACCAATCAATAAACATTTTGGTTTTGGCTAATGATCTGTTGAGATATCCACTATATTTTTTGAACACCACCTCTTCTTAGTTAGAAACATTCAAAACTGAAATTAAATGTCATTCTTTGTTTTATATCAGGTTCCTAAAATACAGAAAACAAATGGGGTAAAATAGTCGTTCGACAGTTTATATATTAGATGGCTGATGAGGTCATAGTAAAATTGTCCATTTGAGGAATCTCTGCTGAGTGTGTCGTAGCTGACATTCACAGTATTTCCGAAAGTTGACAATTTTAGTATAACACCGTCAGCCATCTTATACCAAAACAATTTAAGGGGAACAATAGTTTGTTGTTAAAACAAATTGACATTTCAATTAATGTTTTTATTTTATTATATCCAGAAATCTACATTGCTGTTGAAATAGAATTGGTAAGCAGAAAACATGCCTCATTTATAATCATGACAGATCATGAGATTCCATGTCTGACGATTCCTTCATAATTATTAAAAGTTTCGATGGTCAGTTGGATATTTAATATGCAGCGATAAAACAAAATGGTATTGGAAAAAATGTGCATCATTATTTTTGTACAACTGCTTTATACCATTATTTCATCTAAAAACAAAGCAAAAATCATGACTATCTGAGATCTACTCCTTCTCTAGATCTTAGCTGGCAACATTACAAAACAACTGGGTAAGAACAATTCATTAAAATGTGTTGGATAAAAAACATTTTAATTTGTTCTTGGTTGATTATCGTCTTCTTATTTGCTATCATAAAATATACTTGTTTTTACCGCTTTTAAAGGGGCTGTACTCTGTATGATAAAATAGGGAACATTTAAAAAAAAAATTGTCGAAAACTGACATAAACATGGCATCGATGTGTACAATGCATTGAAACTTACTAACTGAAGTACTACATACATGTTGTTTACAATTTATTTAAGTTAAGCAGTTATTTCGTATTTTTCCATTAAAAAAGATTACTGGGTATGTCTACCAGGTAGAATTCATTCCTTATGCATGATTGGCTAGTGGGTGTTATCACATGATATTACCGAGGTAGGTGTATAGCTTAATTATGTCATCCAATTAGAGTAAGCCGTCATAGTTCAGTGGATATGACGCTGGACTGCAATTTTGGCGACAGGGGTTCGAACCCGGTTTCCGACACATTTTTTTACATTTTGGTACTTTTTTTTACAATTATGATATCAAAGCTTAACACTTTCTATAAGAATATTGTCCTAAGATTCGTTACAGAACAAAACTTTTTTGGTGCCAATCTGGTGTACAGACCCTTTAAACTGCTAACAATTATCAATTTTAATTTTAAATTTTTGATAATCATTTAACCGATTTTTGCTGACTTGAAAGACAATTAACAGACCAAAAACTTGATCATTGTATTATCACTATCAAGATGTAGATATTTTTATCGAGAAATATATTGAAATAAATAATTTCCCACTAAATATTCATAAAAGTTATTATCAAAGGTTTGTTCGATCGATCGGCAATTATAAGAATTTCCCAGAAGGAAAAAAAATTACAATTATAAACAATGACAATAGAAACTCCAGCTATAGTCATTATCCTTCTGATGATTGTGTCAATAATGATCTGTTTGTATTCCGATTAATTGCATTTCTTATCTCCAACACGATCACTTAATGACATCTGTACTACCAGTCTACACTTAACTATGACTTACAAGGACATTTTCACATAAACTCCCGCATACTATATGGTCATTAATACAAAACAAGTCAACTAAATTAGTACTTAGACGAAAGGCCTTTTGAGGGCAGTTTTGGTCAAGTCAGAAGTTCTGTTTATCATTCATTCTAAATGTACATATTCCACAGAGCCTTCTATGCATTTCAGAACAAAATGTTGAACTTCAACTAGGCAAATAATATCTCTTAAAATGAGATTTAGAAAATATCAATGAAAACTAGAGGTTTGTTTTCAACAATAAAAACATATATGTCTCCCCTCATATTATCCCTTTGTGTTGAGAAATCGTTGTTAAACTATAACACCATGTTGCTTTAATCCACACATGTATTCTTCAACTGAAGCCAAAACTCGGTTGGTAAGTGTTTGAACAAATGAGAGGTCTCTAAGACGCCTATGAGCAACATCACATTAGTGGTCAAAATTAAATTTTGTTCAATGGGTTGGCAGTATTTTTCAAATTTGCCAGACACCTATTTTGGTATATCAGCAGTCATAAATTTAGATCAGGAAGATTGGCTAATTTAACAGAGGCTGAGTGGTAGACAAAAGATAATTTTGAACTCTTAAGCTGGTTGATGGGTGTTATTATGTGTCTATCAAATTAAAATGGTCTCTTGGCATGTGCCAGCATTAACTATTTTAAATTCCACAACTTTAATTTCAAATTAAGTGAAACATTAACAGCTTTTCAAACAACTTCACACATTAAAGAAAACAGACTGCTCAGCGATCAATGATTCGGAGTACAATTTTGAATTATCATGTGGAATTTAGTACTGAAAAGGGGTGATCATATTGACCAAGCAGCCATACATTTACAGTTTGCAAAAGACTCACTTCAATCAATCAGTTGAATCGTATCTTAAACGTAGGCTGGTGTCAAACATTTTTTAGTGCTAAAACAATTCAGCTGTTCGAAGAAGTTCAAATAATTGTGTGTTGATGGATCTTTTTTATGATTTTCAATATGGCAAATCCTTCATGTATAAATTGTTTTGTACCAAAAGTGGGTAGTTATTCCGATTGGGACTCCAGGTTAAAGCATATTGCACCTATAAAACATCATAAAAACAAATTACCAGATAATGCTATTTATATTTGTTCTGTGCTCTAAAAAATAAATATCCAACAAATTAGTATGAGTTTGATTTGTTTTTCTTCATTTCATACAATTAAAATATAACGATATATACATGAAGGGCACCTGTAATGCTGCGGTTCACAGTTCTACAACATTCCGAACACTTCGGATGGGGCTGAGTTGTTACGGTTGTATTTACAAGGTCTGTCTTAAAGCTTGCCAGAGATGGTCAAGTTTGGAAAAAGGATTTGCCATATCAAAAACCGTAAACAAGATCCATCAACATACAATTATTTGGACTATTCGAAGCCCGTGATGAGGCTGTATTCACTAACAGTTAACACTGTGACTACATGGTGCAAAATGTCATTGTGACAGTGTTTTGATGAACTGAAGTAATAGGAGTATGTTTCTCTTAATTTATTTGCAAACAGTAATAATACCACACCTGTAATCAATTATGACATTTATCGGCAATTTTGAAACGACCCCTGCGATGAAACCGGTTTGTCATTTAAAACAAAACGACTAAAAGGCAATCTTAACAACAAAATGTATTACCTTAGTTTCAAATTGTTCATAAAAGCATCCAATGTAATGTCATTTAGGAGAACAAAGTCCCCAACCCCGAATTCGGGCCCTTCATGAACACTGCCCGCCATGTCGAGTGATTTCTAATCAACCCGGAACTGGCCTATTTACCTGACTAAATAAACGCCCTACCATGAGGCTCGTGTCCTTAAATTAAAGCGCGTGATGTTTTTGTTACTGTGTTATGATAACTTACGAGGTTATTTAACAGCAAATACTAGCCGCCCAGAAGTTGATCTCAAACAAACAATGTTTATGATCTCATACCATAATGTATGGCAAATAAGGTATACAATGTATAAAATAAAAATGAATGACATGGCGGCAGATACATGTTTAAATTTAGAAAATGATACCAAACATGGGTATTGGAGGGTCATAAATTTCAACACACACAAACATACACACATATACATACCTTTAGAATGTATACAACTTGAATTTCTAACAAATAGTCACGTGTGAAATAAAATTCTACCAGTATATTTTCTTATTCCTAAATAGGCAAACATTTGTATCGTAGCATCATACATGTACATCTCGGACAGTCACGACAGTGCCTGTTGATCATTACTTAGGCTTCTGTAATGTTTCATATGTTCACAGTACAAGTAAGTTACACTTTTGTCGTTTTTTAGCATTGTTAAGTATACGCAATGTTCAAACATCATTAATATGAATATGAATAAAAAATATCAGACTAAATAACAGGGGCTACAGCAGTAGTATTTATTAACGACTGTTTCAAATTAATATATCATTAAAATCTGTCAAACACATACAACTACATTGTACTTGTGGATTTTTTTTCCCCGGCAAGTATTGTTAATGTGATACGATTTAGCATTTTCAGTTAACATTCTTACACAGTGGTAGGTGCTGAAATTGTCAGGACGGTGGCCTGACAGAGATTTGGATGGGTACCTGTAGGTAGGGATTGACCCAATCATAGGAGCAACCATGCCTTTGTATGCTACTGTTTCTGATAATATAAGTAAAATCGAGTAGTATTTAAATTACATGAGAAATTAAGTACCTCCTTTTAGCAATACTTTCCAAAAGTTTTTTTCCTAGCAAGCTGAATTAATTATGACATTTTTACCAACAACACATCACTGTCATAGTAATGTATCTATTAAAACTGTATGCTTTTATTTCCAGGTCACCAGCTCTTTGTTATGTTTTGATATGTTGTGTATGTTTGTTATTCGTGTCGAAAAAATAATAGTTCATTGAGCTTATGTTTCTTTCAGAATATATCAAACTTTACAGAAAGTTTCTTGTATGTTGTATCTTGTAAACAAGGTACATGTACGTCAGACGATTTTCACTTTACATTTACTTTTCATTGTTCTAAATATTAAAATGTCTCAACAGGAAAATAAAAATTGTGACTTTTTTGGTAAACGTCCGAGAACTACCACTGTCAAACTAAATGGTTGTCGAGCGATGGAATAAACAAATACGATGGTTATTCAAGAATATGTAGATTTTCTTAATAACTTATCAAGTTTCTGACGTCTTTGCATACTTTTTGCCAAAATACAAATTAAGGTATTCTTTTATAGAAATTTCAATAAAAAATATATACATACGTACAGTATAAGTATTAATATAAAACATGACATACACATTACTAGCAAATGAAGAATACGTGATTGTTTTTATTTAGACAATTTAAACATGATCAAATTATTATAAAACATACACTGACAATATTGGCTATGAACAAAAATGGATTTAAAATGCATTGAGTTTCTATAACATTGGCCCTAGCAATAAGTAACCGTAATATACAGCCAGTGTCTGATGTAATCTAGTTAACACTGGTTTGGGCCGCGTGTGCATGCGCGTCGGCTGCATCGCAGTACACCAAAGATTCACCGAGGGTGATGAATGACGAGTCGAAAGATTGTAACGAGTGCAATAAAATACCAAAACGAAAATTATTCAAAAAATATTTTGAAAAGGCTTAACAAGCACCGATAGCCCTGCACAGCTCAATGGGTGTCGTTGTCGTCGCACTTTTACTGTCCCTTTAAAACCACCACTCACTTTTATTTTCAAAGTAGTTTGTCGCCAGTAGAACGTCATCGAAACCTAGCACAGAGTAACAGTAGACATAACTTTGTCCTCAGGCGTCTAATTGCTATTACTTTAAGGTAAACAACTCAACATGAGTGCTCAATTAAAGCTGCACTCTCACAGATTGAACGTTTGACAACTTTTTTTTAATTTTTTGTCTTGGAACGAGCTAATTTTTGCAAAAATCCATTGAAACCAGTTAAATAAAACTGCTGACAAAAATTAGATCGCAATTTTTTAAATTAAGTTAAAAAATTGATGGGTTATGCATTTTTCTTAAACCGTTAGTTTAGGTCATAAAACATTAATTTTCGATAATTACGCAAAAATTTACTTCTCGAAGACAAAAAAAAAAAGTTGTAAAAATGGTAAATCTGTGAGAGTGTAGCTTTAATAGGATGTTATAGCAACAATTATCCCCGTTGCTATGTTTTTTATTGAAAAAGAAAGCAACACACTACATGACATGAACATATACTCAATTGCCATGTGTTATTAGTTTGCTTGAAGATACAAACTCAGCCTGAACACTTTCCGGACAATTATTTACCATACATGTATACAGGAAACTAGAATAATTATTTTGATATACTTACATTAAAAAATAGTTCTTGCCGTTTACTATTTCTGGCAATAATTTCCTATTGAAAACACATCATCAATACTACTCAAAACATTGTTTATTGGAGAGTCTCAAAAGTATAAATACGTAATGTCGTACATGTAAGTTGATTGCATACGGGATTTCAACAAAATACGTATAAATATCCATTCGTACAAACTTGTGCAAAACCCTTAAGACATACGAAGCAAATGTTTGAGAACAATTGGACATCAAAACTAGGCATTTACCGTGGATTTCAGTTCGGATTAAAATGGTTGAAGAGCTAGACATGAAGCGATTGTTAAAGCCAGGCATAAAACGATGGATACTTTAAGACCGTGTAGTGCTCATCCCCATCTATGCTCTTTGCACTGTTTGTAATACTTTCATAACAAGTTGTGACTTGCAGTTAATAACTGAGCTAGTCTGTTGTCATGTTGTGGAATCTAAAACGTTTGATCCCTTAAATTTAAAACAAAGTCCGTTCTTAATAACTTTTTAACATAAGAGGTCTCGTTTATAAAAGCTACATTGTGTGTATCTATGATAAAGTAGTTATACTACAGAATCAAGCAAAGTTTAATGTGCATTTTAATATTTGTAGACTGATATAGATCTTTTACTACTAACTTGTCACAGGTTTAATAGAGTTGAAATACATGTGCATATTGATTGCGCGAATTTCAAGCAATGGTGCCCTTTGATCTTCTTTAAAGACTTTGAATTTGATCGAATCACACCCAGAAAAAGCATTTATGTTCAGTGGAACAATGATCTGAAGTTAACATGGGCGGCAGGTTCTAACGCACACATACATTTGTACTACCACGGACCTAGGTCCGTTATACTACATTCTAACATGGAACAGTTAATGTATATAGTGTTTTGGTCCATGCAAGATACAACTTATTGATTCCTTAATGACCTTATGGTTTGAAAGGCAATCGAAGCATGATTGGCATTTTATCTAGTTTTTGGAACACGAGCCTCTCTCTAGTCATCTCCCTGTCGAATACTCTCGCGTGAACGATGGTTCCCAGTTTCTTAACGCAATAGTAAAAGTTAGCAAAGAAAGCCTGGAAAAAAGCCGAAAGTGTCGCAGAAGAATAAGAAAATATTGAGCCCACGTTTTAGTATAATTTCGTAAATTTAACGAAAGACAATGACAAAAGACTCAAAGAAACCCAAAGATGCCAACTTACAGAAGGTTTCCTTTTGGAAATATTATTTTTCGTTGATTATATACGTTATTGTTCAAGATCAACACAATGGCGGGTGGGGGAAAGCTGACGAAGGGACTTTTTTATTATTTTTTAAAAACACAATATCCATGATACGTTTTACATGTTGACCATCTGGCTAGTTCGGTCCTCACATGTGGGAAGTACGGCCTGCCCATCTGGGGTGTAAGGGATGCGGGTGTGGATTTTATATTCTGCCAATATGGTCTGGAAATCTCGGTTGGTCTGCCAATCTGGGCCCCGTTTCATTAATGGTCGCATCGCAAAATTAGACTGCGACGTCGCAAATTTGCCGATCGCATCGCAAAATGCGTTTCATCAAAATTGCGACGTCGCAAAGAGCACCTGCTGGTCGCAAATATCGGTGCTTTTTTTGCGACGTCGTACTACCAGTCGCAACTTGACTTTAAGACGCAAAAATGGCCGACGCAGTTGCGGTTATTTTCCAACAACGACGTTGTCGTCGAAGAAAAGTGCCCATAAGGCGAGTTTTTAATGCTCGCATTTCATCGATAGTGGTACGGGATCTTGATTTTGTTTCCCGTTACCGTTTGGATCGGGTGTTGTTTCAAAATTTGCTTGAAACAGTCGGCCAGACTTTGGAAAAGACCTATCGCGGTGGACATACTATTCCTCCCGACACTCAAGTAAGAGTCAAATGTACTTTACATCATTATTTAATGTACTAGTCGGTACGAAATCGAACGGGAAATACGGTGTACATAGGTATGTATGAAATCAACATCCGGTTGACCTTCACCGTCACTGAGCAAAATGCAAATACGTTTGGGATAAATGCAGCTAAGTTTTCCATCTTAGATACGTTTCTTTCTGATAGTTTGGGCATTCATAATGTAGATATACAGCCCCTTTATTGAATTATCTCGTCATTTGCTGTTTAATTCGCTAAATTGTATGTTAATGGACAATTCTATGGATATTGGACATCACAATCTGTCAGACCCAGTTGTCATTTTTAATGTTGACATATCTGTTCTATTTGAAAAGTGGTAGGAAGTGTTTAGTCTTAACAGTACTCAACATGAAAACCAAATATGCTTCTGTCATATCATTGGAGGTATATTTGGTGTTATGAAATGGGTGCCTATAGCCTATAGGTGTCATGTACAATGTAGAGTAAGCCGGAGATTCAAGTAAAACTTTATCATTTCATCATCATTTAAGAGAATACATGGTTCTTGAATTAACCCCAGTGAATACTCTGAATGTAAATGTTTGCGTGTTATTCTCATATTAACATTGAGAAATTATTTCAGGTTCTTGTTGGTCTCCGGTGCCTGGCAAAAGGTGCCTTTTTTTCGGAGGTTGCTGACACACACGGAGTGAGCAGATCGAGTGTCTGCAGAATTATCCATGGATTTGTCGATGCTGTAATCTACAACGTTGACAATATCAAGTAACATCACTCATTCACCTTTCTGTTCATAATTAACATATTGATATTATATCAATTCTCTACAGAAAATCAAATGCCATTTAGGATAGCATGGTGTGAGTGCATAACATAGTGATGTAATTGTCCACTAAAGGCTGATGTAAGCATACTTGCTTATGACAAAGACGACCAGAATTGGTGCACGGCTTAAGCAATACAATTTTTATAGATTTTTACCATGTTCGACAAGTGGGTCTCATCTTGGTACTCCATTGTGCCTACATGATGGACTGTGTATGTAATAATACAATGCAATCTTGTAATAACCCAATAACAACTTTGTTCACAATATTTTTGCTAGATTGTGAATAGTAATGAAATAAGTATTTTTGAATTGTTGATATTGCCAAATTCAATGCTCATACCTTTTGTTTCAGAGTTACACTGATAAAACAATCATTGTTTACTGACACCTATATCCATTCATCTTATACACATATATCTGTTCTTGACTTCTTATACACCTATATCTGTTAATCTTATACTTTGCTTATATTTAAAAGAAACACTCAAAAATTTGCAGGTTTCCTGTTCAGAGGGATGACCAGATGTCAGTGAAGAGGGGTTTCTACAGGAAGTGTAAATTCCCAAACATTGTAGGTGCTGTTGATGGTACTTTAGTACCGATTCTGGCCCCAACAGCAAATGAAGAGTCATTCGTATGCCGTAAGGGGTTTCATGCCATCAATTGCCAAGCAGTGGCTTCCTCAGACTTGAGGTAGGTGACTTATTCCTTTTGACATGAAATAAATCTTGAGATGCAAAAAAACAAAAACAAAATAATTTAAATGATATACTTGCCTATTTGTTTATATATATTATTAGTATAACTTTTCTGGAGCATAACTTGTTGAATGAATTTTTTTGTTAAATCAATGATGTTAAATGAAGAAAATGGCTTTGTATTAGTTAATGTTTTAATTATTGGCAATTTCAGATTCATTGACATAGTGGCAAAGTGGCCTGGTTCCTCACATGATGCTGGTGTTTTTGACAATTCGGTGTTAAAGGTATAAACAATGCATGGTTAAAGAAGTAATCATGTCTCACAATGTGATTTTACTTCAATGTCATACACAGGTCTTGCATATTATTTTAATATGCCTTGTTATATAAAGTATATGAACAACTGCAATTATTGTATCTACTGTAAAGCTGGCCTGTTATCTCTTCGAAAGCCCCTGTTTATTTTCATTCTCTTTTTTCGTCTTAATTCATTGAATAAGGGAAGGTACCGATAAAAGGCCCTGTATATATATATAAAGAAATCATGGCTGTGTAAGAAAAGCTTGAAATAATGTCAATTTATATAAATTTTATATTACAATGTACATGGAGTGTCACCCATATTTAATTTATTCTCACTTCAATATGCAATGTATTATATCTACATGTAGGACTATCTAGAAGCAGACTTGGAGGCTGTACTTCTAGGCGACAGTGGGTACCCGCTGAGACGTTATTTAATTACTCCTATTCTGCACCCATCAAATGAGAATGAGGAGAGGTACAACAGACGCCACAAGACTGCAAGAGAAGTTGTTGAGAGGGCTTTTGGTGTTTTGAAGTCAAGATTTAGGTAAGCCATTTTTAGCTCGACTATTCGAAGAATTGGTGGGCTATACTACTAGCCCCAGCTTCAGCGTCCGGTTAAAGTTTTAGGGCAAGTTAGGATTTTCACTTATAAGTCCAATACCCTTCATTCAATTGACTGTATAATTCACACAGTTGTTCAGTGCCATCACATGATGAGGTTAGATAACTCTATATTATCTTTTATACAAATTATGGCCTCTGATTGACTATGAAACTTAGGTTCAAGTTTTAAGGCAAGTTGGGATATTTATTAATAACTTCTATACCCTTCATTTAATTGACTTAATACTTCACATAATTGTTCAGGACCATCACCCAATAAGGTTACATAACTCCATATCCTAAATACAAGTGATGGCTCCTGATTGACGTAGGTTAAAGTTTTAGGCAATTAAAAGTTAAGGGCAATTTGGGATTTTAGAAAAAACAACCCTCTATACCGTTTTTTCAATGCACTTAAAAAAAATCTAAATTATTTTTGAATAGTACAAAGACTATATTTTTGAGTATTTCCCGATTAACTTTAAATACAAATGGTTTCAATACAACATTCAGCATCACCACATCTAGTAATTTTTACTTAAATGTTTATATTTGTTTGTTCAGCTATTCATCTGTATTAATGGTTGTGTTTTTTTGCTATATAACAATTGATTTTTTTCCAGATGCCTACACAGATCGGGGGGTGTGCTGCCATTTTCACCAGGAAAGAGCTGTCGGTTTTTTTTAGCCTGCTGTAAACTACACAATCTGTGTATTGACAACAATATGCCACTTCCTGATGCTATTGTTTGTGCAGATGACCAGGGCATTCAACAAAATCAGGAGGCCACAAGACCCGGACTAACCACAAGGGCACAGTACATTCAGCTGCCATAGCTTTACAAGATAGTGTGAACATTCCTTTCAATTTTGTCTATCATCCATAAACAATCTTCTCATTATAAGACTGCATAAGTTTTCATATGCAAATAGATCACATCAAGGATAAGAACAGTGCACAAGAACCATTCACATGTTTGCATAATTTTTAATTTATCGGCCTTTCTTTTTTTATTCATACTTATTTCTTGTCTGGAGCAGAACTTTTTTATGCATTGACTGGAATTTTCCTACACAGATGGGGAAGTGGTGGACTGCACAATAACCATTACTCTGGCTGGCGTATTTTTAATCTATAGATATTAATTGTTGATATTAATTGTTGGCTTTTTATATCACAAAGTCCATAAATTTTTTGCAGTATAATACATTTTAAAAACATCATATCCAGAAAGATGTCATGGTGTAGTCCACAAGAACCATAACTCTGGCTGCAATATTTGTTGTTGTTTTTTAGAAGTGCACAATGCACAAGAACTGTTTCTCTTGACAAAGTTAGATATTTGACAGTAAATTTTGAGGCCTTTGATTATTCTATTAAAAGCTGCACTCTCATTGTTAGGTTGTGTTTATTATATAGAAATTTAAATGATCATCAAACTATCTTTTTGTGCCTGCTGTGCCTTGTTCTCTTGCATTAATGTGTCCTTATTTTTCTAATTTTGAAACTCAATTTATTGTTATTGATAGACCATTTAATAGCATTGCTCATAATAAATGTGTAAAAACAGAAATACTTATAATTACTTAAAGTTCATTTGTCTACCCTGTTGAAGAAATGTGTTGCTTGATTGACATTATTTGAAAACTACAATTTACTGGACAGTTAATGTAAATAATGTCCTTTGTTTTTGCTGAAGAGGCAGAACTTCAATAGGATAGTAGTGATTAAAATCTGAGTACATTACACTTGCTCTTTTTCTAAAACACCCCTTGGTTCTTTTACATGTTCAGTGTAAAGCAGCGATACATGGGGCACAACTTTCCTTGGTTAAACCAGTATATGTGTACCACTTTACTAATCAAAGTGCCAAGCACCTGACAAGGGAGCTACCAACTTATGGTATGACGTGGTCAGACATTGAACCAAAGGCCTCCCCCTCCGCAGGCGAATTCATTAACCACTAGGCCACGGAGACATATTCAAACAAGTGAATGCTGAGTAAAGTAATAAGTAATCATTTATTGCAGTATTAACACTAATATACATGTATATCACAGTATTGAAACAGCTGAAAACAGAATCTACATGTCTCTGACATTATAAAAAAATACCTTTGTTGGCTATCACAGATAAAGCTAGAGACTAAATGTGATGTAAATATGAGGAATGTGTAGACAGGTATTAATTTATTTATAAATCTGACTTAATTATTATTATTGGCCATGTGACATGATGGATAGAGAATAGTTCATGTGAGTATATATAGATAAAAATGCATATGCTATGAACATTATTTTAAAGCTATCTGCTCTCTTTACATACACTTTTACTATGCCAGAAATGAACACATCTATGTGAAAAATAAAACATAAAATAAAATGCAATAATATGATAATAACAATAAATGACATATAATAAACAAACCATATATGGAAGTTGGTTCAACAACAATAACAGTGTCATTAAGATTCAACAAAAAACATTTTATATACATATGGATATGTCACATATTAACTGGGAAATCTTTTGTAAAAAATTGCAAAAGTCATAGGTGCCACAAAAATACAACTCATATCTTTCCATATTAAGACTTCATGTATCATAAAAAAGCAGGCCATGGAAATGCGTTCTATAATAACTGATAAAAAAAAAAAGTTGTCAAAACATCAAATCTGTGAGAGTGCAGCTTAAGTTTAAGACTCATGATTTAGTTTATGACTTATAGAGTAAAAGTAACTAATCTTAGGGAAATTGTCAAATTTTAATTGGTTAATATGTGGACATGTGGCTATTTATTCAAAGAACTCATTTATGAAGTTTTTTTTTAACCTGTGTAGCCTTCGTAAAGGATGTATACGTAGGATTCGCATCAATCTAAATCTTTTAAATAACACACTTGAAATTCAATGATAAGCCATCCATCATACCAATAAACTTGTAAAAGTGACACTCTTAATCAAAATCAGTTCAACATGTATGACAAACATAACATTTGAGTGATTCACTTTTTACTAATGCATTCATGGAAATTGTTTATTAACAAGACTTGATCTATGTATGAACTAGCTGAAAACATGGGTTAAGACTTAATTTATTTTTTACAACAATTGTAAAAGAAGCTATTACACCTTATATTAATCATTCTCTTCGGCACAATGTTGCGTGAGAGAGTGGTTTTGTGTTGTATATAATTAAACAATTATATATCTGGTAAATCTGATGTAGGAGCAAGAGCATCTTTAAAGGGGCTTTCTCACGTATGATAAAATAGTGAGAAAAAAGAAAATTGTTGAAAACTGTCATAAACTTGGCATCGATGTGTACAATGCATTGAAACTTACTAACTTAAGTACCAAAAAGTTTACAATTTATTTAAGTTTAGCAGTTATTTGTATTTTGCCATTAAAAAAGATTACTGGGTATGTCTACCAGGTAGAATTCATTCCATATGCGTGATTGGCTAGTCAAGCTGTTGTTATATCTTAGGGTAATTGAAGGATTATTATAGTTATAATAAAAATATAGTCCATCCTGATTTTATGTACTTAATTTTTAAAGCATGAATATCATTATAATGGATGGCTTACCTTAAAAATGTCAATAAAATAATGTTGATATGTAAGTTCATTGAAAACCAAGTAAATCATTTAATGTCTGTTGGTCTCGTTGCGAAACAAGAGATTTAAGGGACCCGCTTATTTCCCGCAGCAGTTCATTGCGAGTCCTGCTCTCTGCCAACAGTTCCCTCTGTAAACTGATCAGCTCGTCCGAGCACTGGCAGTCTATAAAGATACATATTCAATTTTTTAAGTCAATGTATTGAACTGATAATGTTTAAAACACCTATTTGGAAACAATATATTGTAATGTTATCATCATTCAAACTTTAACAGATAAATGGGATAGATGTAGTAGGGTTTTCAATTTAGAAAACATCAAGTAATGAATAAATTCTGTACTGTACCACTGTATTGAATCAGTGTTTAATAAAAATGATTATGTAATGATTCTCATCAAACATGTCATTATAAATCATTTGAAGGAGTTTATGCATATACAAAATAAAGGAATTAAAAGGTATGACTACCAGCAGCAAAAAATCTCATTTCAAATAATATAATAAATACATTGTTATCAAGGCTTTAAATCATTACTAAATTTCAGTGGTGAATCTGTGTTCTAATGGTAACACACTTGTTTATCAATCAAGGGGTCGCAGGTTCGATTCCCAGTCTCATCACTAAAAAGTACTAGTTGTCGCCCGGGAGTCCCCTGTGACAGTGCTATACACCTGTTCATGTTAAATAACCAGGGAAGCTTCTTACCAGGGTTACATTCTGTCTGTGCAATCTGCTAAAAAAATATGAAATGACTTTCAATCTTAACAGAGCACTGGCTGTATGGGTAATGCCTGAGTGCATGTATAAAAAGCTAACACACCTGACCTCCATCAATTATTATTACTTAACAGACAATGATAGTAGCAAACACAAAGCTTTTTTTTTAAACATTGTTTGTGAAAAAGGTTTTGTTGGCAAAACAATTGTTCTTAAGAGTTAATTTTATACCATAATATTCACGCTTCCTTTTTCCTGTTGAGGATGTCCCAGAACTACATCTTACATTTTTTACTGTGTCACTTGACGATTCTGTAAGGAAAGAAAAACTTGTAACAAACAACTTTAATTCTTGAAGCTATTTATTAAACTTTGACCGCACACTGGCTACATATTGGAAAGTATTATTTATAAATGTTATGCAAAAAAGTGCATTTATTGCATGTGAAATTTGTTTCACTGAATCTAAATGTGCCAAAGAATTGCAATTAATGTACATTGCGGAATATTGGAAAAAAAATGGTACTGGTTAGTAACATAAACTCATAATTAAACCTTTATTTAGCTTATTTAGCAAAACATATTAATACCAGATCAATGTTGTGACCTTGACTTTAAGTTTGAACGTAAGTCTTGTGAATGACACATCATTTTGTTAAGTTAGGTATCTTTAATGATATATGTGGTTAAAATCAAACCATTAGGAGAAAGAGTAGGACAGGACAAAAAAAGAAACCGATAAGACAAAATTGGGCTGCAATCAGATCTACTGACACCTTCTCACCTACGGGAATTTTGTATAGCTGCCACTTCAAATTAATGTATATAGAACACCTTAATACACTACAAAAAAGAATTAACTGTTGAATACTTTTAGTTCTTACCAGCACAGTTTGTGTAGTCAGCCGCTGAAGGGCAATTTTCTTTAGCGGCCACTGCAAATACAAAAATGTCAAAATAAATGTATAAATATTTTATTGATGATAACATAATAAGCAAATTTTGAATTAAATTGGTTAAATTTCTTTACTTCAGCTTGTCGAGAATACACTCCTTAAATAGTTAAATGCAAAATCATTCAAACAATCTTGAACTGCTGTATAAATCATCATGTTTCAGTGTCAAAAATTAGTTATCCAAAACGTTTCTTAAAGCTGCCCCCTCACAGATTGAACGATTTGACAAGTTTTTATTTTTCATCCTTGAACGAGCCAATCTTTGCAAATATCCATGGAAACCAGTTATTTACGACTGCTGACAAAATTAAATTGCAGGTTTTTATATTTAAGTTAATTTTTTAATGTTTTATGCATTTTTCTTAAACCGTTAGTAAACGGTTTAAACAATAAAACATTAATTTTCGAACGGAAATATGAAAATCTACAATCTGATCTTTTGTCACCAATCTTATATCATTGGATTGCAAATATTTACGCAAAAATGTACTCTTTCCAAGACAAAAAATGAAAAAAGTTGTAAAAATGGTTATTCTGTGAGAGTGTAGCTTTAACTGCCATAAAGTATTGAACATTATGGAAATACTTTTATAATAAAACATGTTTATAAATCCTTCTTCCTCATCTTTTATTATGATACAATTGTTAATACATACCTTCTACCTCATCTTCATTGGCCACTCCTAAGAACTTGGAAACTAAAAAGTAATACATAATGGCTCATTACATTTCACTTATCACAAATCAAAACAATGATATATAATGATAAAATACATATATTTATATGTCAACACCAATATAAAAAAAATGCTTTTGATATAATAAGTAAGACATTATTAAGTGAAACAAATGACAATTGAATAATTTCAATATTTAAATATTTAAGTTAAAAGATGTTTCATGTTGCTGTTTAGTGGGAGTGTTTTACAACTCACATGATCTGTTAGTGTCCACTCCAGTCTGAATACCGGTCACAGATACCGCTGGAATGCATGATAGGACCTGTAGCAGAAATGAGTGACACACATTAAAGAAACAGCATTCACTGCACCTAAGCTTTAATGTAAAAGATAAGAATGAAATTTACATCTTTAAAAATATAACAAAAAATGATTGCATATGTCTGCCTGTCATTTTTTAACTATATTGAAATTAGAAGACCCCCCCCCCCCCTTCCGACACACACACACATGGTTCTTTTTTAACTATAGGCAAATAACAAATTACCCACCCTTCCCTCTCCTTGCACACACTTACATAAACACACGAACAATATGTATTTCTCAAAATGTTATCGATGATTTTGTTTACATACCCTTTCCTCCAGCTCTGTTAGGATAAGGGTTTTTGGTATCTCCCCCAATCCTGAACTCCTCAGGGCTTTCAGGCGACCCTGCTCCTTTTTCTTTGTTCGACTCTGTGATGAGCAGAACAATTCTAGCATTTTATATAAAAACAAGCATGACATGCATCAGGAAAATTGTTTTGAGTAATTTTTATGAATGTTTTGGGCTAGAAATATTGAACAATATCACTATACATTGTAGTTGTCATAAGAGTAGGTTGACCTCATGAGTCATGTAACTTATATAAATAGTGATATAATTTTATCATTGTTATTTTAAACATACTTATATATAATTACTAAGACAGTTCAACATATAAATAATACCTTCAAATCCTTCCACTTCTTGGACATTTCATCAATCGTCCTCCCATTCCCGCCAACACTGTTCACACTGATATAAAAATGTTGTAGAGTTGAATATACAGTAATATACGTTATTCTCTGTTATAACATTGATTAGATGGCATATGTCGTTCTACTCGTGATATATAATCATTTTTATGACCCGGGCTGACTTAAATATGTAATAATTTGAACAAGATGCATAAAGATAAAACTCATCATTGACAGCATTGCATCCACTAACTTAGTATTAAAGGGGTAAAAATCTACGCACATTGAAGTGGCAGCTACTGTACAAAATACAAACCTCAACAAAATTTCATTTAGAACTCTTTTCTTCTCTGCCTCTGAAGAACTTGGGCCGTGCTTGGAAGTTAAAAAGGTGCTGTGTTTTGTGTGCCCAGTAGCGAGTTCTTCCAACTCCCGCGACGACCAATTTTGCTTCCTTTCTGACATTGTGAAGTTCTATGCAGAAGTCCGTCTGTCAAATCTGACAGATGGCGCGTAAACAAACAGGTACTCGCAGTGATGCTATGACGTCATTTCGTAGACTGCGTATCGCAAATTATCGATAGAGGAAAAAGTCGCAAGCTCTATTTTGCGACGCGATTAATGAAACGCAAATTGCGCTGTGTCGCAAACTCGGTCGCATTTCTTGCGACTTGCGACTTTGCTGGATTTGCGATGCGACCATTAATGAAACGGGGCCCTGGGTTGCAAAATCTGCCAATTTTGGTTGCATAGTAGACAAATCTGGGTTGTTTAGTCTGCAAATTTGGGTTGTGTAGTTTGCCAATCTGGGTTGAATAGTCTGCCAATCATTGGTGTATTGTCTGCAGATCTGGTTGGTATAGTCTGCCAGTCGTTGGTGTATAGTCTGTCAATCTTTGGTGTATTGTCTGCAAATATGAGTTGTATAGTCTGCCAATCTGGGGTTGTATAGTCTGCCTATCTGGGAAGTATAGTCTGCCAATCTAGGGTGTATTTGCCAATCTTGTTAACAATTTTGATCATATTGTTTGACAATCTGCACTGGATGTTTTTTTTAATTTTGTGATACATGTATCGGAAGGTTCTCAATAACTTTCGGTTGAACTTTCTCAAATAGTAGGCTTCTACTTATTCAACTTAAAATTCACTTATTTTCCAAAATTGAAACGACCCAATTGCCTTTTGACCCATCCATTTCGGTATGCAGCCAGTTCTTACTGAGAACACTCAGGGTTCGAATTTAGACTCACATACTCGCAAAATGCGAGCGCCATTTACAAATTGCGAGTGACTTTTATTCAAGCTCGCAAAATTCTGCGAGTGGCTTTTTCTAGACCACAAAATGTTAAAAGGAAAGTAGAATAGACATGAACTTAACTCTGCGAGGTAGTCGAGTGTAAACAGCCTCTAAGTGGCATGTTTACACTACCAATATAAAGAAGACAGTGCGGAGTCCCGCTCTAGTAAGTTTTCAAAAATAGAACAAATACGGAAAGGCTGAGTTTTATCTCGAATCTTTCCGGGATGCTCCGAGGCGTGCATTATACAAAGTGAATACGAATGACGTAATCACCTAGCTCAATCATTGGCTAAATTTAGCGCTTTCGCGCACTATATGTAAACCCCATCATCCTTTGAATATATTTTCACCCAACTGTCAAAATGAATACAGTAGACTTCGTCGATCGATATATTTCATGGTCCAAAGTATCCACGCTACATTTACTGTTCTTTTTTTTATTTCAAATTTATAATGTTATTGATTTTAATACTTACAGACTTAATGAAATCTGTAGCGTGCTTGTCGAATGGGTATTAAATTACCCGATCCTGGCGAGGGTAAATATACAAAGTGAACAATGTCAAATTATTGGACAGCTTTGTAATCAAAAAGCTGCAAGCATATGATGAGTCTTTCCGTACCCCCCAAATAGAATAAGCCATCAATAAGTTCTAGTAGTCGAGTCACTCAAGATTGATACCTTTTAATATTCATAATATGTCTTAGGTGTAAATTTCTACTTTAATTAGACAATATTATAAGGCAAGTTGATTTTTCATTTTGCGAGTTGCCTCAAAATGCACTCGCAAAATTTTGCGAGTGCTCCTCAAAGTTAAATTCGAACCCTGACACTGGTATTTTCTTTCAATCTTGCAGGTTGTCCTGTTAGCATATTGTAAGGGCTCTCGCTTCTAACCAAGGCTAGCAAGGTTTGATTCCCGGCCTTGGTGCATGTGAGTTTGGTTAGTGAGTTTTTCCGGGTACTCCAATTTCCCCTACAACACGAGTCCACACTCTCATGCAACATCATGCCAATGAGAGTGACTTAGTACATGTATAAGTTATTCTAACTTTCTTCACAACTGTTGTAAAATATATTATGTTAAAACTAAACTAATCTGAGGATGTATGGTCTTTTATATGGGATTTATCTGAGCCATATCAGTAGTAGTATACTCATGTTAATCATTGATGAGTTATTATGACTTTAAGGATCATTGATATATTATTAGGACTTGATGGATCATGTAGATCATTGATGGTTAGGACATTAAGAATATTGTGGATCATTGATGAAATATTAGGACTTTAAGGATCATGTGCCTTATTGATTGACTGTTAGGGATCATTTGCATATGCATCATTGATGAATTGTTAGGACTGTAAGCATGGCCTTCCCCTGGCCATTTTAGCACCAAAGCATCAATTTGTCTGATTTTGAAATCTGTATCGCTGGAGCGCTTGAAAATCGTAGTGTTATGATCAGGAAACTGGGCTGCTTGTATTTTCGTTTAAGGTAGCAAAAAATAGGTCTGCTAAGATCTGCATCTGGAGGTGCTTTGGTATTATGTATTTGTCGGTGACAGGGTGTTGTTTTAACAGTTTATTGATATCAGATTAATGGCTCACTTTATGACATATGCCAATTGGTAATTGGATTTAGTCTGAGGTTTTGATGAAGGGTTGTTATTTTTTTAAATGAAAATAGGAAGATCTCTGTGAAGTAAGCATACATGTAATTCACAACCTTAACTTAAGCCACAAGTAAAAAAATATTTTTTGTGCTTACCTGCCCCAAATTTCCCAAAAATTTACATAAATGACCAATGTAGAAAACTCAGGTTGCTGCTTTTTTGTGAGTGAGTATTGTAAGGCCAAACAAACTATTCATTAATTACGGTCTTACTGTCACGTTATTTGTAGAAGCATGCTGCATCACATGAGGAAGACCCGGTAAATTTACAGACAAACATTGTATTTGTTTGGCACACGTTTCTTATTGTTTGAATTTGTTGAGTCTAACAAGTTGTCAATGATAATGGTTAAAGGTTGTTTGTACCACTACATACTTTCAAAAGTAAATGGTTTGATGCAACTCAGTTGTGTAAACATTTATTTTGTGTAGGTTCATACTAACAATCTTTAACTTTTTAGTGGTCTACATTGTGTTGTGTAAACTACCTACTAAAAGGGCCAGCCACTGTTTATATCTATCACCTCACCTGATTTAAATCAATAATGGCTCACTGCTGATTTAGTAAAATAAATGTATTGGAAAACTTGAGAAATAAATTCCATCTCTTTGGACAAAAAAAATGTTGACCACCTATATTTGTTATGCACCAGTCATTTGTAACCACGGCCCCAGGTCCAGGGAATAGCGGGGACTTTGACTTTCGTTCCAGCCAAGCCCTGGCAAAATCTCGGCCCTGCGGGGACGATCTGCTGGTAAAACCCCCGCACCCAAGGGACCCTAGATAATGCCAATTTCCCGCTATATTTGACGTGAAGACAAAACCACCGCAGTCACCCAGCACTGCGGGATCACCTGGAAGGTAAAAACATGGCCCATTACCCCGGCTATCCCCGGTATACCCCCGGACCTCGTTACAATTGACTGGTGCATTAGTGTTTGTTAATATTAGGGATGCAAACGAATGGCAAAATTGATATTCGAATATTCGGTAATTCTTTCGAACGAATATTCGATTACCAAAATACATCTTTTAAAAGTTGTAGTAAACTTTTATAATATTCTCTAAAGTAATAGCTGGGGCATTTTAGCTCTACTTTATTGTAACAACTACGCGTGGCGGACCCTGAATTACACCAAATGAGCCTCTGAAATTCTTCATTTCAGAAAGACAAAAAGTCATACTTTATGAACAGAGAAAAATGAACAAAAACTTTTAATTAATATTCCTCTGCCTTCATATTTGTAAACAACGTGAACCTAGATGGATTTTTGGTCAATTGGCGTTATGTGCCAATGGAGAGTCTCTGTTGGACGAGCAGCCTCGTTCTGGGATTGACCTCTAATATATAAACTACGGAAAAACTAAACCAACTTGGGAACTAGTTTATTTCAGATTTTCTTAATTGGTAGAAGCAATTTACCTAAAATGGTTGGATTTTTTTCTGTCACTTGTCGTTTTCTGTCACTCCCCGTGTTTTTACAATAAGCCAGTTATTGTAAAAACATTGGGACCTTTTATAGTACCCGACGATATGTCCCTAAATGATACATGCCCCGTGTTTAGTGTATTGTCATCACATTCACACCACTGGCATTATGGGCCAGTCGTTGTTAAAACAAGACAAACGAATCTTAAATACAACAACAATCATAGTTGTAGGCAAAATTTATTATTATTATTATTTTTATTCAACAAAAAAACACATTGAATATTCGAATACCGACTTTGATATTCGAATACCATACGTTTGATCGAATATTCGTTTGCATCCCTAGTTAATATGCATTTATCAAATTAAATGTGATCAGAATAAGAATTTCCATTCTCCAGGCTAGTGATAATTATGACAACACAGTAATATTGGCAAATTTAGCAGACTTTTAATTTTTTCATACCAGCTTTAGCATATTTATGTGTTTAATAAAATGTTAAATTTGTTTATACATGTAGTGAATGTACATGTAAGATTGACTGATTGAGTGAACATAAGTTATCGTTTACAATTGACATTATCCACATTCTTTATAAGTTCAATCAAATGTTACTGAGCATAATCACATGTTCCATATGGTTGATTGACTTTTGTGGTTTGTTTTACCGAGTTACATGCTTACTTTAGTGTATACTAATTATGTTGTTGTGCTGTGTTCTTAAAACATATGGTCCAAAGTTATGAACATGCATCGGATTTATAGACCGTCTAAACAACATCATCATCATGTATATTCTCATCAGGAAAGAAAGGTTTGCCATTAAAAGGTCAAAAGTCAATTTTGATAAAATTAATAAAGAAGCACAAAAAATCATGACTTAATTTACAAGATTTGGGGATAAATCTGTTTTCAGAAATAAAATGGAATACTTAAGATTTTTGGAATCATTTTTAATTAGGCCGGTAAGGATATTTACTTTGAACTTTATACAAAAAGGAGGGAGATAAAAATGAGGCGCCGAAGCATGTAAAAAATGATAATTGGCTTCAAAAACTACTGCATTTCCAATCACGAACTATTGCATTTACAGTTGTTAATGTAAATTTCATCTGTTTTCAGGTACAAGACTTCAAAGAAACATTCAAGTCTGAGGTAAGCTTCAATCAACATGCACTCAAATTTAGTTGGAAGATTTTACAGAGAAAAAGAGGCAATGGTTTTGTTGCCCTGGTGTTTTCTCGATCATCGATCAGTCGCATTGTGTTAATGTATTTTGGTTATTGATCAAAATATCAGTAAAATGTGTAACATATTAATATTTAGCATGATTATTGAATAGTTGAACTCGTTGCATCATAGTATGGTGAGGTTAATTGATTTTTGCACTATAAGTAACCAAATTAGTATATAATATATATAATACAAATGAAAACTTGCCAAGGCACATTTTAAACAATTCAGAAAAATTGTTTTATAAATTAAGTTATTCCATATTGAATGATAACCCTAATGTGAATTCATGAGTGTTTTAGTTTGTTAATTGTTTTATCTTTAGGGGGAGATGCTTGTCAAGAGCGTTTTTCCACGAAAAATCATCGAACTGGAAGATATTCACAAGGTAACTACCATGTTGATGTTTTTTTGTTATTGATCATTGACTGAGGAATATGCTTTAAGTTCTGGTTATCTCCCTTCCACCATACATTTTACTTAAGGCTATAAATACATCCTAGCAAATGCAGTTGGTATCTTAAACTGGGGGAGTCTGCTCTGACCAAGTATTCTTTACATTTAATGGCGCAGACGAGTAGGTGGGGTATTGAAGTACATGTTTTAATTATGATTTACTGTATCTGTAACCATTCAGAGTCTTATACTCCAACTTAATTGTCTGAGATCCACAGTGAGTTGAACAGTGCTGTCCTGACTTAGTGTTCAGCCTATTTTCAGAAATTGGCTCAGACAGGTGAAGGGATGGGTCAGGGCGGGGTAATTAAGCACATAATTGCGTTATTGAGTAAAAATTTACAATTTATTTCTCCATTCCGAGTCTGAGCCTGGCCAAGCTGTCTGAGATCTACACTGGTTACTGACCCAGTGCTCATTTCAGACAATGGCTCAGACGTTTGAAGAGGTTGGTGGGGTAATGTTGTACAAGTGTTTATGAATAATAATCTCTATTCAGAGTCTGAGTCTGGACAAGCTGTCTGAGATACACAGTGTGTTGAACATTCCTGTTCCTGATCCAATTATCCTTACAGACAATGGCACAGACGAGGTACGTACATAAATATTGTTTTAGCAATATTTAAACATCTTTCTTACTATATTTATTCATCAGTCTGTCTGGGTCCTGATGGGTGGCGTATTACGGTTGCACCATTTGGTTTTCTGTGTATGGGCTGTAACTTTGTCATGCAGGGTTGGATTGAAATTAGAATTACTTTGCACATGTTTTCCATATATAAAGACAACTTGTTGCGTGCAAGACCCACATCCCTAACTCAAAGGTCGAGATTTTGAAACTTCTTGGCACATGTTCAGTCTTTGCCGTAAAAAGCATCAGCACTTGTCCTTTCGGGCAAGTAATTGAAGAAAACCACTTGCCCAAAAACAGTTTTACTTGCCCAAAATAACCAATTCATGCGTAAATGTACGAAACCCAATTTTCAATATAATAATAACGTTCAATCAGGATTTGTGAACTGTTGCTAAGAAATTATGAAAACGGAGGGATCTAAATTTCGGATAAATGCACTTGCCCGTTCTGGCAACCACCTGGGATTTTTACTTGCCCGAAACAGTATTTACTGGTCCCGGGCTTCGGGCAACCCAGTTACGACGAAGACTGCATGTTTTTGGTACATAAGACCAGCTGTCAAGTGCATGTCATACCTCTAAGTCTTACTTCATCTCTCCCCTACACTTGAGGCTAGCCATCATGGGGTCTTGCATATATACTTATAATTTATATTTGGTCTTCCTGTATGTAGACATAATAATAAGTAATTGCATTATCCATTGAACTGGATGGCATTTCTAGGGCATTCATCACTAACTGTGACAGCTCATGTTTTCTAAACATTTTTAAAAATATTTTAATAAGGTTTATGTTATTTTCCATCATTGGATACCCCCGATACACTAGTACACTTTGTGTACTGGGGTAATTTGGCTAGGAACATCTTGCAATCTTGAATTATTAATGAGGGAGTTTCATAGTTTCCGAACGGTACCAGATGCTTTCCTGTTAAAAAATATTCTGGTGAATTGAACCGGTCTGCTGTTTCAGTACAATAATATTAAACAGCAGTCAAGACCACTCAGCCAAGGAGGCTACTGACAGTCCCACTTCAGGGTTATAAAGCATATTTGATTGTAACATGCAAATTCATTGGAAGGTGAGTTTTCTCCCCTGGCTTATGCATATTCATTAAAACGAAATTTTGTCTGTCAATTGTCCCACAGTATTTATGATGTATAAAAGAATTAAGTACTGTGGTTGCTGACTATGGTCATCTTTTCCCTATAATCTTTGATCTTGGCCATCTTAAACAAGTTTTCAATGAAAACCAGATTATTAGAATGGGGATGTCATTTTTTGTTGACCTAAACAACTTCAAAGCTTGTTTGAAAATTTGGTGATTCAACAGGGTCCAAAGGGATTCTAATGTATATAGCAAATATAATTGCTAAACAGACCGGAAATGAGAAGAATAAGTATAATCTGTAGGTAAAGTTTGCCATGCAAAATAATTCCCTACCAACCCATTGTTTTTACAGGCCGTAACCAGAAACATTGTTTTTAGGCCTTATCATTTAAGAGAAAGCTGCTGGTTTCAGCTGGGAATTTCCAATTTTGACAAGTGGTTACACAATTTAATTATAGTCTTAGTTTTGAAACTCTAGTTTCGATTACATTTTGATAGGACTCAAGTTCTGAACATTTAGTAAAACCACTTGTTTTCAGGGGTATACTTAAGTTCAGAAATAAACCTTAAATCAGCATTGAGAGCTTTAAACTTCAGACTAGTGTTTTTATTTTTGCTCAGACTTTTGCATAAAGAAATATCAATTACCTTCAAGTGAATATAAATGATTTGGGAAACAATTTGAAAGGGGTCTAAGCTTTTTGATGCAGGGTCTAGGGGCGTAGACCCCTTTCGAAATTTTGGCATGAATCCCTCTTTAAGTCAACAGACCCCCAACTATTTTTCGGGAATGACAATTATCAGCTGTTACCAGCCCTGAGTTAAACTGTTTCCATTGATAATTTAAACCCTCATTTTCCGTTTCAGCCCGCAGCTAAGAAGAGAAAACATGATTTACAAGGTAGGAATTGATTTGCAGTTTTCTGGTCGTAACATGTGTTAAATATGTTCTGTAAGGATAACTCTTTGATACACTTTGTTCTTAGATTGTCTATCTCTTGAAGAACTGTCGTAGCCTTGGTGTCATTAATGGTGTCAGCATCCGCGGTGTTTATGTTTCAACCTTGACCATCACTCAAAAACCATTCAAGATATTTGACTGAAACTTGCTACTCATGTTACTGGAGACAATATATACATGTACAACAAGACCAGTAACTCTGGCTTTAATATATGTAAATGTTGAGTTATTCCTCTTTTTTCGGCTGTAAGCCCCCCTACAAATATCAGGTGGGCATTGGTTTTCACTCTGCATAGCTCTTGTATCTATTTTACAGGTACAGAGGTCTACTCGTTGCCAGGCGGTGCGGTGACCATAAACAAGAAGCTGTGCGATATTTCAGAGCAACTCAAACCCTACATACGAGACCTCATCGACCACTCAAACACAGTCAGTCTTAAAGTCACATTTTTAAGCAAAGTAGACTCTTGAAAAAATATTTAACAACACAGTTGAAAATAAAGGAACATTTCTTTAATAATATATATCATAAGGCCAAAAAAAATAAATTGTTTAGGGTAACCTTCCCAAAATTTCTAGGTAGGGTAGGAAGGGATTTTTTTTGATTTTTTGATTTATTTTTTTCAAAATCTGTCGTTCAGAGTGTTTTCTTGCACATGGCAGTCTTTCCTACATTACTGTCATTGCCTGACTTTGTTTTATCATATAAACAATAATTCTGATTAAAATCTGCATTAATCCGCCCTTCGTAACTCTCTTTTCGCTAACGAATATTTTTTTTGCTCAGAAACAGAAAAAAATAGTTAGGGTCGGCGCATTTTTATAGGTAGGGTCGGGTTACCCGAAACAGACATATTTTTTTTTTAGGCCTAAGTTGAAAATCAGGTAAATAATATTCATAAGTGGACAGTTGGTTGTACGGTTAGCCTGGGTTGGATTCCTGTTGCATGTGAGTTTGGTTGGTGGTCACCAAGTCGGACAAGTGGGTTTTCTCCGGGTACACCGTTTTCCCCAGCAACACAAGACAACACTTTTGCCCAACATCGTTGCCAAGGAGAGTGAGTTAATATAACATTTATATTCATGGTAAATTAAATAAAATTTAAAGTAATTGGATAGTTTCTAACTGAAACACTGAAAAATGTTATTTATTAATGAAGAAGTATAAAAATAGCAACAGGTTGTCATGGTTGCTTGTGGTTGCTAATAATTCACACTTGGAAAATGAATCTTCAATCCTTTGTCTTCGACAGAAGTGTTACCGTATTTTCTCGACTATAAGGCGATTGGCTTAAAAGACGGGCCCCTAAC
This sequence comes from Mya arenaria, assembly GCF_026914265.1. Lineage (NCBI taxonomy): Eukaryota > Metazoa > Mollusca > Bivalvia > Myida > Myidae > Mya > Mya arenaria. The sequence continues at coordinate 45,061,408 of NC_069122.1, forward strand.
TTTGCCCATGAAATCTGGTGCTTTTTGTTTCGACTCGCTTATAAGACGGGGTCAATTTTTAAGCAAATCTAAAATGCTAAAATTCTTCTTAATGTGTAAAAATGTTCAAGCTCAACGGACAATTATCGACTTTCGCGGTAACTGTTTTTGTTTTACTCAAAGAAAATGGCGGTCAACTGTGAGCTCTCTATTTGGAGGTAGGTTAAAAATGAGTACATGGTTACGCGTTTAAGTTTGCAGGACAGGTCGTTACTTATCGGAATTGTAATAATTAATCAATAACAACATATGTTTGTTTTAGTTTATTTTTTTATTGAAGACACCAATGAAGTTCTTCGGCAAAATATATGGCTTCATTAACATAACTGCGAAAAGCCGAACTGAATAGGTGTTTGTTTAGCAATAATGCTTTAGGCAATATTGTCCCTTGATTGGCGACGAACATAAAGGATTCATATTCGCATTGTCATTTGTTTGCTTAATCAAATTGACAGTTAGGTACCTACATCATATTAAGATTCCAATTTATTGATTTGATATATCTGTCAAACTAATTATACTGACATGCGCCATGAGAAAAAATGGGGTGCAGATATAACGGTACACTGTGTGACGTCAGAGCACGCACGGTGAAGAGGTTTCATGTTGTTGTTTACTTAATTGCCCCATACTTGTATCAGCAGACGATATACTGGATAGACGAATACCCTATGTAAAATTTCACTGATTTTGACTTGAATCTTTTTTTAATATTTTATCGACTCGCTTATAAGACGGGTCCCCTACTTTGGGGGTAAAAATCGGGACCCAATTTCCCCGTCTTATAGTCGAGAAAATACGGTATGAAACAGACTACTGAATGAACCCTATAGGTGTTACATGTTCGTCAATGTAGTTTCGCACTTCTGAGAAAAGAACGGGCAGTAACAGGCTTGCCCTTGTGTCTAGATCATGGTATAGGGTTAAAAGAGATTCCGTACATTTTGTTGTGTTGCCATGGCAACATTTATGTACATATTTGGTAATGGCAACTTTCAACCATACTTCCATAAATATAGTTTTTATATCTGTTAAATAAATCATTTAAATAGTTTTTTCCCAATATATTTGAATGTAAAATTCCAATTGAATATTGAAAAATATATTTAAAAAAAGATATTAAAAATAGAAAGTTTTTCCTCTTATAATATTGGATGAAAGCATGATTATTAGATATAGTGAATGCTATTTTATTTCCTTCTGATGCCTAAAATACAACAACTTTCTGACATAACTTTCCCATTTCTTACTTTAACAAGCGCTTATTTCCAATTTGACAGATATTTAGAATATACAAGCCTCTTTCCTTATTTGCCAAAAAAAGCTTGACTGACTTGAAATGAAAAAATTTAAATTTTAATATAATCTCAAAAACAATTATTAAGGCACATTTTGTACTGTAGTTATTTCTGATCTATATTTCGGAGCAGTTGTAATACATATTTGGAAGCTATGAGCTTTTTGGTCAGTTTAGGCGAAGAGCTTTTTGATATTGCGAAATAAAACTTTCTATTCACTGACTTAAAATTTGCCTTAATTACATATTTTCTTTTTTCTTATACTTCTTGATAACTTGCACCCAATAGAGAAATCTTCATTCATCTTTAAACATCAGTCTCACATTGTTTTGACAGTACTTTGAAATCAACGTTTGTGTTTTATGTTTCCAGATCAAGATGTGGATTTCATTCCTCATACCTAAAATAGAAGATGGTAACAACTTTGGAGTGTCTATACAGGTATGCAATTACCACATGGGAGTGTGTGTTGGCTTTCCTCATAACAAATATTTTAAGATCACCCAAGGCCATATTCAGGAAACAACATGTTAGAATTTATCTTTATATAGCTGTGAACGCAATAACTCGTCAGATAGACGGACATGGCTGGTAGATTTTCAAACTGTCTGTCATATTTTCAAAGAATGGAGGATATAATTGTAAAAGTGATACTCAAAGTTGAAATATTCATCCCGTATAAAGCCTTTTGACATCTGTCAGTTTTATCAGATGTCTATATTCCAAATTTGTATAGTGTGCTAGTGCACACAGATCAAACTAAAATGCGGCTTACACATATTTCCTGACATTACATTTATGTCATACAAAACGACCATTTTGAGTATTGATATGTTTACTCAAAATTGTCTTACATAACAGGAAAATGTCCTGAGTAGACTAAAGACCACAGACAAAATGTCATGCGTGTCAAAAAGGTTTTCGCGTACACTGATAGAGTAAACAAAAGTCCATGTGGGATATTTTTATTGCCATTTTCTCTCTAAATATACCAAGAAAGCAACTCTCCATTGGTATTTTTACCTAGTCCAGGCTTATTATGTAAATATAAATGCAATAAAAACAGATATATTCAATTCCTGCTATGGACCTCCACCATTTGTTTTTGAATTTTCCCAGTTTTCACCCATGTCAACAACTCAAGTTTTTACATTGCGTTTCATAACCTCTCTGTTATTTTAAGTATACAACTAGACTGTTATAGCTGCTTGCTTATTGTCTCTAAATCTAGTTCATGGGATTAAAATGAATTGTTCTCTTTGTAATTTTACTGTTTACTACTGTGTCATAAAACACATTGAAAACAAAACATCTGAGCAGCTGGTCATTCTTGGTCCCCTTTGCAAAAAGGATCAATTCAAGTCAGAAACTGAAATATTCTTTATGTCATATACATGCAGTGTTCAACACTAACGGGGTCCCGGGATCCCGAGGACACCAGTTTTTCGGGAGGGACACCTTAACTTCGAAGTGCGGTATTCCGTCGGAACACTTAAATTTCTGACAGATAAATGCTAAATATCAATAAATAAGTAGCATTTCATTAATTTATTACCTATATTCGGGTCCCCCTAAATTCCTTGACAGTGCATGACAAAATGATATTATATTATTATTATCGCACACACGAAAGCAAAAGTATAGCTGACTTTTTTACTATAGTTACGTCATGAATCTATAAATAAACAGGTCATGTCACAGGGCGCATGCGGGTTAACGCTTCCGTTTTGTTGTTTACATTATTAACAAGGTCAGAGGTGACAGAGATTTATTATCGGCAAACTACTTATGTGGAATTGTTACGCGTATGTGTCAGAATCGCCCAAAAAAGATGCCAACACTGCTGACTTTGATGCCTTAATGATGCGACCTTCGAGTAGTTACAGTAACATTTACGGCACAAAAGACCGACATCCTACATTCAGCATTCTTTGTTAATTGGCATTCAACTTATCAGTATTATTTGTTAATTTTAAAGACATTTATTTTAATGCTTTGATCAAAACAAAATAGTAATAAAATTTGCAAAGTTTAATTAATTATCTAGAATCAATTTATAAAATTTTACGACTTTTTGGCGCGAAAATTAACATACACAATTTTTGGTCGTCTGCTCTTCCAGTATGCACGACACCTGTTGAGCAGTCTGATTGATTTATCAGCAGCTCTTCTAAATATTGACTTGAGTTTTCACAAGCCAGATGTAATATTCCTACTGTTTCTCAATGAAAGGCACCGACATATGACAAGACCCTTGACCATTATGTAATTTATGCGTATTTCCCGAAAATCTAAAAATAGTAACAACATCAAGTTTTTGTTTACATTGTATTCATCTTTGTTTGTGACTGGGACATTCTACCGCTTTTGAACCTAATCCACCGACTAAGAGACCCAAATACACCTCACTGCCATTGCCAGAGGTTCACATGTCTGACATTCAGTGCTACTAACTTGTCATTACATGCTGTTAAAAACATGTATAATAGGGTGTATTCTTGAATTACAAAATGAAAAGTAAAAGACACTGTATGTTGAATTAAATATTAAAACAGGCTCAACAATGATAAAAAAATTAAAAAGTGGAAGGGACTCCTAATTTCAGGAAGGGACACCTGATTTCAAATGTTGGTGTCCCTTCGGGATCCCTTGGAAAAATGGTTAGTGTCGACCCCTGTACATGTACTGTCTCTTGATGAATTTTGGGGCTGCTATAAAGCCCAAGCCCATTGCCCAAGTCAAGGAATATACTTACATCTATTTCCCAAAATTTTGGTTAAAATTCCTCTTGATAATCGCAAAAATAAATAACCTTTAAAAAAAATGATAGCAAGTCAAATGTAAATACAAATGTACAAATAACACTATGTTGTAAACTGTGTTTTGATACATGTTTATGAATAACATTAACTTGCATTTAGATCTTTGTTATTGTTTTGTTTCTGTCAACGTGCAAAAATTCTCTTTTTGCCAAACAAACCGCTAAATTCCCCTTTCTCATGGCCCTGGCCCTGATCCCCAAATGTAGAAACACAGCTCTGCTCTTGGCGGGTGATCAGTATAAATGAAAAGCGGCAGATACATCTAGAGAATAGGCGTTCATGTCAGGACTGTGACATGCTCAGTCTGATTATGAAATAACCTGGCACTGATGTTTGGCACATAAAGACAACATGTCACGTACAAGGCCCTTGTCCTTACCTTCAAGATCAAGGTCTATTAGAGGTTAATCGTTATAGAAAGATTCTTAATTTCACATAGAGAATAGGGGGTAGTGTGCTACAGGGTTCCCACGCTACTGGGAAAAAGTCAGGAATATCGAAAAGTATGTTCCCGGTTGTAACAATGCCTTGATTTTTGCGATATCGGGTTAAATTGGGGAAAATCCGGGAAAAGTAAGAAAGTTCAAACCGATTTGGGTACGAAACTAGTAAAAGTTATTAGACTCGATAATCTAGACGCTTGCATCTGATCCGGCTCAATACTGTTCTGTATTGACGTCATTGACTCTAATCAGAGCGGCTGAATGATTGAGACTAAGAAGTTATCCGTTACCACATGAAAGCGTTTCTTGATCATGAATAGAAGCTGTGTCTGCATTGCCGCTAAATATATGCTTTCAGTAACAATCGTGGATGCTATCTACAACGATCTTTCTAGTCTACAGTATGCTATTGATCATGGATAGTAGTGATCTCTGCATTCAAAAGTTATTGTAAACTTGAAATTGGCAACTGTTCATGCAAATTCACTTTACATACGCTGTCAATAACAAACGTGGATGCTAATTACAAATGATCTCACTAGTCGGCTCTAAGTGCTACTCACCTGACCAGCCTGACTTATATTTGCTATTAAAGTGTCCATTCTATCAATGATGCCTTTAGACTTAATACAGCTATCGTGAAGACTCTGTGTACACTGACATTGCTCGTATTTAATATTTATAGCCATTTGTGGACTTTAAGCAGAAGATCAAAAGAAATTTAATACCATATTTGAAAAATTCAACGGACATTTCACACCAAAAAAGAACATTATTCATGAACGGCAGAGTTTCATTCTCGAAAACAAACTAAAGGCAAATCAGTCCAATCTTTCATCAGGAGTCTTTAAGAGTTAGTTGAGAGCTGCGAGTTCAACGCTGACGTAAAATCAGAACAAATCCGTGATTGCATAGTGGTCAGAATTCTCTACAAACAGTTGTCAAAGATAATGCAGTTAGAAGGCGGTCTATCATTCGAAAAGCCGATGTTTTACCGAAACTTGTGAACATGACAGTCTTTTCAAAGTTAGATGCAGCTAATGGTTTCTATCAGTTACTGCTTGATGACAATAGCCGTGATTGACGACATTTATAACGCCATTTGGTCGATATGCGTTCAAACCTGTTCCGTTTTGAATCACGTCAGCTCCTGAAATATTTCTAAGGAAAATGTCTGATCTTTTAGATGGTCTGCCAGGTGTTGATGCCATTATGGATGACATTGTTGTCTTGGTAAAGACGGACAGGAGCATGATAGAAATTTGAGTAAAGCCCTGCAAAGGATCGAAAATTCGGGACTGAAAATGAATAAAAACGAATGTTTGTTTAGACAGACCAAAATATTTTGGCCATATAATTAGTGATAAAGGGGTTAGTGTTAATCCCAAAAATCCTGTATCTCAAGCCGGTAACATATTGTTCGAGAACGTTGTCTGATGCAGAAAAGAGATAGGCGCAAATTGAGAAAGAAATGACCGCCTCGGTATGGGCATGCGAAAAGTTTGAAAAATATCTTATAGGGTTAGATTCATTTGTTCTATTGACAGATCACAAACCGCTGATTTCGCTTATTAACAATCAGGACAATGACCAAGCACCTTTAAGATGTCAGAGGCTTTCATGCGAATGAGAAAGTTTAATCCAATATGCAGTTATATACCGAGCAAAGAAATGGTTGTGTCTCCATTGAATGAGTTTGATCAAAATTTTGAGAAAATATAGAAATGGTCACTGAAAACATTCCTTTAAGTGACATTCGACTACAGCAAATAAAACAGTCACAACAAAATGATGAAAACATTCAAAAAGTTATAACCTACACAAAGTATGGATGGCAGAAAAAGGAAAACTTACTTACACAGGAAATAAAGCTGTACTTTCAAGCAAGAAACAATTATTCTGTGGCCAAAGGTTTACTGTTGTACAGGAGTAGAATTGTTGTACCAGACAAATTACACTCAGAAATTTTACAACAATTATATACAAGACACATGGGAATTACTAAAAGTAAGAACGTAGCTGGCCTGACAGTCTGGTGGCCAGAATATCCAAAGACGTTGTGAAATTAATTCAAAACTGTCAAACTTGCCAAGTAAATAAACCAACACAAGGACATGAACCATTGAAAACAATGCCTTTGCCTAATGGGCCATGGGGGGAAATTGCCACAGATATTTGCGGAGTTGATAATAAACAGTTTCTTGTAGTTATTGATTATTATTCCTGTTATCTTGAGATTGGATACTTACTGAGAGCAACAAATGATAACGTGGTGGGAAAAATGTCAAACATGTTCTATTTTTACATTGGGGCAACGGCACAGAGCTATTGACTGATAACGGTACACCCTTCACATTTGAAAAGTTCACAAAGTTTATTGAAAAACATAATGTGAAACACTTATTTTCATCCCGGAGATATCATAGAGGAAATTCTCAAGCCAAAGCTGGGGTAAATTAGCGAAGGGTATTTTGACAAAATGGCCGACTTACTGTTTTGCTTTAAAAAAATATCTAAAACTACCAGGCCAAATTCAATGAAACTTTACAGGTAGCTTCATTGCATGACCCTTAACAAAAATATAACAAGGCATCGTCATCAGTAAAGATATATTTAAATTGCAACATTTTTATTAATGCTTTATCACAGAGTTGTGGCCCTTTGCTTAGGTGAGCATTTTAGGGCCATCATGGCCCTCTTGTTCTTATTACTGTTGCAGGCTTTTGTACATAGCAGAGTTGTGTTTACTTTCAGGAGGTGTATATCGTTATTTAAGTATAAAACATTGAATTGTGTTTATATACACTGACCACACAATTTCGTAACAAGTAGGTAAGCCCTAAAGTTTCCAAGTAGCAAATAGCATGGACCCTGATCGGCTGGCCGTGAAAAAAAGGTTGGGAAAAAGTCTGTTATTTGCAAAAAAACATGGAAAAAGTTGGGATTTTATTTGCAGAAAATTGTGGGAACCCTGTGTGCTAATACTTTCTCATGTAACAGCAGACTTGGCAGTGACATGCCACAGGTGTCAGACCGTGTCACTACTAAGACCAACATCACTACCTTGAAGGTTAAAGTCACACACATAGAGGTTAATCATTGTGGAATGCTGCATATATGTTAATACAGTATAGGTGTTTGTGTAGGTGCTGTTCACATGGGAGATTTTCGAAATAAAGTGGCACAGATGTTTGGCACATAAAGGCGATGTGTCACTTGAACAACCAACTTACCTACCTCTAAGGTCAAGGTCACACTTGATGTTGAATCATTATGGGATGCTGCATATAATTTATGCACATAGATTATGGTTGGTTGTGTCTAAGCTTTTTCAGTCAAGAGGTTAAATTTGAAAGTTATTTGGCACATATTTTCTGCACAATAAGTGTCATGTTAAGTGCCAGACACAGTTCTTGATGTCTGGATGTGTGGTATAAAAGGTTCCTATATCTCTTAGTTCATCGCTCCCCACACTTGAAGTTAACAATCATAAGGCCCAGCATGTATGCTTATAAATTATGTAAGGTATTTCTGAATGCAGGCATATTCTATTGATCTGTCTGGCACACTGGGGGCATTCATCACTTACAGTGACAGCTCTTATTTTGTCTAGTGATAATCCATAGGGAACAACTGTCTCCATGTGCGGTATGGCATGGTGTGTGCTTATAAATTATTGCCGACATTGTGTTATTATGTTCTCTTTTTTGTGTACACACGATACAGTTGACCACAGGTCATAGCTATAGGCAATAAATAATCAACCGTTAAATAATGAAACATTTGCTTCCCACGTAATTTGAGGTCTGATCATCTACGTTTTTTATCAATTAGAATAATTTGTTCTGTACAGTTCTTAACTCTTTCGGCGCCAAATTTCTGACAGAATGGAACTCACAGCGCCAATTATTTTCCTACTGATTTATGCTGCTTATACCCTGTCTACTCAAATCATCATAACTTTTTGACTAGGCATGCAATGATGTTAAAACTTGGCAAATGTCTTTAGAATACAACTTGCTTTAAAATGGCGGTAGTTTTGTGTATATATATTGGCTAAATGACCTTGACCTTTGACCTCAAATGACCTCGACCTTCAAAAAGACCAACTTTTTAACATGAAATCATATAAAAATCTCTATTAAATAGGCATTTGCATTTCAAACAATGACAACTATTAAATATGAATAAATAGGCTTTTGTGTACTCAAAAAATAAAAATTATTTTGTAAAAGAACATTGTTATTTATGACAGAATTAAACCCCCAGCGCCGGGTATTTTTCTACTGATAAATGGCATTTACCTCTTGTCATGGCTTGTGTACTAAACTCTTTATAACTTTTTAATTATTCATGCAATGATGCTGAAACTTGGCAAACATCATTTACATACTATTTACTTTAAGATAGTGGTAATTTTGTTTCTGTATATTGGCTTATGACCCTGACCTTAAACCTCAAATGACCTTGAACCTCAATATTTTTTTCAAAAAATTATTTCACGAAATATTCATCCACCAAACATTTTATTCAGTAGGCATATTCTTAAAAAATTAACATTTACATTTCAAACAGTTATACAGCTGTTTTATACAATTAAAAAGGGTCATGCTATTCAAATTGTACAGCTATATTTGTTCAAATTAGTTGTGCATGTTTTAGACTAATACATAATTTATTTACAATATTAGGTAAATCGCAAATGCATGTACAGGTGAATATTATTTGTAAACACAGGTGAGACAGGTAAAAATGCATTTAACAGATATTTTAACAAAAGCTAAATTTTTAACAAAAGCTAAATATAAAATTATACAGTTTATTTATAGAACAAAATGTTATGTAGATTGTCTGACAATTGAAAGTCTGATCTGAATCTGAATCTTGCATTATATGGTCCAGTGCTTCAGTTAGCACTCAGCTGAGGACGTTCTCGATTCATACATGCACTGACAGGTGAATATAACCTCTAAATAAACTTAAAATGACAAATTTTCTTCTTTTTTTCGCTTACTTCCGCATATTTTTTATCTGTTTACTGTAAAGCATTCTATGATGACTCATTTCCGGTTTTAAAGTCGTAACATTTATGTGTAAAGTCCGGGTCCTATGCACGTCGCCATACGGCGACATTGGCGGCCCACGCCATGTCGCTGAACAGCGACATTGGCGCTGAAAGAGTTTTAAACACTTGTGTGACTGAAAATGTTTGTTTTAGGTCCAAGAGCATGCTAATGGTTGTTGAGATACAATACAATCATTGTTGCATGACTATTTGATTTTTGTGTCACATGTGAATCATCACAGACATATAGTGACTACATTGTCCAGTGTTGTCATTGGCATCACATTTTTTTCCCGATTAATAACTTTTTTGGTTCAGTAGATCAAAGGTGAAGGTCATATCAACCTTTACTAGTTGTCATGGGCATCACACCTTTTCCCCCATTAATAAAGTTTTGGATTCAGTAGGTCAAAGGTGAAGGTCATATCGACCTCTACTAATTGTCAACAGCATCATACTTTTTTCCTGATTAATAACTTATTGGGTTCAGTAGGTTAAAGGTGAAGGTGAAGGTCATGTCGACCTTTACTATTTGTCATGATTGTGGCCTTTTGTTTTTGACATATTATTATATCTCAATTTAGTCTGAATGCAATTGTGAATGTTTTCTCAAATCATGGTTTTCAAACTTTGGTAAAGTGATATTTAAATGTCGCACCATTGTTACATTGCCATTTATATTAAAGCAATTTAAATCTTTGTGCTGTAAACCCAGTCATTGAAATAAGATGAACAAGCCAGAACTAATAAACTGCTGCTTTGCGTAACATTTTTGAACAAGCCCTGCTGTATAAAACCCAGAAATTGAGCAAGCCCTGAAAGCATTTAACCAGTGCAGGGCTTGCGGCTAATGTGCTCATTTCGACCACTGTAAACCTAATCTATATTTTCCGGTGAAACCGTTAATCCATCTTAGATGCTGGTTTTCATGATATGGAACACCCAGCAAGAGATGCTTGTTGGGACAGTCAAATAAATTTAAAAATGTTCTGTTCAGGCAGTCAAATAATTGTAAATAAACAAGATTTAGCCATTTGATTGGATTGAAAATAAGCATAGTTACAGCATGTATAATTTAATTTGGGAAAGATTCCAATGACTTTGAAAGTATATTAGAGTTTAGATATTACAATAAAAACTACTGAGACAGGGTAAATTCTATGAGGGAATTGCTCCCATACGTCCAAAATTGGTAAGAGAATTTTAATTTTAGTGAAATATTTATTAAGAAATGGATAATCACTGTGTGGGAATGGACACCGGATATAGCTCAAAAAGTGATAAGTAAACATACCAATATGCTGTTGTTTTTCTAGACCAGAGGTAAGATCTTGCTGTGTTAACGATTATCGTATCCACAAATGAAACAAGTGTTTGAACTAATAGCTGAATGCTAAATTTGGCCTATGATGTGCTTTATAATGCTTAAAAAATAGCAGACCATGAAAAATGTTACTTTAAATCTGTGATGATCACCTCAAAACTCACTTAATTTCGACAAGTATTGTAATCTTAGGAAATATTTCGAATAAATAAAGAAATCTGAATCGAAGATTTTACAAGCATAAGCTAAACTATGTTTATTGTAAAAACTGGCAATGCAACTTTTAAACTGTTAAAGATATGCCCTTACAAATTTTCACGATACTGTACCGGGGATAGCCGTTTTGTGTACTGGGGATAGTTTCAAAGTTGAGCAATGTGTACTGGAGATAGCATGTAAAAATGGACCAAGATGATCGTAACACAATAACAGTATATATACAATACACATAATATTTAATGGCTTCGATATTTCATTCGCCTTTTCTTTAGATTTTGGAGTGCTGGTCCTTGGTATGTCTCTTTGTACATTCATATGCCTTTTCAGGTTGCTTTTGTAGTCAGTTGAATAGGTACATATGCTGCACACAAACTTTTTTCCATTATCCTCAGTCACAGTTACCGCTGAGAAATCCATGGATGCATCCGTCAAATTCATTTTTTAAATTATCTGCAAAAGTGAGAGTACAATGTAATGACAAATTATTGAATAAACTTAAGTTATCAATGAGTTTGGTACATGTCCTCCTAAATGAACGTATACATGTGTATGCATGCTGCTTATATTTCAAGGTTGGTCACAATACTTAGTTTCTCGGTGAAGTGAACGAGCTGAGAGACCATTTCCTGTTCTAAGTAATAGCAACATCGATCCAAGCTTAGAAACAGCAAGTGAACAAAATTTGATCACAATATATTATTTATTATTGACGACTTAGTGTGCAAAAACGTTGCAAAAATAGCCGGGACTTTGACTTTCGGTCCAGCCTAACCCGGGTAAAATCCCCGCCCTGCGGGAACAAACTGATGGTTAAACCCCGGCCAATTTAATGCCCCTGCACCCCAGAGACTCTACATAAGGCCCAATCTCCGCTAAATTTGGCGCTATGACAAAACCACCGCGGTCACCCGGCCCTGCGGGGGCACATGGAAAGTAAAAACACGGCCCTTTTCCCCGGCTATCCCCGGTATACCCCAGGACCTGGGAGGCCGTGGTTACAATTGACTGGTGCCCGAAGTGTAATGTAAATATTTTTATATTATACCGAACCTTTTATATTACCATTGAATACTTTTAAAGCGCTGTAGCTGTGTTTTATTAAACAAAGCTAATGAAGTTTTCTTGCGACTTTTCTACGTCGTTGTGAAAATAGCAAGCCGCACTTACTAGTTGTATGACGTCACCGGTCAATATTATATTTATGATATGGACAGCTGATGATATAAAACTGAATTTTCATTAGAATGCAAAGACATACGGACCGATCATCTTTATTTATATATACAAACAAGGGACACATTTATGTAAGGTATACTATTCATATAACAGTAACATTATTGCTCTAATTTCTCGATATGAACAACATTGGACAATTTCTCCTGAGCTTGCATAGAGTTAAGAAGACGTAACCATCATCACAGTCTCGTTAATATAAATACATCGCAACTATCCTCAGTACAGTTAATAGCTATCCCCTGTGCAGTTATTTATTTGCTTAAGCTATCCCCGGTACATCTTCAGGTCATCAAAAAGGATGAATATCTCCATAACAACAAAACATATCATATTGATATCATACACTATATTAGATGCTGTAATTATAATGAAATTGCTCGATTCAGTTTCCATTCTTATTTTCTATTTGTTGTTTTATGTTTGAAATCGCACCACATAACTGAACATTTGTGAGCGATCATGCAACATTCGGCGAGAATTTTGCTATTATACAAAAGAGGAGACACATTTCCATTATAGTCGTGTATTGCACAGGATTGATCTATTCGAAGCTCTTCGAATTTGATAAATATCACTATAAAATAAAATAATAATGACAAAAAACTTACCATGTGTCAGAATCAAATGCTTATTGATTGATCATTTTTCGAGCTATATCCGGTGTCCATTCCCACACATTGATAATGCAATGATAAAACAATGCCTAACAGTAATTTAATTTATGAAAATATCAATTATTTAGATATTTATATTTCTTTGACTAGAAGTCAACACTTGTATTGAAATAATCCGTTAACCCTGTAATACTCACAATTACAATTTAGTTGTTACAATCTTAATGGAGCACCTCTGTAATTACTCATGGTTACATGTTATTTATTTCCCACATGATTGGAGAACCGCTGTAAATACTTGGGATAACATTGTAATGCCTTCATGACTGTTGTCTACTTACTGCATTAGTGTACATAGGCATTGTAGGCTTGATTCCAGGCCTGCGTTTATGTGAGTTTTCCTTGTGGTCACAAAGTCAGATAAGTGGCTAGCTATTCTCTTGGTGTTCCGGCTTCCCCCACAACACAAAACCACGTCCTGGCGCAAAAGCGTGCCAATGAGAGTGAATTGGCATACGTTTATATAACTTTCTTCACATTCGTTGTAAAACACGCAAAATTTAAACTAATACTTGCATGAAAAAATTTGACTGACTCATTTTGTACTTTAAGTCCAGTGTTAAGCCCTGTTGTCAGGCTGCAGAAGTTAAGATAAATTAATGGCCTGCAGTTTTGTGGGCGAGTACATTACTCATTCAACTGTCAAACAACCAAGAAATGAAACAATTTTCAGCTGATGACACAACCATTTGTTAGTGTTTATTAGGTTAAAGATATGAAATAATGTTATGGACAATTAATTGTAATTTGAAAGGAATTAAATGCTGTATGGGGGTTTTCATTATTCAAATATTTATTACTAGTATATTAATCTAATGATTAACGACACAACATTACATGAACAGCGTTTTCGTTTATTTTATTGTTCCCATATATTTTGCACATTTAGATCAGACCCAAATGTCTTAAAATATCTCGATAACGTTAAAACAGGAGTTTGGTTTAATTTGTGTAATATTTACATTCTCTAGATGTTTTGGACTGAAAAAGAAATAATTATCAAACTAATTTTAATTGGTAAAATAAGGATTAATTAATTTAGAAATTTTGCTCAAATGATTTAAGCTTGTTAAGCCAGGAGGGGCTCAATTAATTACAAAGCTGCTTCAGACATATTTTTAACTTAAAAATATAGGTATGTTAATTAATTAAAGATTCCAATTAAAATATCGCTACGTAATGCTTGCTAGCCTCAAAACAGTACATAATTGCCCATTATGATAATTAGTACACTGGCAATGAATTTATAATTTCAAAGAAATGGAACTATATTCCGTGTCAATTTTCTTTTAAAAGTTATGAGTTTAAACTTCATACATAGTTCTTTCCTTTATTCAGTCCTTTAAGCCAGTGACTTCAAAATATGTCTATCTGCCAGGACCACATTTCCTGAAATAGAAAAGTTTACCCCTTCAGTATTTTGTAACAGCAAGAAGACGCATTGGCGAACCTAGACAAGTAGAAAGTGATACTGTTTGGTATCTGGACCTAACTTCCCATTGAAGATATTTTCCGGCCCAGGCAATGATTTTGACCCGTAAACATTTCCATGTATCGAAAGTATTATTTGGATAAGCTACAAAAGAAGAGAGCAATGCTGCAACCGATCCAGACCAATAATCCTGTAATACCTTTCTTACGGGAAATATTTTCCCTGACTAGTTATATTGACCCTTTCGTTTAGTGGTTCAGGAAGAGACTTAAGGACAAAGGAGTTAAAAATTAGATAGTGATAATGCCAAACTTGACAAAATCTTCTTGTATATCTTCTTCCTTGGAAAGGTTTTTCAAGATGAGCGACTTTGACCTATTGATTATTTTTTCTCGGGTAGAGACAGTCAGTTAAACTAAAAAAAATGTTGTTGCCATCTATATTTACCAAATTTCATTTATGCTTTATCACCTGGGAAATATTTCCTTGTCAAGAGAGATTGACCCTATAGCTTTTCTTGTTCAGGAAGAGACATTGGGAGAAGCTAGACAAGTAGAGAGCGATGCTGCCACATATCTGGACCAAATCTCTCGCTATTTCATCTCCCGAGGAAAACTGGTCTCCAAAGTGGCAAAATACCCTCATATAGTGAGTAGATTATATTCAATAGTAACAGACTTAATTAAAAATTGTGATCAAATAACCAATTTAAATTATAAAATGTTTACTTAAAAAATTAACTTGTATTGTTGTCTATTTTTATTGAAAAGGCAATTAGCAAATACCAAATTCCAGCCAGAATTCTTCAGTGTCAATTTATGAGAAAACTAATTTTTGATCAAAGCAAAGTAAATGGACTTGGCTCTGATTTTTTCACAGTTTACTGATCCTTAAAACGAAACATCAACCTGTATGTTTATATACATTTATATTACAGGATGACTACCGGCAGTCTGTGAGAGAACTGGACGAAAAGGAATACTTCAGCCTCAGACTCACCTCAGCTGAGCTCAGAAACCACTATGTTAGTACCAATTGAATAGAAGAAAGCAAAAACACTCCATCTGATTCTTAATTAAATATCACTTAGAACTTTTCTGCTTTTACCCTTATCTTTGAATGATGTATAAGGGCAGGGGAGAATGATTTAGTCATAAAACAAGCGGTTGTGTAACAATGAGTAATGACATCTTAACCTTACAGAAACGAAATAAGGGGATCAGCCCATGAGTTAAATTGGGACTGACCGGGCTTTCTGTGTGTCCCTTTGGAAAGGGTCATAGCCTGGACTTCGACTTTCATCCCATCACATGATATTCAGGGCCAATATCAACAATTTGACATATCAAATGCAAATATCATATGTGTGATGTCACAATATATAATAAACCAAGTGCTCATATATGTTGCAAGATTTAACATCAAATGCACAGATATGTAAGATTTCACAAGATAATTACACTCCAAATGCACACATAATAGAAATAAATACATTTGATGTCTCGAGATTAAACATACCAAATGCAACTTATATGTCACAAGCTTTAACAAATCAAAGTTATTATGCTCACAAGACATATACCATGTTACAAGATAAAACACACCAAGTGCACACATATTGTGCAGGATGTCGAAAGATTTAACATACTGTGAAATCATTAATGTTCGTGGTTTTTGTGGGTTGGGTGATCCACGAATTCAAGATCCCACGAAATATAAACCTCACTTCTTCAATTGCCTTCAATTGCCTTGTTACGTACATACTCTAGTATATTCTTTACAGAGGTCGCAGTATACAGTGTTTAAACCTGTCTCACTGTATAACTTACGATCATTATTCTGTTAATATATTATAACTGCCTTTAACAAATAATGAACCAAATCAATTAAATGTGTTTTATGCAGCAAATGACAGTTATAAGCACGTGGTTAAATGTGTGCTGTTAATGAAAATCTCCCAAGTTTACAAGATGTGCGTGATGAGTGTCCATACTCGATTTTTTTATTTAATGAAATAATTAATCAATTACTAGTACATTGAAGGTTACTAAGCAAAGAACGTGACAATATACGCACCTTTGGTGTTTTCACAGTTTGCAAAATTCATAGTTGGCATTCAATGGCTTCCCCTATCTGTATTTATGATCAGGGTACATCTTCTTTTATTACCTTTATTCCCAATTAAATCGATAAGTGACATGGGTATATGCACTAATTGGCATGTCGTTCCACATTAGCGAGTGTCGTAAAACGAGTGACGTAGAAGACGGAAATCACGGGCCAGCGCGTGGATATTATGCAGACGATCTAGGAGGATCGCATCTTCGATTTTTTATTTTTTCAAAAATGAAAATCCATGAATTCAAGTACCCATGAAATTGTTGTTGTTTTTCCGGCAAACCACGAAATTTCATGCGCACGAACATTAATGATTTCACAGCACCTATACACATACAGTATGTCAAAGGATTTAACATATCAAATGCACACATAATATTTAATATGTCGCAAAATTTAAAATATCAAATGCACACATTTGTTTGATATCTCAAGATTTAACATACGAAGAAAAAAGCACACACATTATGCATGATGTCACAAACTTCATTCCATAAATTATGATTTGTATTGTTAAATTGTAACACTGCGGTTTGTTTACTTTCAGGCCAGCCTGCATGATTTGATCATCAAAAACATGGACAAGATATTGAAACCGCGCAATGCAAATGCTGAGACCCTATACTAGACACAACTGCTGCTGCTTCCCAACTTGTTAATGTAGTCTAGCTGGATCATTATGGTTTTCAACTTAAGTCTCTCGCCCCAATTTCTCGAAACTTCTTAAGCTTAACAGGCTTAAGCAGCTTATTTCAAATAGTCAAAACGCAAACTAAAATGTGATTTTGGTAAATGAAATATGGTTATTTGTGATATCTATAAAAGAAATTCCTATTTGAGGTTAAATTACTCTAAATGAAGTTAATATTACGCGAATTATAGTGAAAGAAAAATAGTGAGATTAGCTTAATCCTGTTATAAGGGACTTAAGAAGTTTCGAGAAATTGGGACCAGATGTACAAAAATGTGAAGTTTGAATGCCTGGTAACCTCATGTTATTTTGTTTAATGTGAAAGGGTTTTATGTAGGGGGAAAGGATAGCTGAATTTTTTTTCTGATAATTACAATATTAATCACATTTAAGGGCCTGGAAATATTGAAAAATAGGTCAATTTATGCGCACTTTAGTTGAAATATAGAACTAAAGTGTAAACTGTAATAAAATTTACTGTGATCTAATTTCTGTCATTTATTTGACATTAATTAGTATTAAAGATTCACTCTTACTCCCAAATAAGATGTACCACAATTGGTACAATTGTTTTAATTTATGGAAAAGGATGAATAAATAATCGAAAACAATGGTTCTTATGAAGAATACCGTATTTAATTTGAAAGAAAAGCGCTAAAAACACAGTATTTTGACCTTATGAGACAGTAAATCTTTTAGCACTCACCAATCAATTAATATTTTTGCGTTTTCAGCTATCAAATACACAGTAACAATCTTGTCATCAGTAAAAAATAATAATCCATAAATGCATTATTTAGTAGGTAGTGAAAGGTTTATCACTCAAAATTATTGTTTGTTATACATGTGTATGTATTGATTATAAACACGAGTGTCACTTTTAATTAGCAACCAGTAATACCCTTTCATATGAAACCAAAATAATGTAGGGTCATCAGCAATAAAAAAATTAGCATTATTGCCAATGGTTATGTGTACATCAGATACCTTAAAATAAATTGTATTTAAATTCTTTAAACACATTTTTTTTAGATTTTTCATTTTCAACATTGAATAAATTCATTTTGAATTTATGTTTTATTTTATATCAAAGTAATTTTAAACGAGTGGTAAAAAGGTTATGTGTAAACAAATAGAGGTCACATGAGGGGATATTCAAAACAGAATTTATTAAATAAGTATTTTGAAATTGATAAAAGCAAGCCTTGAAGAGTTTTTGTCCATTTAAGTTATTAAATTTAATACGTTTTGTATTGAAATATCACTCTTGATATTCTATTTATATCATAAATGCTAATTTGATGATTTGTAGGTATATTTTATGTGGCTATATATAACGTGCATAATTCACAACACTGTTTATTGATGACATCACGTTAACAGCTATTTCAGTAGTTACTGAATAAATAAAAAAATATATAAGGATATTATTTCATGATGGCGATGTCAGTTATGATTTAATAATGTGTACTTATAACATGTTTAAAACATCATACATATATCAGGTTTTACTTTTTTCTTAAGTTTTGTGGTGTTTTTAATAACTTAAACAAGCGTGAAACTATTAAATGAAGAAGAATATCAAATGTTCACTCAAATTGTAGGGAACTTATATTCTATGGTAATATTGTTGTTTGCATTTCATGGTGCTTAGTAAAGTAAGGGTTTCAGATAAAGGTTTATGGAATGGTGCTGCACACTGTCCTAAATTGGTCTTTAATTGGTAGACCCCCTACCCTTGTGGAGGCCAGCATGGGCTTCACTCTGTCTCACAGAATTAAATGCTCACGAAATTTGTTTTTATTAAAACTTTTAAAACCTGGTTGAAACGTTAAAAAATTGGCATTGTTTAAGAATATGGGTATAGTAAAGCTATCATTCAAAACTCATTTAAATGGTTTAATGTAATCAACATATACAATATTGAAAATAATATGCTGTGTTCCTGTTTGGAATAATGTTTTAACAAATTAGAGATGACTGCTTGTTAACCATTATAAAATGAACTTTTAAAATTGTGATGTCTGAAAATATAACTTAAACTAAATATTGAAAGGGTAAGCATTTTTAAAAAGAAATGGATTTTTTGCATATGCCTCTTATAAGGGAAACATGGGTAGTATTGATGACAACTGAGTCATTTTTACGTATGAAAAAAACAACAGTGAAATACTTTATTTTAACATTCATCTGTATAATAGCCATCAAATTCATCGCAATAAATTGTTTAAATGTTTGTTTTTGTCATCTTTTGTGTTTGGTTTTGTCTTAGAAATGTGTGTTTTGCAAATGCATTCTCAACAACTCGATATAATTGCGTTGATAATGTTAAAACGTTAATGTTCAATATAGTCTGGAACAACTGGACAAATGTCAATAAACTGTCCATTGGGAACCCGGGTATGAAATAAAGAAGATAATGGCTATGATTGATATTTTAAAAACCAAAAGTGTTTAATACAATATGTATTCACATCAGGGCGCTTTTTCAATAAGATGTCTGCCAAGTTGAGGGCTGAATCTATGCAGTAAATGTCCTTAGCCTTATGCTATTTTTATTGAAACGCAGTGTATGCCAAAAACGGAAGTTTAAGATATTAAGCCTTTGATTTTTTTCTATTGAAACGAGGCACAGTATCTTACGCCTTTTGAACTCTTAAAGTGGCATAGTGTCTTAAGCCTTTGGATCTGCTTTGAAACGAGACACAGTATCTTAAGCCTTTCGATCTCTATTGAAACGAGGCACAGTATCTTAAGCCTTTCAACTCTATTGAAACGTGGCACAGTATCTTGGGCCTTTCGAACTCTTTTGAGAACGAGGCACGGCATCTTAAGTCTTTGATCTCTATTGAAACGAGGCACAGTATCTTAAGCCTTTCGATCTCTATCGAAACGAGGCACAGTATCTTAAGCCTTTCGAACTCTATTGAAACGTGGCACAGTATCTTAAGCCTTTCGAACTCTATTGAAACGAGGCACAGTATCTTAAGCCTTTCGATCTCTATCGAAACGAGGCACAGTATCTTAAGCCTTTCGAACTCTATCGAAACGTGGCACAGTATCTTAAGCCTTTCGAACTCTATTGAAACGAGGCACAGTATCTTAAGCCTTTCGAACTCTATTGAAACGTGGCACAGTATCTTAAGCCTTTCGAACTTTATTGAAACGAGGCACAGTATCTTAAGCCTTACGAACTCTATTGAAACGAGGCACAGTATCTTAAGCCTTACGAACTCTATTGAAACGAGGCACAGTATCTTAAGCCTTTCGAACTCTATTGAAACGTGGTACAGTATCTTAAGCCTTACGAACTCTATTGAAACGTTGCACAGTATCTTAAGCCTTACGAACTCTATTGAAACGAGGCACAGTATCTTAAGCCTTTCGAACTCTATTGAAACGAGGCACAGTATCTTAAGCCTTTATATCTCTATCGAAACGAGGCACAGTATCTTAAGCCTTTCGAACTCTATTGAAACGTGGCACAGTATCTTAAGCCTTTCGAACTCTATTGAAACGAGGCACAGTATCTTAAGCCTTTCGAACTCTATTGAAACGAGGCACAGTATCTTAAGCCTTTCGAACTCTATTGAAACGTGGCACAGTATCTTAAGCCTTTCGAACTCTATTGAAACGAGGCACAGTATCTTAAGCCTTTCGAACTCTATTGAAACGAGGCACAGTATCTTAAGCCTTACGAACTCTTGAAACGTGGCACAGTATCTTAAGCCTTACGAACTCTATTGAAACGAGGCACAGTATCTTGAGCCTTTCGAACTCTATTGAAACGTGGCACAGTATCTTAAGCCTTTCGAACTCTTGAAATGAGGCACAGTATCTTAAGCCTACGAACTCTATTGAAACGTGGCACAGTATCTTAAGCCTTTCGAACTCTATTGAAACGTGGCACAGTGTCTTAAGCCTTTCGAACTCTTGAAATGAGGCACAGTATCTTAAGCCTACGAACTCTATTGAAACGTGGCACAGTATCTTAAGCCTTACGAACTCTTGAAACTAGGTACAGTATCTTAAGCCTTTGATCTATAAGGAAACGAGGCACCGTATCTTAAGTCTCGATCTCTTAAAACGAGGCACAGTATCTTAAGCCTTTGATCTCTATTGAAACGAGGAGCAGTATCTTGGGCCTTTGATCTCTATTGAAACGAGGCACAGTATCTTAAGCCTTTGATCTCTATTGAAACATGGCACAGTATCTTAAGCCTTTCGAACTCTATTGAAACGAGGCACAGTATCTTAAGCCTTTCGAACTCTATTGAAACGTGGCACAGTATCTTAAGCCTTTCGAACTCTTGAAATGAGGCACAGTATCTTAAGCCTACGAACTCTATTGAAACGTGGCACAGTATCTTAAGCCTTACGAACTCTTGAAACTAGGTACAGTATCTTAAGCCTTTGATCTATAAGGAAACGAGGCACCGTATCTTAAGTCTCGATCTCTTAAAACGAGGCACAGTATCTTAAGCCTTTGATCTATAAGGAAACGAGGCACCGTATCTTAAGTCTCGATCTCTTAAAACGAGGCACAGTATCTTAAGCCTTTGATATCTATTGCAACGAGGCGCAGTATATTGGGCCTTTGATCTCTATTGAAACGAGGCACAGTATCTTAAGCCTTTCGAACTCTATTGAAAAGAGGCATAGTATCTTAAGCCTTTCGATCTCTATTGAAACAAGGCACCGTATCTGATGTCTCGATCTCTTTTAAAACGAGGCACAGTATCTTAAGCCTTACGAACTCTATTGAAACGAAGAACAGTATCTTAAGCCTTACGAACTCTATTGAACCGAAGAACAGTATCTTAAGCCTTACGAACTCTATTGAAACGTTGCACAGTATCTTAAGCCTTACGAACTCTATTGAAACAAGGCACAGTATCTTAAGCCTTACGAACTCTATTGAAACGTGGCACAGTGTCTTAAGCCTTTCGAACTCTATTGAAACGTGGCACAGTATCTCGAGCCTTACGAACTCTATTGAAACGTGGCAGAGTATCTTAAGCCTTACGAACTCTATTGAAACGAGGCACAGTATCTTAAGCCTTACGACCTCTATTGAAAAGTGGCACAGTATCTTAAGCCTTTCGAACTCTATTGAAACGTGGCACAGTGTCTTAAGCCTTACGAACTCTATTGAAACGTGGCAGAGTGTCTTAAGCCTTTCGAACTCTATTGAAACGAGGCACAGTATCTTAAGCCTTACGAACTCTATTGAAACGTGGCACAGTATCTTAAGCCTTACGAACTCTTGAAACTAGGTACAGTATCTTAAGCTTTGATCTATAAGGAAACGAGGCACCGTATCTTAAGTCTCGATCTCTTAAAACAAGGCACAGTATCTTAAGCCTTTGATCTATAAGGAAACGAGGAACCGTATCTAAAATCTCGATCTCTTTATACGAGGCACAGTGTCTTAAGCCTTTGATCTATAAGGAAACCAGGCACCGTATCTTAAGTCTCGATCTCTTTTAAAACGAGGCACAGTATCTTAAGCCTTTGATCTCTATTGAAACGAGGAGCAGTATCTTGGGCCTTTGATCTCTATTGAAACGAGGCACAGTATCTTAAGCCTTTGATCTCTATTGAAACATGGCACAGTATCTTGGGCCTTTGATCTCTATTGAAACGAGGCGCAGTATCTTAAGCCTTTGATCTCTATTGAAACGAGGAGCAGAATCTTCGGCCTTTGATCTCTTTTAAAACGTGGCACAGTATCTTAAGCCTTTGATCTCTATTGAAACGAGGAGCAGTATCTTGGGCCTTTGATCTCTATTGAAACGAGGCACAGTATCTTAAGCCTTTGGAACTCTATTGAAAAGAGGCATAGTATCTTAAGCCTTTCGATCTGTATTGAAACGAGGCACAGTATCTTACGCCTTTTGAACTCTTAAAAGGGGCATAGTGTCTTAAGCCTTTCGATCTGTATTGAAACGAGGCACAGTATCTTAAGCCTTTGATCTCTATTGAAACGTGGTTCAGTATCCTGGGCCTTTGATCTCTATTGAAATGTGGCACAGTATTTTAAACCTTTGATCTCTATTGAAACATGGCACAGTATCTTGGGCCTTTGATCTCTATTGAAACGAGGCACAGTATCTTGGGCCTTTGATCTCTATTGAAACGTGGCACAGTATCTTAAGCCTTTGATCTCTATTGAAACGAGGCACAGTATCTTAAGCCTTTCGAACTCTACTGAAACGTGGCACAGTTTCTTAAGCCTTTCGAACTCTATTGAAACGAGGCACAGTATCTTAAGCCTTTCGAACTCTCTTGAAACGTGGCACAGTATCTTGGGCCTTTCGAACTCTTTTGAGAACGAGGCACGGCATCTTAAGTCTTTCGATCTCTATTGAAACGATGCCCAGACTCTAATACCACAAAAGAACTAAGATAATTCTCAAACTCAACGACTCATTTTACCATATACTAGTAACTGCATATCATTATTTTGAAATTATTTCTATTTTAAAGCCCATTTGCTAAATATTATATTGATGAATATAAAATAAAAAGTTTATAGAAAAATATTTTGAAAGCAAAAAAGTGCTCGAGTCTAATTTATTATTTTCGAGTTATCACTAGAGTTCATTTTTTGCTGTACAAATATTTTTTCTTTATGATAAGATGGAATTCATATAAAAGAAGATAACATATTAATTAATTTTAAATATTAATTAATATCATGCCATACTGTAATATGGGGAAATGTCTTGTAATTTAGACAATACTTAAGTATTTTTGTGATGTAAGGGCCAGGGATTCTTAAAGTGATACTTCTATTCAAAATCAGTACATACACATATATAATGAACACAAATTTTGACTTTAACTACTCACTAAATAATGCATTTATGGCAAATATTAATTACTGATAAGATTGGGAGCGCGCATTTAATAGCTGAAAGTGCAAAAATATTATATGATTGGTGAGTGCTAAAAGATTTACAGTGATCTACTTTCGTTTCATAAGGTAAAAATGCCGTGTTTTCTGAACCTTTCTTTCAAATTAAATTCATTAGACATTTATTCATTGACCATTGTTCAGTTCTCGAGATGTTTATTTGCTCAGACATTGGCAACAAAAACAGTAAGAAGTACCTTGAAGATGAATATAAATGACGACTTCAAAAGAGGTATTGGCCCGTTTACTCTGCTTTTGGCATGAATCCCTTATATTCAAACCTTAGGCTACATGCCGAACATCATACTTCACGCAATCTACAAACTACATACCTTAGGCTACATACCAAACATTTTAGGCCTAAGCAATCTATAAACTACATACATTATGCTACATTGAGAACATCTTAGGCCTAAGCAATCTATAAACTACATACATTATGCTACATTGAGAACATCTTAGGCCTAAGCAATCTATAAACTACATATGCTACATTGAGAACATCTTAGGCCTAAGCAATCTATAAACTACATACATTATGCTACATTGAGAACATCTTAGGCCTAAGCAATCTATAAACTACATATATTATGCTACATTGAGAACATCGTAGGCCTAAGCAATCTATAAACTACATACATTATGCTACATTGAGAACATCTTAGGCCTAAGCAATCTATAAACTACATACATTATGCTACATTGAGAACATCTTAGGCCTAAGCAATCTACAAACTACATACAATATGCTACATTGAGAACATCTTAGGCCTAAGCAATCTACAAACTACATACAATATGCTACATTGAGAACATATTAGGCCTAAGTAACCTACAAACTACATACAATATGCTACATTGAGAACATCTTAGGCCTAAGCAATCTACAAACTACATATAATATGCTACATTGAGAACATCTTAGGCCTAAGCAATCTACAAACTACATACAATATGCTACATTGAGAACATCTTAGGCCTAAGCAATCTACAAACTACATACAATATGCTACATTGAGAACATCTTAGGCCTAAGCAATCTACAAACTACATATAATATGCTACATTGAGAACATCTTAGGCCTAAGCAATCTACAAACTACATACAATATGCTACATTGAGAACATCTTAGGCCTAAGTAACCTACAAACTACATACAATATGCTACATTGAGAACATCTTAGGCCTAAGCAATCTACAAACTACATATAATATGCTACATTGAGAACATCTTAGGCCTAAGCAATCTATAAACTACATACATTATGCTACATTGAGAACATCTAAGGCCTAAGCAATCTACAAACTACACACAATATGCTACAAACCGAATATCTTAGGCCTAAGCAATCTACAAACTACTAACACTATGATACCAACCAAACATCTTAGGCCTTAGCAATCTACAAACTACACACATTATGCTACATACTTACTATTGTAAGGATCTTAGTCGTACCTTCAATAAGGACTTAAACTATTTCTTTTATGTTTCCTCTCCGAGAAATGATCCAAAACATCTGCCTCACTGAACTGATTCCATTGCTGTAAATGAGATGATATTCTATTTGATCCAAAGCATGTCTTGAGATCCCCAAAATAATGTACTTTCTTACGAACAAAATGGTTACCAGAAATTACAGCAGCGAAATGTAAAGACACTCGTTAATGACAATTCAAGCGAAACAAAGGCATGTTTAAAAACTCGTGGACACCATCTGCCTGGAGTTTCATTATTACGCCAAACATAAAGCATAAATTCTTTAAATAGTTTCTAGGTTGTTTTTTAAAACAAACAAACATGAAGTGACATTTTGTATGCTCTTTAGCATCAAGAGTTCAACAAATTGAACAACACCTGCTATTCATGATAAAAACATGCATAAACTAACCGCTCA
This sequence comes from Mya arenaria, assembly GCF_026914265.1. Classification (NCBI taxonomy): domain Eukaryota; kingdom Metazoa; phylum Mollusca; class Bivalvia; order Myida; family Myidae; genus Mya; species Mya arenaria. Next base: position 45,087,587 of record NC_069122.1, read on the forward strand.
AATTGAAATGCCAAAATTGTATCAGATATTTGAAATATTGAAGTGAACTTTCGAAAGGGAAGACCCCGAAGAAATTGAACAACATAGAAATAAATAAAATTTCTTCACATTTTTAGTGTCGATGTCACTTGGGTGTATCGTTACAGTTAATTGAAAATTACCTTCCACGGCCATGCTCTTAAAAATGCATTACAATTCATTCAAAATTGCCATCAAAGACGATTTCAATATTTTACGCCATCCAAGCCCTTCAATAAAACTTTTAACTCTCTATTCGTGATAAACTTTGCGAAATGATAGTCACTTTTATTGTATACCAGGACATGGCAATGAAAAAAGAGGGAACGAATAATATTTATTGCCAAGAAACTATTAGTAACTTCGTACAAAATGCAGCAAAGGAGAAATGAATAATGCAAGCATTTCTGGCTCAATCATAGATTCAGACTCTAAGCTTTACGTCGGGGGAGATCCTGTTGCTTATAAATTTAAATAGTAAGACGAATGCAAAATGACAAACACGCCCCACAGCCTACGCTTTGCATTCTGGACGTTATAACTAGATCTCCCCCATCAAACGCGGATTGTGCAGTCAAGCAGTTTGTCGTGCAACACGACAGATCGTGGGCATCCAGCTTGTAAAAACACTAACACAGCTGACCGATTGTGAACTACAGAGTTTGGAGTTTTAGCGGACAGGGGATATATTTATTGAAGGATACACTTTACAAGGGTAAATTTTACACTCAATATTAAAATATATAGATCACATTGTGTGTCACTGTTCAGTACCCGTGGCCGTTCTCACCATTATTGCTTCTAGCCAAAATACGAGCATGTCACATTGTGTACTGTTATTAATCAAATGTATTGAACTTGTACATGATTTTATTTACATGTTTATATTATTGTTTATGTAATAATGTAAACTATTAGACACCATATATAATTGCAGAAAACAACAAATAAATAATTTAGTACCCCGAGCTTTTTAAGTAATGGGTAAAGGTAATTTGTCAGTATTTATTTTGAAAACAATTTATTGGAATACATGCAAATGCTATTAAAAATGTTGAGTTTCGATTTTTCTTGAATTATTTGATCGAAATACTCCTTTTAATTCGATTCGATTATCGATCTCATTTGCGTTTGATTCTGCAACACTTCTAATAACCTTTTAACCGGCTTAGTGGTCGAGCATATATTTTTTTCACCGGCCCAGCCTCTATTTAATTTACCGATTTATCTGATTAAAATCGAAAACAGCTGACTTCGGATTTACCAAAATAAATGTACTTGAAAAATAATGTCATTCCAGTAGACAAAATATAATTTTGACCACTTAGGAGTAAAAAGGTAAAATCCAAAAACATTATAGTTATCGTTTCTCTAAAATTGAGCTTGCAGCGTTTTTTTCTTTATGCTGTCATAATGTAATGATGACATGTTGACATTTTCGTAATGCCAAACCATTCTGGTATATAAACGCACATAGTTTAAATTAATGGAGAGTTGACAAGTCACGTGATAACCCTGGACAATCTCATGAACGTGGACTTCGATTCAATATATGCTCTTGTTATACAAAGTAAGTAACTTTTCAGGAGATTTGATGTGAGTCTTTGTAGACTGGAGTTAGTATAATGATATAAAGGTAAACAGAAATACTCTTCTTGGCATTATACAATAAAGGTATAGAAGTTAAAGGGACTAGACACCAGATGATACCATTGCAAGAAAAAAATAAGATAGTCAAAACTTTACACAGAATTAATATCGTTGTTTACACTGCATAACTTACTGATGTATCACATCGCTTACGACACTGTCTTGTAACTTTCGCAGTTTTTACGGGTTTTTTCCAATTCGCAATTTAATGGGTTGTCTACCACGTAAATCCCTGCAAATTTAAAAATAGTGTCGGTATATCTATCTCTACTAATCAAGTGACCTTTGCATGCTAAATATACACGCTGAAAAGGAAGCCATCATGCGCTTTTTTAATCGCGGAGACTCAGCTTAGACAGCGTCAACGTAGTATTCTAATCATGAAAAATGATGTATTTTCGGCATCATACTAGCTCATATTGACAACTTAATTTTGAGGAAATATTGTATGTGCCGATTTGGGGACCATCTGGTGTCTAGTCCCTTTAACATTGCTGGGTCGGTTTCGATAGCTTACTGTTTTTCTGTGACTTCAGGAACAAAAAGATCGCCTCGGTTTGTTGATGTATCCTTGCTAATTTTGGTGATGATTTACCATTGTTTATGTAATATAACCAAATAATCAGCTAAAATTCACATTTTCTATGTATATTTTATCAATATACGAATAATTGGGAATTTGGAAAATCGCGTTTTTTAGGGAAAAAACACCAGACAACTAATACGAAGGATGATACAAAATAAACAGGACTGGCGTTCCCATAACACTATAGAGTTGTCAAGTGTAACAATATATATATATATATATATATATATATATATATATATATATATGTATATATATATATATATATATATATATATATATATATATATATATATACCAGTACCGTTTTAACCCGCAATATATTTCCTATCGTTTCATGTAAAAAATACGCAATGTGTTTGTGTTGCGCTTTTCTCTAAACGGTCCCTTTCATACCATGATAACGCGCAACCGCGGCAGTACACTGTGCCGAGGTAACATATGTGTAAGGCAAGTGTAATTACCTCCAAAACTGTTGCTATTAAAAATGATAATGAAAAACCGTCAAAACGTAAAACAGATTGCGAAAAAAATACGTTGACTGCATGCATCATAAAGAAATTCACAACTATGTTTTTTATAAAAAAAACCTAGGCCTGATTTTGAAATGTATATTTTTTCAATTGTTTATCTTGTCAAAATAGGACAGATAAGTTGTCACATTTTGTCTGTATACAGCTTTATACACCAGTTCCTATAAGCGTATGCCCAAAGCATGTGTTTACGTTCCCCACTTTGACATAATACGTTTGACAGTAGTCTTTGAAGTCACAACACATTTAATTTATTGCATATTTGATAGTAAAATGTCGCAACTGTTTAAGGGAATGTTTAAGTCGTAGTTCTACCTCTAGTGGAGATCGTCGAAATGGCGAGTAGACTATTATTTATAAAATATATTTATATTCTAGAAGTCAGGCCCAAATTTCTCGAAACTTGTTAAGCTTTACAGACTTTAAGTGACACTCTTATTCAAAATCAATCAATACACATGTATAACAAACATCAATTTTGACTGATAAGCCTTAACTACTTACTAAAAAATACAGTTATTGAAAATATTAATTACTGATAACAATGTTGTAAACGTGTATTTAATAGCAGAAAGCGCAAACATATTAAATGATTGGTAATTCTCATATGTTAAAAATACCATGTTTTTGCTTATTTATTTCAAATTAAACTCGGTATCCTTCATAAAAACCATTGTTTTCGACATGTATTCATCATTTTTGGAACAATATTATTAATTATGGTAAATCTTATTTGGGAGTAAGGGTGCATCTGTATCTTGCGTAGACTATTAATTATATATAAAAAATATATTTTAGAAATCGGCCCCAACTTTCTCGAAACTTTTTAAGATTAACATACTTAAGACGATTATTTCAATTAGCCAAAATACATACTTAAATTGAATTTTGATAAATGAAGAATTGTTTATTGAGATTATCTTAACGATAATTCGAACCTTGAGTATAAAACTCTTAAAGAAGTATATATGGTCTAGGATCGAGAAATACACAAGGGTAGGTCGGCAAACCTGAAACAAACGTCTTTTTACGCTTTAACCATGCTGGTTAAGAGGGATAGTAATAGTCTTTCCCGTTTGAAACTCCTTTTTACGCCTTAACCATGTTGATTTAGAGGAATATAAGTGTTCTTTCCCGTTTGAAACTCCTTTTTACGCCTTAACCATGTTGATTTAGAGGAATATAAGTGTTCTTTCCCGTTTGAAACTCCTTTTTACGCCTTAACCATGTTGATTTAGAGGAATATAAGTGTTCTTTCCCGTTTGAAACTCCTTTTTACGCCTTAACCATGTTGATTTAGAGGAATATAAGTGTTCTTTCCCGTTTGAAACTCCTTTTTACGCCTTAACCATGTTGATTTAGAGGAATATTAGTGTTCTTTCCCGTTTGGGCATACCTATATATTTTGTTTTAAATTCAGTGTGATAACTTGAATAAAAATGCTCATGTATGATGTACATGGTTAGAAGAAAGTTTATTCAAAGAAATATATTACACAATACAAATTTGAAAATATACCAACATGACTTGTGATCAAATCAATGGAATATGATTACTTATATAATACATGTATGGTGGAACAAATTTATAAACTTTAATATATATTCATATTATCATATCCCCGATTTAACAACCACATGTTATCCTATAGAATTTAATTCAATTCTCTTTCAATTTCAATTATGAATTGTATCTTTAATGTTTATCTATAAACTGTACAACTTAAGCACAAAATTATAATGATTTTAATAAATTTTTAATAAGTTACAAACGTTACTATCATACTCATTATGTACAGATAAGTTTAATGAATGGCTAGTTTTGACTAAGGTCTTTGACATAGATACTAGTATTCAAAGCTTGAACGTTCAATTATGCATGGCTTTCATCGATATAATCGGGTTATTGTGTGTAGAATTATTCTGAAGAATTAATTTATCTATAGTATTTGATATATACAGCCCAACCCCGTTGGTTCGAAATCGCTTGGCTCGAACTGATGTAAAGGACTGATTTTTTATACTGACTGTAAGCATTCCCGCTTGGCTCGAATTCCCCGAGGTTAGAGGTATTTTCGCTGGTCCCATTGGAGTTCGAGTCAACGGGGTTCGACTGTTCGTATAAAAACTGTATTCAATTGATCTTATATTCGATGCCTAAATATCCATTACCGGTCAATAATTAAACCAGGAATAATCTTTAGTGTGGTCAAATATTCAAACCACCTTCAGACACTAGTCAACCGCTGGTTTACCACGACCAAGTATCTTATTTAAAAATATTTCTTGTTTTCCTCTTAAAATCAGTGCGACAATGCGACAATTTGATACCACTTAGATTCTGTATTATGTCCTCTGTAATAATAAGTGTATCATATTGTTGAGCTTATCTATATGACAAGCAGCCTATTTTAGAAAAACAGGTTTGATCTAATTGTGCCCGGAACAGCAGCTTCACTAAATATTACGAGAGCATTTAGCCTCACCTAAGACGATGAGATTATATTTTTTTAATAAAAATTTCACAAAACAGCACCCTTACGCTTGAAATATGTTGCAATGTTGATACGCGTACGTATAACAGAATGAGTCATGTATTAGAACGCTACTCGAGGATTGATCAGTACGTCATAATGAATGGGTGTTGCAGTCCGAACGAGACACATTTTTGTCCGAGTACATTTTGTAAATTGTGTGTAACAAGTACACTTGTAATTGCGCTATTTTCAATCGAAACCTACCATATTCAAGAAAAATAACGATAATTCCAGAAGAAATCAAGTGACCACAAACTAGTGCAATTACAGTTTTAAAATGACTTTCAATGCGGTAAAAATGTAAAAAATAAAAATAGATAAAGTAGATACAGCATGTTTAGCCAGTTTTTGAAATCACAAACCTTTCAGCTTCAAAACTTATAAATATGGAAGGTAGGCAATGGTCTGATATGGTATAACTAAGCTTTGATTCACTGCCATGTGTTAAGTTAAAGAAAGAAGGCATGTAACACTGAGTCGGCACTTGCGAATTGGTGTAATTTGCTCTACACTCTCGTACACCAGCGCGATGCAATCGGAACACCTCGGCCAGTATCCATCAGGAATTGGCTCGAAACTTGCCGGAGATGGCCGAGTTGTTACGATTGTAGCGCGATGACGCTATGAGTACAACAGAGATTTATCATTGTCAAACCTCTGGTGAAAAGAGAATGAGGTGTTATGAATTATTGTTGAAACAGCTTGCCATATATACGGCATCACTAACACAGACTCCAGCGAAGTCCGTTGGACTTTAGTAAAAAGCAAGTCAAATATGATACGGAACGCCGTTTAAGGAAGGACAAATTCCAACCTAACCTTAAACGTATACACCGAGCACAGCAAGAGGTTGCAACCTACATCCTGGACTGAATCTGTGACGAAATGAGGATGTATATCGTGTAGAAGGCTTAGGTTCAAGCTTAAATTATAGTTATACAGAACAAAATCCAAGCCAAACCATTAGTTTTATCTCCATACTCAGCTGCCATGTGAAAGGCTGCAACTCAAAGCAAGGGCCTGGGTACAGCCACTGCTTATAGCTGTACTGATGCGATGTTTACAACCCAGAACATATCGTTGTATCATTGTTTTATTCTGTCATAGGGTAAATAAGGAATGCATTTTGAACGCAGACTTACTTCCACTCTGCAAATTATTAAAACGTTGACACTAAACGCTTATCAACAGACATAATTATAGCATGTGAGCAACTGACAGTTCATGTCATATTGAATCGAACTTCAAATGCTGTTTTAACATTAAAGGCAAACAATTGAGAATATATGAGAAAAGATACCTAGCCTAATGTATGAAGTATAACAAAATAACGAAAATCAAATTCGAAATTTGCCAAATTACACATTTTAAAAGTAAAGAAATTGGGCGGGGGTCAACTGTTTGTGTGTGTGGGAGTGCCTGCGTACGTGCATGCAGTTTTGTCCGAAGCATAACTTGAAAAGTCTTTGAGGTATTGACTCCAAACTTCAATACAGATAGGTCTTACTCAGGAGAAGTGCAGTAAGTACATACAAAACATTATTCTGGGTGCAGTTTTTTTAGTTATTGCTCTGGGCGTAACTTGAAAAGAGTATTAACTTCAAACTTCATATCGTCAACCTAGTGCAAGGATTCAATAACAACATATAGAAATATAGAAATGGAAGCAGTTATTGTGCCCCCCTTCGAAGAAGAGGGGTATATTGCTTTGCACATGTCGGTCGGTCCGTCGGTAGACCAAAACTTGTCCGAGTGAACAAAAACAATTCCTAGACGTATGGTCATCAAACTTGACATGAAGGTTGGATTTGACCAGTAGATGACTCCTTTTGATTTTAGGGTTCATCTGGTCAAAGGTCAAAGTCAAAGTGACTTTTAATGGTCAAAGTATTTTGAAGCTTGTCCGAGTGATAACTCAATAATGCCTAGACATATGGTCATCAAACTTGACATGAAGGCTGGGCCTGGGCCTCTTTTAATTGTATGGTTCATCTGATCAAATGTCAAGGTCACAGTGACCTTGAATGATAAAATGTTGTCCGAGTGATAAGTGCCTGCACCCATGGTCCTAAAACTTGACTTGGAAGTTGAACCTGACCAGTAGTTGACCCATATTGATTTTGGGGGTCATCTGGCCAAAGGTCAAGGTCACAGTGTGACATTGAATGATAAAAGGTTGTCCGAGTTATAACCGGACAATGGCTGCACCCATGACCCTCATACTTGACTTGGCGGTTGGGCTTGTCCAGGAGATGACTTATATTTTGGGGGTCACCAGCCAAAAAGTTAAGGTCACAGTGGCATTGAATGATGGAAGGTTGTCCGAGTGATAACTCCAAAATGCCTGCACCCATGGCCCTCAAACTTAATTTGGAGATTGGACCTGACCAGTAAATGACTCCTATTGATTTTAAGGGTCATCTGGTCAAAGGTCAAGGTCACAGTTGCTTTCGATGGTAAAATGATTTTAAATCTTTTCCGAGTGATAATTCAACAATGCTTAGACCTATGGTCATCAAACTTGACATGGAGGCTAGGCCTGACCAGTAGACGACCCCTATTCATTTAAGGGGTCATCGTTTCAAAGGTTAAGTTCACAATGACCATGCATGATAAAAGGTTGTCAGAGTGATAATTCAACAATGTCTGGACGTATGGTCATCAAACTTGACATGGAAGCTGGGCCTGACCAGTTGATAACCCCTATTAATTTGACTAGTCATCGGGTCAAAGGTCAAGGTCGAAGTGAATTTGAATGCGAATATGTTGTTTGAGTGATAACTTGACAATGCGTGCACCCATGGCCCTCAAACTTGACTTGGATGCTGGGCCTGACCTGTAGAATACCCCTTTTGATTTTAAGGGTCAGCAGGTCAAAGGTCAAGGTCCCAGTGACCTTTTACGCAAAAAGCTTGTCTGTGTGAAAACTTGACAATGCCTGCACCCATGGCCATCAAACTTAACATTTAGGTTTTCGGTGACGAGTTGATGACTCATATGGATTTTGAGGTCATAGAGTCAAAGGTCATGGTCATAACTTACATTCATCATTAAAGTTTTGTTATATTTACTTACTTCTTTCTGCTAAGAGGATGCATTTTTATCTGCAAATATCGGTCATCATCTGAACATGATTAAAAACCTGTACCTACTATCCTCACACTTTGAATGGTCATACTCTAAAAAATGCCTCAAAGGCATCCAATGTAAATGACAAATAAGCTGTCATTTCGGTCAATGCCAATTTCATTCAATTGTCCCAATAATCCTAACTACATGGCGCTCAGTGTGGGGGCGGGTGGTGGGGGCATAATGTTTGACAAACATCTCTTGTTGAGTTATTGCGTTAAGATAACATTATACAGATAGATCTCATTGAGGAGAAGTGCAACGCTAAAGAACTGTTACTGCCATATTTTTATTTATTGTCCTCTGTTAATTAATTTTCATTCTTATCCGTTGTCGTAATGCAAAGTTAATGCTGGTCTTATTGTGGCGGGGAATATGGCAGTCTGTGACTGCTCTTGTTTTAGCTTTAATTGGTTCTAGTGGATACACATTATGAAGTATTTTATACATTCTAAAAATAAAACTGGGCATTCCGTATTGAGTTCAACTTCCAAAATGTGTTTCATTTCTGTAGCTTTATTTTTTGTTTTTGTTATCTTTCAATTTTAGCACTGATAAACTACAGTACAAGAAATGTATTATTACTTTATACACAAGACCACAATTGTAGGCATCATGTTTATTATTTTATTGATTCTACAAAAAAAATTATTCGGATATCAACAAATATCTTTATTACACTCAGGTCATACATACATGACAACATGAGGACAAATAAGTTTAGTCAGCAGTGTCAATAAAAGCTTAATTATACTAATACGAAGAAGGATGGCTTTGTGTCGAGTCGATATCGATGAATATCTATTTTGACATTCAAATACCAAATGTTATGTTATGTTACCAACTATTTTGTATTTTATTAACTTTATTGAACTATTGTGCCTGAGTGATTGTAATAATCATATTTATGACGTGTTTGTAAATCAAGTATTTGTGGCGACAATAAGTCTTGCTGTTGTCAATCTAGATAAGGCCAGTCCATTTATCAATACACAATATGTTCTATTTGATTTCTCAAGGGCTGTACGTTTTGTTAGTCTATATTCATGAACCACAGTATTTGAAATACAATCCTATTTCTAAATTTCCTTCGAGAGTAAGCCGTCCACTACGTCAGCGATTGTCGATCCGGAAAAACTTAAAACAGTATTCATTAGCAAGATCGCCTGCGTACATGAAACTACGTCAGCCTCAAATTATCACCTGATGGTTGGCATTTGCCTTTAAACTTTCTTAGGTGCACTATTTTTTTCTGAAGAGTCATTCTCAGTCACGCACACACAAACACACAAACGCACGCACACAGACACGTAGGTATTTTTCCGTCTGTCTGACTGTCTGTCCGTCCATCCTTCCGTCCACAGACATCCATCCGTCCGTCCGACCTTCTGTCCGACCGTCTGCCTGCCTGCCTGCCTGTCTGTCTGTCTGTCTGTCAATAGACTGTACTGAATATGCTTAGATGCTTGTCTTTCTTATTCTTCAACCTTGCACTTTTAAGCCCAGAATGTGTTTGGCTGGTTAATCGCAATAAATAGTGATAGGATCATTGAATTGCACTCAAGTTAATGGTTTCAATTTCAACATTACTCTCAGGCCTTTTGAAAGAAAACATCTACATCGCGATCAAACGGAAAATGTAAATTACATTTGAGTTTATGTATGAACCACACACATGGGCTTAGGTATGATTATTTCATCGTTTTCTCAAAGGCATGACAGTAGCATGTGTTTCAGGATAATTGTTTCGCTTCACATTTCATTATGAGATATACTGTAAAGTGTTTGTACTGAATAAATTACAAGTTATACGGGCGCCAAGTCGAATTAAGGCATTGTGAAGCTGCAAATTGTTAATTTTAATAATTTTAAAATACGTTAACACTATCTCAACTCGTTTTTCCACAAAACATCAAAAGTCGCAAATGTTTTTACTGATTTTTAAAAGTGCATTTTCCTATAGAAGATGTTGATTAAAATCTTTGGTAAAGATAACAAAAATGTATATACAGCAAAAACTGTACAAGAGTACAATTAATTGTTTTTGAACATTTACTCAAGTACTTTTTATGCTGTAGAATATGTTTTCTTATAATCTTGATACCATATTTAGTCAACCTCTTCTTTCAGATATACGATTGTAAAAAGAGTGAAAAGTGTGTGTTTTAATATGTGTTTTTTAAAGTGTGTTTTTCTAAAGAATACTTTTATGTCATTTCCCAATGATGAAATTTATACTCCAATGAAAGAATAGAAATCCTACCTCCCCTACCTGTGTTTGGACAAGATGTAAACCTAACCACACAATATGTTTTGGCCCTTATAATGGGCTTTTTAGATAATAGATTAAGGGTTCCTGTGTACACTATTTTATATTGTACACTGCATTTACACTCATTATGCTTTAAGCATGTTGTATAATTAAAATGCATTGCAAATTTAGATTAAACGCTGATAACAAGAAAGAAAAACAAAGGGAAATAACTATGTATTTAGCTGAAATAGAGTTATGATTCTTATTGTATACTGGACTTTCTCTCATTGTGTTTTACCATTATATGCATTTGAATTAAATTACATCTTTTGGTTTTCAAGATATGCGGCGGAAAAGAAAAACAAAACAAAGAGAAATTACTCTGTTATTAGCTGAAATTTAGTTATGGTTCCTGTACACTGCACGTCCTCTCATCGTGTTTTACCATTGTGTGTTGTTTAATAAAAAAATCCATCAAGTAGTTTTGAAATAATTAATGCTTCGGACATAAAACGGCAATAACTCTGTAATTATCTAAAATATAGATATGTTTCTTACATTCTGCGCTTCCCTTAAGTATGTTCTATCATTGTATGAAGTTTTTTGAATTCCATGAAGTAGTTTTCAAGTTATGCTTCGGACAAGAACAAGTAACAAAGTCCAATCACTTTATTATTAGCTAAAATATAGTAATGGTTCGTTCACACTTCACTTTCTCTAATTGTGCTTTACCATTGAATGAAGTTTTTATTTAATTCAATCAAGTAGTTTTTAAGTTATGCTCCGGACAAGGAAAAGTAACAAAGGGGAATAATTCTGTGGTTACTGAAATAGAGTTATGGTTCTATGGTTTTTGTACACTTCAATTTCTCTCATTATGTTCTATCATCATATGAAGTTTAGATAGATTCCATCCAGTAGTGTTCAAGTTATTCTCAGGACAAGGAAAATCGTATTAGACCGACCGAGCGTTCGACCGCAGGGTGACTCCATTGCCTCTTTCAAACTTTGTTTGTCGGAAAAATAAAAATACCAAATTTTAAAACGTCGCATCATTTACGCCAATGGCTCAAATCAGTTGCAAACTCATTTGTACATAGGAGACCTGCAGGTGGTGTGTAAGGGCAGCGGGAATAATCACCTATAATTGGTCAAACAAGAGTCCCGTCTACGCATGTAAATATACATGTTCATGTATAGGAGAAGATTTCAGATTTGCTTCTTTATGTAGGCGTAGCACTCTCCCGTAATGGGCACCAGATGGCCATACGAATATGGAACTTTAGATTTCGCGCGAATAAAGCCCCGAACTTGGTTATCAACATCCGAACCAAGTACGATGTCTACAGGAGGTCACACAAAGTCATCCGAACCACACAAGAAGACAACACGAAATCATGATTTTTTTATGAAGAAGTTTTCCCACAGGACACATGAAAGCCACACGATGGCTACAAGACCTCGTATTGAAAGTACGATTAGTTCGAACTAGGTCTCGATAGTATCAAACGTTCAGTCTCAAAGCGGTGTCCCCTAATATAAACTAGGGGATAGGAACGTTATAACTAGATTGAGATTTCTCTTTGGAATATGAATTGAATATGTTGTTCGGCCTCTCCAGGCCTCTCCAGCAGTGTGTGTACACCACGTGATAAATTGCGTCATAAATGCTACGTCGGAAGGCAATATTTTGCTATAAAAAAGACTAAACAAAGATATCTTCACAATTTCTTTACCATTTTAATTGAAACATAGTGCAGTCTACGCAGCTTACGGAGCCCTGCCTTCGATCTTTTACCAGATTTTGATTGAGAGTTTAGTTTCTTTAAACACTTCGACAAACCTTTTCGCAATACGGCCGTCTGACGGAGCACTGTCAAAACATTATTTTGGAAACAGGTTTGTCTAAGTGTTTGATAAAACTAATGACTTTATCAAACTACGGTAATAAAACAAAATACGGGGCTCTTTAAGCGGCATAGACTGGCATTTGTTTCATTTAAAATGGTGTTGTAAAAGAAAAGTTATCTTTGATTTAAGATTTCATTTTAAGCAAAATGTTGCCTTCCGTGGTAGCATATATGACGTAATTTATCACGTGGTAAACACACTGTCCAGGCCTTTCTTCATTTCTGACCCATTGCAGAATGTGGCATCGTTACTTAACCATCAAGGCCAAAATAAATCCAGAGAAATGTGTTGTCAACGTCGACCAAGGTCAAGAGGACATTGGAAAAGAATCCCTTTGTTGTTTCTGTACACAGAGCGAGTCTTAGTATTCCAAGTATAGGTGACGCCAGAGCACCACGGCAAGTGGAAATTGTCATATATTCTCAAACTGCAAAGTTGTAGTAAGGACACTGCATACCTTCAGCAGCAAACTCGACTCTGATGACATCGCATGCTTCATCAATGTTGAGGGAGATGGTATTCGAAGTAGCTCTGAAGTTGTAAGGCAGGCTTGAATAATTGACACCGCATGTCAGATGTGGTAGATATAGACTTTCTGTACCATGTGTCCTTCTTTTCTCTTCTCCTTCTACCCTTCACGGAATCTCATCGAAAAGTCTCTTGGAAGTACAATGTAGTTGTAGAAGGCATTCTCATCTCCTGTCTGTAGCTCATTAAGTAGATGCTTCATTGCCCATTACGTCCTCTTTTTTTGTCAGACAGTCACTTCCTTTCCCACGTAGACATCGGTATGCTACTCGCCAATGTTTGCCCCTACCCTAGATAATAAAAATAACTAAAAAACAAGAAATATACCTTGTAGAAAGCTAGAAAGGCAAAAAGCAAGAAATGACAAAGTGAAAAAATATCTTTGCCTTTAAGAGGAATTACTTAGCCTGTCTAAGGTGCATAAAAAGCAATACTATCGCCTTCTGTTTTCTGGTCGGCTCATCATCAAAGTAGGTAATTCTGCAGGAAGTGAATTGTGATTCATTGAGATTCAAGCATTGGGGTACACACACGCATGTACTCTGTAGAGTATCTCAGGACTGATTGAGGAAGATGTTTGCTTGTTTATTTGAGTGTATCAGTGCCTGCCCGCGCCTAATGGCTGCATTATATGGCTTGCCAACCACGACTTAAGAAGTGTTTAAAATGCCATTAGTGACATGAGATAGAAGTAGCTGCATTTCGCAGTTAAATCTAGGAATAAGAAAACTTGAAGAAACAGAGAAAGATACGAGAGATCTGGGTGCGATCTCCAAAGCCTTTTGTGAATAGACCTCTTGGTTATTCAACGTGCTCGGTGTAAATCACCGATACGGTATGCAATTTTCCTGGGTTAGACCAGTACTGAGTACACCATATTCCAATTTCTATCCCTTTGATGCCTAGCACTAGCAATGGAGCTATTGGTACCGTATTTTACCGTCTGTCGGTTTGACAGACTGAGGAAGATGTTTGTTTATTTTAGTTTATCAAGGTCTGCCCGCGCCCATTGGCTGCATTATGGCTTGACCCCGCCGTGACGCCATCACGACTTAAATTGTGTTTTTTTTCAAATGCCATAAGTGACATGAGATAGAAGTGACAGCAATTCGCAATCAAATCCAGACATTGTAAGACTTGAAGAAACAGAGTGAGATACAAGAGATCCGGGTGCGATACCCTAGCTCTTTGCGAAGAGACCTCTTGGTTCTTTAACGTGCTCGGTGTAAAGCACCGATACACGGGATACAACTTTCCTGGGTTGAACCAGTACTGAGTACACCACTTTTCCAAGTACTACCCTTTAATGCCGAGCGCCAGGCAAGGGAACTACTTGTACCAGCTTTTAACGTCTTTCGGTATAACGCGGCCCGGGATCGAACCCACGACCTCCCGCTCCGTAGGCGGACGCCTTAACCAATGAGGAAGATGATCTGAGGCTGGCCATTTATACGCCCACGTTACCATGACACATGGGAAACGCGTGGGTTACTCAAAATCGGCTGTCTTCGCCGACACCGTGGTCCCATATCGATGTCAACGCACTATAAAACAATGGCTAAACGATGGCTACTCGACAGTACTGCGACAGCTACAAGTAGTCGCGCTGCCTTTCTTAGACAATCGGGCCGCTTCTTGTTTCCTGAGTACTGTAATCGTGAGGCATTAATGCCCGATGGCACCGATGACCACACGAAGTAATGACGAAGGTGGCACGAGTTGACAAGATGCCCCCCACGATGTTCTGACAAAGGGCAAAATGAATTCACACACACTAATTCAACACGAAAATGAATATTCGCAAGATCTTCGGGATATGATTTTGGCATGCAAAGAATTTTTGCAACAGCTCACGAAGTTACTGCCGGAGCTTGAGAAACTCCACCGGCAGTCATACGATGGCCTAAGATGCCCTCACTATCGTGGGTCCATCTCATGTCAATATCGAGACTGTGTGACGCCTGCATTAGTGAATCGGGACTAAAATAGTTTAATAGTTCATGAAATATATGCACTCTACTATTTCATCGACTCATGTTTTAGTTTTATCATATTTAAATATTTGTTTAATTTGTTCTTTTTATATTGCCTATCTGAAAATATAAATGTGATGTTGTAGTTTGCTTGATTTAAATAGTTGATTTACTGTTATGGCCATTAAACGTGAATGATGATCGAGATAGCGTGCCATTACAGTAAATACTAGTAAACAATATTTGCTTTATGGTAAATTGAACTTGAAATGTTAAAAACATCAACATGCAATTATCGGATGATCTAATTTGGCCTTAAGGAAACTTAAAAGTTAGGCTTCGTGGTCAAGGTGACTCATGATGCCTTATATATCACCTTAATTAACACCAGTTTTGTTTTTGACACGAAAACATATGACATCGCAAATGTCATCCCTTTGCTTGAAGAACTTTTAAACAACTTTGTAAAGGTAGATGGCTCCCATTCAAAAATATTTTAAGATAAGTGTTACACTAATTACACTGTTCAATATGCCTATTTTAAATTGAAGTACCGCAAATAGCAATCTGGTATAATGAGATCTACTTTTGGACATGAAACGCATGGTCTTATTCGGTTTAAAATAGTGCAAATCAACGACCACTCTATTAAAATACGTTCATAAAATTGCAACGGTAATGCGTATTTGAAAGGAAGCGAAAGAATATTCAATATATATTAGTAAGGAATCGAGGGGATAGATGATTATAGATGAGTACGCAGAAAATTGAAATGTGTTGACTACAAGGCCCTGCCTTACCTTACCAACCACAAATAGTCAAAACTTCCTCAGCCAATATCGGGTTTTACTTATTTAACTTTACACTAGCTATAAACTAACGTGATGAAAGCAATGTGTAAATATCCTGATAAATGTTAGCGCTGATAGTGTTGAAGAAATGTAGGCGTGAGAAGCTGTTTATTTTTTTTCACAATTCTGTTTATAAATAGGTAATTAAAATCAAATCCAAAAAATAGAGTGGGCACAAACTTTATCCGATAAGTGACTGTCGTTAGCTAGGAATAGGTTATGTAAATTGAAGATATTTTAGTGCATTTAGCTAGTTTCATAACAGTAACTGATAAACCTATATGTACTAGGGTATATTAACTATATTGCTTTCATCTCGCAAGTAATTGCCTCGCGTTCCAACAACCCCCAAAATGCGCAGCGGGGTTTGTTAATGTATCGTTTTAATCAAACCATAGCGTAAATAACAAATGCATTTTAAACGCCGCCTCAGTTGCATTCCACAATTAATTAAAACATTTACGCTGTACTCTTTTCAACAGACATATGACATGTTAGCAACTGACAGTTTGCATTATCGTATGCTTTTTCAACGTGAACGTCTTAAATTACACCTAATGTTAATCAATTACCCTTGTGGCATCTGCAGTTCTAGTTGCTGTCATTCTAGATAAGACCACTTAGTGAATCAGTTCACAATGCATTCAATCTTATTCCTCAAGATATTTTGTATTTATAAGTTGGTAAACCAATCTATTTGAAAAGAAGTCGTAATTATAAAATATTTTGTCTACGGCTTTAGTACTGATCAATACTCTTACTCCCAAGATTTACCACAATTAATACAATTGTTTTGATATACCAAAAAGGATAAATAAATGGTTTTAGGAAAGATACCGAATTCAGTTTGAAAGAAAGGTACAGAAAACACGATATTTCTACTTTATGAGACTAGAGTAGATCACTGAAAATCTTTAAGCACTCACCAATCATTTAATGTTTTTGCGTTTTCTGCTTTACACAAACACGGTTATAATATTGTTATCAGTTATTAATAATTTCCATAAATGCAGTATTTAGTAAGTAGTTAAAGTTGTATCATTCAAAATTTATGTTTGTATACATGTATAATTTATGTATTGATTTTAAAAACGAGTGCCACTTCAAGGTACATCTATATTGAGGTTACGAACTTCATATAATGATTGTCAAGCAATGACCTTTTGAGTATGCTACAAATAATGAACAAATAAGTCATTCACCTTGTCTTCAATACCCTACTGGTGTATTTTAAAAAAATAGACCTTATTCCAAGGTTTGTCAAAAGCTTTGGAAATATCACAGAAAACATGCATGCATGAAATGCCTTACATACTTGGTTGTATATGTCATTGGCAAACTGTTGAGTGACCAGATAAAAACACGAATAGTTATTATTCCAAGGTTTGTCAAAAGCTTTGGTTATATCCCAGAAATCATGCATGCATGAAATGCCTTACATACTTGGTTGTATCGACAGAAAAGACAAAAAATTATTCAAAGTCCCACTTTTATACATTCATGGGATAAATACAGATAAAACATGAAATAATAATGTATAAAACCACTCCTCATGGAGTTATGAGAGACTATTTGCTCAATAAAAAACAATAAAATATATCAATTTTAAAACATGCAATATAACTTAAAATATTCAGTAATAAAGATAAGGTGAGAATAATCATTATTGTACAAAACATGCAATAAAACATATAAACACTAATTACTTGTTATACAGATACTGACGTTGGAGTTTTAGGATATCAGGACAGGTGTTGGCACTGTATTTAACAATAGTTTCATTTGAAAGAAGGAATGAAAGTTTTTTGTTATCCGATAATGAATTGAAATTATCATTAATATCAATAACTTTAACATCAGTAAATGTCGTAGATTATTATATATAGGACAATATAATAAAACATGACATTCATCTTCTACTATGTTATGACAGTTAAAACAGGTTCTTTGTTCAACATTGAGTGATTCATAGCGGCCCGTTTCGAGTTTTAATGGCGCCACCCCACATCTAAATTTAGCTAACGCACTTCTGTCAAGGCGGGTAATAGATGGGCTCTGAACATAGTATTCTGTTTTATATGTTTGGTTAAAAGTTCTGTATAGCCGCAGTTTGTTGCCTCCATTTATCTGTCGTATGGTTGTATTTACATTTATAACATTACGCCATTGATGTAAATGTCATTGGCAAACTGTTGGGTGACAAGACAAAAACCTGGATAGTGATTTGCAAACAAGGTTCACTCGAAACATGGTAAATGTTTGAAGTTAAAACTTTTTGCTTATTTTATTAAGAAATATATAAAAAAAAATACATGCAAACTAAACCAGAATAGCGAAAAATGATAGAAACGTCCCGTATAGTTTAATTTATTCAGAATAGTTTGATCAACATTTCCTTTCGTAATTTTTCGCTGTCATTAGCTGTAGATAGTTATCTTCGTGAGTTCCTCTATGGTCGATTTGGTTCCTTTAGGGCCGCTCTCAGGGATTTGATATCCCGACGGTTCCCGTCATTAGATATACATCTAGTAGTTACTTGGAACGAATCCAGTTTTTCTTGCATTTAATTCTTGGTTCTATAGAGATTGGATCTTCTTTTCCGACTGTAAACAACAACAACATCATCATCAAACACGCATATATTAGATAGTATCGGCTGCGAGTGACAGAATATAGCCAAAGTTATTCTTTGAATATTAAATCACAATTATACTTATAACTATTGACGTTTGTCCGACTTGTCTCTACTGCAACATTCCATTTTTCAATGTAAATATGACGGATTGATTCCGCACCGCGCCGGAAAGAACCCGCTAATTGCGAATATTGATGGAAAGAATCAGGTTTGCCTTATCAGCTTGTTTATGCTGAAGTTGTTGACAACCATCGTTACATGTTTACATCAACACTCTAAGCCTGATGCACGTCATGTATGTGTTAATATACCTATATATATATATATATAAGAGACTTGAGTATCAAAAAGTTTTCAGTTAAGATAAAGGACATTGTGATATTGATAATATACATTTCAATTAAAACAATATAAGTACATATATGCCATAAATAAATTACAGTTATACCTATATAATATATAAATAATTACAAAGTGTTTTATAAGGAAATTGGATAAACCATATAAACAGAAGACAATTGACAAAATTAAATTTGTCACGAGATCTTGAAAGCAAGTGGACAGTAGTACCGAGTTTCACCACTCCGCCATGAAGTCGGTGCTCGCTTTGGTGTCGCCAAGGTTCATTCGACAGCGGTTTTTGCTACAAGAAAGGGAAGATGTTGACATGTCTGACGACACTTTCGTCAAGAGTGGAAAAGTAGAGATTGTCAGCTCACAAGGGAATAAAAGTTGTCAACACCCGGCATATTTAGAAATCCGCCGTTCTGGAAAATGTACTCGTGCAAAACTTTACTCGGACGATGATAAAACATTCTGCTTTGGTTGTTTGACGTTGGACAAATGTCGCTGTAATATTTCCAAAAATGACCCCGCATATGTTGAGATTGCCAGCATTGTCAACAAGCAAACGCGTATTTGTTCGCCGAAACCATCTCGTTCTATCGATATCTCCAAAGACACAAAACCGGAAGCAGATCCTGGCCAAGCAAAAAACAAAACAGAGGGAGTTGATCCCGGCCAGTTTAACGGTCTCGTTTTTAAGACTACGTCGCCGACAGAAGCAAGAGATTGGATGGTAGCGTTATCATCGCGATGGAAGGAAAATAACTCGTCTCCAGACGTTCAAAGTAAAAAAAAAAACTCGTTTGAGTCAGAAATAAAGTGAGAGAAAAACACATCATTATTCAATTGAAGACAAGTGTATTTTCGGTGGTTTAACAAACTCACAATGGGAACTATAAGATGAACCTGGTTGTAATCAAGGCGCATTTGTACTTCATGTAGCACAATGCAGCTATATTTTCCGACATAATTATAGTCATTGAATAAATGAATGGCTATGGCAAAACAATGGTTATTTATATGGTTATTATTATTATTTTCCATCTGCTAAGATTTTAACGGATGGTCATGCAACTTTGCACATCTTCATGCTTTGGCATATGTGTATATTTATTTAATATTTAAACTAATTGTATAACCATTATTTTTAATTTTCTGTTCGTATGAAATATTTATGCGAGAAAAGATATATATTCTTTATTTCTGTTCTTCTCCAAACTAGAGATCAGACCCTCGGGCTCCGGGCCCAATCTTTCCAAACATCCTATAATTTCTTATAGAGGGATTAAGCTAAGGTCACTATTTCTATATTTGTATGATTTGCGTCATGCTTTCATTCTTAAGAATCTATGAACAGTGTAAGGTTGTAAGGAAATGTTATCCTTATAATTACCACGAAAAACATATTTAGTAAAATTAAAATAAAGTAAAACGTGTATGTTTACAAAATAAACTACTTCATCAAATAACGCTGAAGAACTTTTGAAAAATTGGGGCCAGGTCTAATATGTTTTAATTACCCAATAACTAACTTACATGTAGCTCATTCTACCACTTTACAACGTATTATGGTTTAAATTAGTATGTTTTTTGTTAAAATCTTATATCTCATATATGATTTAAAAAGTGAAGTTGAGTCGTGCCAGAACAAGAAATGTACTGGAGTATGTTCTAGAAAGTTTCGTAGAATTTGCCCAACTCCTTTTTACCACAAAACATGTTGCAAAGGATGTATGTTCTACTCCTGAAAAAATATTGTTCCTCAATACTAAATTAACATGAACTTTTCACAAACATTTTAACTGTTGACCTTCCCCAGCCACTTTAACAATACTTATTGAATCCTTCTTTGTCAAGAGTAACAATAATATTACTACATGCTAATTCAAAAATCGATAAGTTTCAATTGCAATTCATCCTTTCCTATCTTACCTAACAATTTCAACTCCAATGAATATGTTAACAGCATCGTCTATCAACTTGCGACGATTTATTATTTACCAATCAAAAATAAAATTATGCGGCAAATTGCGAAATGCGATCAAACATTCTTTGTTATAATTGGCAAGAAGCTTCATGTAAATATTAATAACCCTATGTCTAAGTAAAACGAATTAGTTATGAGTTAAGGGAATCTCGTTGCAAACAAGAAATCTTTTTTTTTTTAAATTAAATAATTGTATTAATTTGTTTATATAAACCTATTATAGGAACGGATGACAATGACTTAGGTAGACACTGTTCGTTTTTTGAATTTCAAATTGGGTAGTTACATTCGATACAAATTATATGGTAATTATATTTATTTATTTTCAAGTAGACTTTAGAATTATCATCGTTTTCGTTTATATATAAATACAGCTGGTTTCTTAATGCATTCATCCACTTTATATATATATATATTTCTTGCTAATTGTGTAGTCGCTCAGCTAAGTTATGATAAGTTTTATTCTTCTAGACAATGGAATCAGCAGGCTTGGCGCAGAACACCAAAATAAATACTTACGATTTAGTGTTTAGCGCAGTGCATATTGAATGCCTTTATACAAGCCGGTGCGCATGCGCGAGCTTCTAATTTATATAGTTAAAGCAATTAATGACTCAATGTAAATGTGGAGGATATTTTCGTCGGAGGATTTCTCAATGATTTAATGTAAATCATACCGGCGATCATTTGAGGATATTCGAGCGTAGACAATATCCTCTCTTGCGAAGTAACTTACTAACATACTTAATTATCACTATATCATTTTATTAATGGTTTTACAAATGTTTTATATATTGCATACGTAGACCAAAAATTTTTCAAAAAATAATTTTTATCGCTCATTCAGATTGGTTCAATTACATTGATACAAATTTCTGACTGTAAGCGGTTTCATGAAGTTATTGACAAAGAGTTGAGTGCAGTTGTTCTATGAATTAATCGAAAATAAATGTTTCGCTATCTACGTCCATAAATTGGATTTTACTACTGAATACGTTCATTTTCAAATGAGAAATAATTTAATGTCTCTTTTCATCAGAAAACTGTTTTGCGATTTAATATGAAAATAATTACATTTTAAATTCAAGCATTTTAGCAAATCCTATCTTGTTCAGTCTAGTTGGCCACATTAATATTCTCGTGACTATAACGTCTATGTGAATACGACATTTGGCATGTTCTGTTTATGGCCAAGAACAAAGACGAGACAGATGGTATAATATGTCTGTCAACTTATAGCGGTAACCATGGAGGGAATCATGGACTGATCGCTTCAATTGCCTTACGGATAGGCACAGGTAAACTAAACAACTATTATTTTTGCAATATTTAAGCAATAACTAACAATAAAACCATTGCATTTACTACTGAAAGCATCATAAAGACGCTGTCAAAGACAATTGAGATGTTTGTAAAGCTTTTCACTTTAACAATAGACTTAACATGGCTATTTAATATCACACCTTCTTGCAATGATGACCATATTCTATGGTACTCTTGTTTCCCCTACTACTGCAGATTATGCAAGAATCAGTGGTTTTGTCTTGCAGTAGGAAATGCCTTTTGTTTATTGTTTTGTCAACTTTGTAAAAGTTTAAAACCGGTTGTAAAAATGGCCTATCACCCACGCACAGATTACATCGACCTTTGCAATAGACTATCCACCAAGATGAGAAAGTATATTAATGTTTATCAATAATTAACAGTTTTTAAATTTATTTGATAAACAGGCGGCTTTAATAATCAATTTTCTCCAGGCCGTACCAATTTGGAACAACAACCCGGAATCTGGAGTTTTTATTTGCCATCGTCCATGTGCTTTGGTCTTTTATTAGAATCCTAAAGTCATAAATTAAATATGTTCCATGGCGAGAATGTCGTTAACATCACCCCAACTCAACCGCCGTTCGGGGTTAATTGGTCCATCGCCAATTTAGCTGATAACGTAAGGTTTTGCAACTGTAAACGTCACCTCGTTACGTTATTTGTTCTATGGTCCTTTTAGAGCATTGCCTATATGTCAAAGAGAAGTCATAGTTAGTTGTCGATTAAGCCTTTCAGTGGGAAAAGAAAGTGTTGCACTTGTAATAACCACCACTGAATAAATCCGATTAACGGGGTGCGTACGTTTATTTTACGACGCCAAGGGGAAATTCATCAATTGGCGACTGATCTAGAGAGAGTATCAGTCTCATAATCCATACCCATTATCACCATGTTGGGTCGTAGAGCCTAGCATTTATTTTGAACACATTTTTATTGATCCCATTTAATACAATTTTTTGGGTCGTGTGCCCTTAAAACATTAGTTCATAACTTTGAATATATTCCACATTTAAACTTGTTCGTGTTGCATATAAGAATAACTTACCTTGATATAGTCTAAAAACGTCCGTTATAATTTTTATTTTGATATTAACTGAGTCAATATATGACATTCTATGTCAAGGCGGCGCTTGGGGTAGTCACTCTTTCTGTTGACTTCTAGTTAAAACAATTTATACCATTACCGCTTGGGGGACGGCTATATAGGAATAACCTAGTCCCGTCCGTCCGTCAATCCGTCCGTTCTTGGACATCCGGAGAAGTCTACAATTTGCCATCAAAAAATATGTTTTGAGGTGTTTTTGGAACTTCAAATTTCATACACATGCTAACTTTGTTGAGGAGAAGTGTTGTACAAAAGAAACATACTTTTGTGTAAGATATTTCTAGAGTAATCGTCATTTTATTATTTTATACTTAATTTTTACTGAAACAACTCTACTTTTCTCAATAACTTCATATATAAGTGTGTGGTATGGACTTCAAACTTCATTCACAAATTGATTGTATTGAGGAGTAGTGCTGTGCAAAAGAAACATTATTGTGTGTTTTGTATTTTAAAAGTTATTGCCCTTTGATATTTTTATAGTTATTTTTATTACTGAGACAAGTCTACTTTTCTCAATAACTTCATATATAAGTGTGTGGTATGGACTTCAAACTTCATTCACAAATTGATTGTATTGAGGAGTAGTGCTGTGCAAAAGAAACATTATTGTGTGTTTTGTATTTTAAAAGTTATTGCCCTTTGATATTTTTATAGTTATTTTTATTACTGAGACGAGTCTACTTTTCTCCATAACGTCATATTTTTTTTGTTTAATTGACTTCATAATTCATACACATATTGTCTTTATTGCGGAGAAGATATGGACAAAGAGTAATTGCTCTTTTGTTTTATTTTCATAATTATTTTTTGCCGGGACAAGTGTACTTTTCTCCATGACTCCAAATGTTTTTGATGTTATTACTTTAATCTACAACACGTTTTGAGTGTGTTGCGGAGAAGTGTTGTGTGAAAGTAACATTGTTTTGTGTAAGGTATTTATTAAAGGTACAGTCCTTTCATTGTTTTTATACTTAATTTTTTACTGAGACAAATCCTCTTTTCTCCATAACTCCATATGCTTTTTGAAATATTGACTTCAAACTTCATACTCATTGTGACTTCGTTAAAGAGAACTGCTGTACGCAGTATCGGAAATGTAAACGATTTCTTCGGCGCAATAATGACCCTATTGCTACCCATTTTATTTCAGCAAAACCGTACTTCCCATTCGGGATGATTTTTTTCCTTAGAATATTTGCTGTATTATTACCTAGTTGATTTAAAATATTAAGAATAATAATATCATTACGAATCGAAAAGGATATACATTTTTTGAGCAGTAATCGCCGTATTCAGGGTGAGGAATCACGTGACTTCAATGGGGTTCTCACATGTGTCACCACGGTTCAAAACCGATGTATACAAGCATGAAAGAGACAGTAATTCCTAAATAACTTTTTTTTTTACAGAAAAGATAGGAAAATATTTCTTAGTCTATAAAAGACTATGATATTTTATGCTTCTACACTTATAAAATATTTTAGATTTGCCTCTATTTTAACGATGCAATCCTTGGCCAAAATTTCAACTCGACGGAGTTTTGTAGAATGATGCTACGCTGTGTGCGCCGTGATTTATTGTTTTGTACATATTTTTTATTCATTTGTAATAGTTAAGAAGTCAGACATGCGTAAAAAAGTTAGTTTTGCTCATTACTTTCATAAAACGAATTGTTCCTTAAATGTTATTTAAGTATTTTCAATAAATATCAAATTTTCAAGTGCTGTTGTAAACGTAAATGTTTTATGTGCTGTAGTTAACGTGAACTTTTTCTCTTCTAAATCAAGCTGACTATGTTAAATCGGTATGCTTAACAACTTGTCATAACATGCTCAGTTTATTCTATTTTATTGTTTGTATTGCCCTCTCATTTGTGACGAGAATGTATACAACCTAAAACTCTTATTCATGGTATGAATTTACACCAACTTGATCGATTTGAAAATGTTCAATTTATGTTCAGTTTATGTTGCCTGAATTCCATCAAAAGGAGTCTTCCAAATTCAAGTTTCACCAAATGTTTACAAAGATGGATAAATTAAATGAATAAGGTAAGATACACTAAAATGGAAGGCAAAATTAACATTTCAGCCAAACACGTCTCATGTACGAGTAAAAGAAATTCAACAGCCAAAACACAACAAAATAACAGTACAAATTCAATAACAAAATCGCCATTCATAAAGGTTAATCATAAAACTGCTCACGCTCCGGTTAAATCCCATGCTTCGAAAATGGTCAAAATATCTTTATCCATAAGAAATCAGGAAAAAATAAGAAGCACTGAGAAAGAAATTGACTACCATAAAAATGACCTTCCCTCGTAAGATGATAATTTGGATGTTGCATGGCCTTTCGTGTAAAAAATTCATCCCAACCCGAACCTAGCGTGTTATTCGGAAACAAGGTAACAAAGTTTTCACTTTTCAAATAATACCACATGACAATGTTTCCATTGTGCTGCAGACGACGGTCTTCAACAAGGGAGGCAAGTATGTGATGACAATTTTTTTTATCTGTAGCCATTGTTGTGTTTCAATGTAGGTAGGTAATAAAGACACTTAAAATTTTACTTCATTTATTCTACAAGTGTATAACATGTGAGTACATCAATAGTCTGAATCGTACTGCCTCTCTGATACTTCTAGGGGTTCCACCTTGGTGCCTTAGCAGGGCGGTTACTGATTTGCATATAGAGGCGGAGCTTCTATGCTCACAACATTACAGCCATGAGCACGATAAGGATGTCCAGCGTGGCCAAATATTTGAATCTACTTATTTGGGGAGAGGGGGGGGGGGGGGGGGGAGAGAGAGAGAGAGAGAGAGAAATTTATAGCTTTAACGCCATAGAAGAAATTATCATCAACCACACACCTTAGGTGGAATCACAAGCCTCGAGTTGTGATAAGTAAGTTTCATAGTTTATTCAAATGCATAAAGGCCATAGGCGCATGAACATACATCAATGTTATTCATAATATATATAATTAAATGCACTTCTATCAATCGATCGTAGGTCACAATACATATTAATACACGTGTACTTATCTTTACTAACAAGGTACTTTCGAAACACAAATTCAACATAGACAGTACACATAAAATATAATATAACCATAGTGAGGTGACAGTGGTTACACATATTATTTAAATGAGTTATTTAACATCATTATAAATACAACAGGGACTCTCAATTAAAACGTTTTGTGGATAAACATTGCTAATTGCCTTTGAATAGTCTTATTGGTATTAGTAAGAGTTGAACAAATTTGGTAATATTTGGTCTATTTAAATAGTATTTATGTATGTAATGTCTTCTTAAATAACTAAATAAAATACATTCAAACAAGTAATGAAATTCATCTTCTATTTTATGGCAAACTTGACATTTCCTTTCATATTCAGATATAGGAGTAGGTTTGTGCCATCTACCGGCCTCAATTTCGCACGTCAATGCTTTCCTAAATTTAACTACATTAACAGCACACAAAAATGGCTGTAACTTACAGTCTGCGAACAATACAAGCGTTTTGGCTCTAGATGAAATAATAAATTCAGCAAACCATTTTTATACATATACAT
Organism: Mya arenaria; assembly: GCF_026914265.1. Classification (NCBI taxonomy): domain Eukaryota; kingdom Metazoa; phylum Mollusca; class Bivalvia; order Myida; family Myidae; genus Mya; species Mya arenaria. The sequence goes on from NC_069122.1 coordinate 45,114,539, forward strand.
TTTAGTCTCTGTTTCAGTTCACATATAAATATATATTAAAATCACCAACACTTTGAAATAACCATGCAGCATAAAATCCTAGTGACTTTAATATATCTATAATAACATTTGCCCGTGACTAACAATTTGGCAATTTTTCTAAATCTCTATACGATTTTCTTAATACAGCTTTTGCACTCTCACAGATTGAACCTTTTGACAACTTTTTTATTTTTTGTCTTCGAACGAGCCATTTTTTGGAAAATGCATGGAAACCAGTTATTTTAGACTGCTGTCAAAAAATAGATCGCAGATTTTATATTTAAGTTCAAAAATTGATGTTTTATGCATTTTTCTTAAACCGTTGAGCGATTTAACATCAACTTTAGAACGGAAATATGAATCTCTGCGATCTGTACTTTTTTCAGTAATTTTTTATCATTGGTTTTTCAGATATTTACGCAAAAATTTACTCTATCTAAGACAAAAAATAAAAAACAAATTGTAAAAGCGGTTTATCTGTAAGAGTGCAGCTTTTACATATTTAATATCATCACATTGTGAAATCTTTAACAAATAATTAATCACATTTACAAATCCTATAATTAGTAATGGTATTCTACCAAGTTCTCTATACACAAAATTGTTCTCAGTTTGGGTTCTAAAACCCAGTAATTCTTTACTTGGAATAAGCTCTTTCTAACTTAATGCTATCTTGTAGACCCAAAACTTCGTAACCATAGTTTAAAACAAGATATATGTATTTATCAAACAAAGATAAATAATGGCATGTTGCTATACCAGGAAATTTAACTAGGTCAGAATAAGGCTTGTAAAAAAGTCTTCACAGCTTGTCCTGACCAAGAGTCAAACATTGTGCTAAATGACCCACCAGTGCTGAATACTATTCCTACTAGATAAGTGAATTTATTCACAATTTCTAACTCAAGTCCTTGATACAAAAATATGAAATTTCGCCTAATGTTTCAGTCATTTTTTAAAATTATTACCTTTGTTTTATTTGCATTTACACTAATATTTATGTGAAAAACGTTCTATCTTTAACAGTTATCTTTTAACAACAACAGGTTATTTTGTAACTCACTTTGTAACTCAAATTCTGATAAAATTAAGTGCCCTAAATACGTTTCCTTTTTGAAAAAAACTACACCTATTTTAAAAACTCAGACAGTTTTTTCATTTTTGTACACATTTCCGATGTATAATGTATTCAAAGTTGTACGAAGGCCATGCCAAACAACAATGGTATATGATTATATTTATGTAAACAACAACATGACTTTACTTATGTAATATGCAAACATATATCAAAGAAATTGTTATTGCATCCACTACATCCACATACAACTTAAAAGGGTTGAATTTTTACATTATGAGCGCGACGTTTTGAATCATTTCACTCAAAGGGTGTGTCTTATATCATGAAAAAAAAATAAGTCGTTTATAATGACGTCATATACAAATAAAATGGATCCAACCAGCAACACATGTATTCACTAGTACTTCTATTCAATAGTTTAATGATTAATTGTACATTAAAACGTAGTTCAATCACTTCTTGACTGTTGACTTTCTTTAACCAGGGGATGTACATGGAACGGAGTCAGCTGGAGTATATCTTGTCTTCCATTTGAATGTACTCATCACTGCATCAATTGAATTTATCCATCTTTTGTAAACATTTGGTGAAACATATGAGGGTTGACCCCGTCTCTTACAGAGGGAAAATGGATAATTTGGACGTATCACCATAACGGCCAACCTAAAACATCAATTTAACATTTTAAAACCGATCAAATGGATGGATATACATTCATTTCATGAAAGAAATATCATTTGGAATAATAGTTCAATGTTGAATGCATTATCGTCACAGTTGAGAGAGTAGTTCAAACTACTTATTAAATAAAATAAGCATATAATGACATTTAAACACATGTATGAGTTCTTAAATATTACTAATTACTAAGAAATGTATACAAAACAAAGACTCACGGCGCAGACAGCGTTGCATCGTTCTACAAAATCCCGTCGAATCGAAATTTTGGCCAAGGATTCCATCGTTAAAATACAAGCAAATCCAAAATATTTCCCACTTGTAGAAGGAGAAAATAGCATAGTCTTTTATAGGCTAAGAATTGTGTTCTTATCTTTCTTATCTCAAAAAAGTTATTTAGAAATAACTGTCACTTTCTTGCTTGTTTACATCGGTTTTGAACCGTGGTGACACATGTGAGAACCCCGTTGAAGTCACGTGATTCCTCACCCTGGTTTTGCTTCGCAATATCCTTCAGCATATCCGAATCAAGAAGGAAACTATTTTTCTTCTTTACAGTTTTTTGTTGTTACAATGGTTTTTATAATAATCGGGCTAATTTAATATAAGTAATAATGGAATAATCCAAACTTTCGACACGATTGTTGTTGATATTAAAATAAGCTTATATACCTATAATAAATAATATTACCATTCATCGGAAATTGAACCCAGTATTTGATCTTCGTCTGCCAGATTGGAATAGTTTTACGTGTCTATTTTCAGATCAATCTCCGACTCACCAATAATGGAACTAATTTTCTTCGGTGTAATAACTGCTATGGCACTATTTAGTGTTGAATGCCACATAAATTGGTCGTATCAGTTTCCAGAAATATGCGAAAGGGAAACCTTGAAGCTAAGGTCCAAGGTCAAGGAGTTGGAAGACAAACTGCGTCAATACCAAAGTGTGGAGAGTAATGTCGGTAAGGATCATACAATTCCCCCAAAAAATACATACCATTCAATTTGAAATGAATGTATGAAAGAATTGCGGTAAAAATCATTTGCTAGTACTTTTTGTTCTCGTCTTTATAGAGATTCGTTTAATTTGAAGTTTTTAATTTACTACAAAACAATATATTAACAGTATTGTTATATTGATCATATATGAAGGAGTTGTATTTTTTTATGATCACATATCAGAACACGTGTCAATCTGTACATGTTTTTTTCAACTTTACAGTAGTGTGCAATGAATTCATAGAATATATTTTTTAAGTATTTTCTGAACCTAAGAGGTGTTGATCAGTCTACCATTACTGTCAACGAAAGTTTAAATTAAACTACATGAAAATTTGTAGATGTACAAACAGTTTCATATTTCTTTTTAGTTTACGGAGGACCAGTGTCCCTACAGAAACGCCCATACGTGCTCTCTAGTGGACCTTATGGTAAACTTAATATCTTATCTGTAAAATTTGGTACTTTGCAGAATATTCATATATTTTCCGGAATACTTCGGTATTTTCTTGGAAATTCCGGTATTTTCCGGAATATTCCGACACTTGTTGGAACACATCGGTGATTTTTTTTCTTGTTGTTTTAATGTCATTTTGACATTTGAAAAATAATCAATTTTTAATTAAAAATAAATAAAATAAACATGGGATATATGTATGCAAGATATTTAATGATAGAAAAGTATAAAAAGGGTGTTCCTTTTTTATCGTTTGTTAAAGCATTCTTTCGCAACGACTCTTTTGCTACATTCTAGGTAGATTGACTTCTTTATTCCAATGTTTTAAGATCGACAATTCAAATAATAAAGAGTGATATACTACTCACCCTATTGTTGGCGTCGGCATCGACGTCACACCTTGATTAAGGTTTGCATGTAAGCACATTTGAGTCAGTATCCCAGCAAATACATCATATATTGTATTGAATCTTTAGATACGTGTTCCTTAATTTCCTCCCTAATAATATTGAGACATTATAAAAAGGTTCTCAATCCAACCCACTTAATTTACCAAGTAAGATAACTCATTTAGCATAAAATTCAAATTGTAGCCCTACTGTTCGACCTAGAAATTCTGGATAAAGCTCAGCAATTACATCATGTATTGCATTGTAACTTAAGACATGTGTTACCAGCTATCCAACCTACTTAATTCATCAAGTTAGATAACATGATCTTGCATATAATGCAAAAAAATGCCCTTTGCTATATGATTTAGAAATTCTGGGTAAGGTTTTGCATGTAAGAACATATAGGTGAATGCCTCATTAACTACATTTTTTGCATTCAAACTGTATACAGGGGCTTTTTACCATCCAACTTTCTTAATAAATGAAGTAAGATATCTGTTATATCTAATATCTTGCATATATCTTTTTTCACCTTTAGTATTCGATTGAGAAATTCTGGTTAAGGGTTTGCATGTAAGCACATATATATCAGCAAATACTTGATTTATTGCATTGAAACCTTAAACAATCAAGTATAGCTCTATTTTGCATATAATAAAAAAAGTTTCCCCTTTATTATTTGACAAAGAAATTCTGGTCAAAGTTTTGCAAGTATAGCTTATTTTACATGCTTGCATGCACCAAACTTTGCAATCCTTAAACTTCAAAGCGGCGTAATAGTCGGACGCGCTGTCTCTGTGGCAGCTCTTGGTCTTTATTACACAAACAAACAAACTATATATGCCAAATATAAAGCCCCTGAGCGACGCATTGTCAGAAACATGTGGAAGGTGTTGAACCGAAGGTGTTTTAAGAAAAATACACAGATGGTTTACTTTTGTTCTAATGACCTGTAATTTGATTGGGGTCATCTGCTGTTAAATGGCAACCTACCACTAAAGTCTTTATGGTCGTATTTCAAACCGTTTCTGAGTTATTGTGTGGATAATGTTCCATAAGACTGTCAACCGTGACCTTTGACCTACTGACCCCCTAATCAATTGGTTCATTTACTTGTGTATGGCAAACCACTGAATTCTGGTGGTCCTAGATCAACCGTTGTTAAGTTATTATGCAGACACAGATTTAATAAGACTGTTGATTGAGGCCTTGACCTTTGACATGCAAAGCCCAAAACAATAGGGTTCATCTACTGGTAAAGGGCAACCACTCTGTAAAGTTTCATGGTCCTAAGTCAGACCGTTCTTGTGGTATTGTGACAAAGTAAACATAAGACTGTTGAAAGTGACATTGATCCTACACACCACAAAACAAAAGGCTTCATCTAATGGTCAATTGCAAACTATCAGTAAAGTTTTATGGGTTTTTTAGTCAAAGAGTTTTCGAGTAACTGTGCAGATAAAGTTTTCATAAAACCGATTACAGTAACCTTTGACCTTCTGATACCAACACCAATAAGGGTCATCTTCTGGTCACCGACAACCTACCAGTGAAGTTTGATGGTCCTAGATCAAACTTTTCTAGAGTTATTGTGCGGACAAAGTGTTCTTAAGACTGTTGACTGTGTTCCTCACCTGAATTAATGGCCCAAAAACCACTACGGGTCATCTACTGGTCAAGGGGAACCTATCAATGAAGTTTGATTATCATAGTAAAACTGTTCTCGAATTATTGTGCAGGCAGAGTAAATGGTAAATCGTCTTTTTTGTAAAATTAAGTCGACCACAAGATAGACATTTTTTAATATAAATATATATTTGATATTGACAAGTATATACATATAGTAGTTTTTGATATTCGTGTAGGTTTATTTAACTCGTATAAAATTCCTTTGTAATGTAATCTAGGAGCCCTGCTAGGTGAGCTGTATTGTTTTATATTTAATTTTCGTTGTCTATTTCTGTTCTTAAACAAAAAGTAGATAGTAAATAGTGTTTTTATTTTTGAATTGTAAATATTATGTAACCCTTCTAATCATATATAGAAAGCATGCTTTGTTAGTAATTACTTAATCAGTGTTCATGTTACTAGTCACTGAACGGTGTTTGTATGAAATCTGATTTTTTTTATATTTTGTTTTGCTTAAAAATAAACAGACCCAAGATAAATCGACCAAACAGTCGCAATAATCATAGATCCAAGAACAGAGCAAGATTAAATTTACTATTTCAGATTAAGAATAAAAAAAAGATAAATTGTTAAAAACAAAATTAAATTAACCTTTGGGCCCATTTCGAAAAAGAATAAGTCGTTCGTAGAAAATATCGTAGTGTCCAGATTATATATGCGAATTGAAGTTTTAGCTAGTGTTTCAGATGAAAAAAAAGTTGAGAAAATAAAAAAAACATCAAATAATTGCCATAATTATCTTGGTCCAAATGAAGCAATACTCCATAATCCTGCATACCTAATCGAACGGTGTACACATCACGTGGTTTGATTTCGATATGTAGCTCTCATTTTTCTTTCTTTTTTGATATCTTCTTGTATGTTCTTTAATTTAACTTACTTCTTTCCTTTTCCTTTCCTTGTATTTATGCCATGTATCATTGTGACCATACTGACTATAATTTATGTATACAGTATGCTTATATTTATTATTTTTTGTCAACATAACCCTATTATATAACATGTTTACGGTAATAAATATTTCTGTCTGTCTGCCTGTCTGCTAATATGGCATATGTAAACAGAAACTTGATACGTGATTCCGGGCAATATCGACTTGCACTTATTTATTTTATTTTCCCAAAAGTTCAGCAATGCGACAAAAGTAAAAACAAGAGGACTGCATGCTGGGTCTACAACAAAGATCAAACCAGTTTTATCACGTGATTTATCACGTGATAGTTAGTGTTGTAGTAACTCATATAATGATACTGAAAAGCTTTGCTTCCTCTTATCTGATGAGTGAATTGTAAAATATACTGCCAAATCCTGCCTAAATATGTTTAAACTTAAAAGGAATATTATTTTACAACTAAATTAGAAATGTGTGTGCCATTAATGGATCGTATATCCTTATCTGTTTTATATTCCTTTTTAACTGTACAGGTACTACCTTTTAATATGGAAATGATACGATACGTAATATGTTTTTTTTTTATTTTAAATATCCATAAACTTTTAAAGACTTTTAGGTTACAAAAACAGTTTCATTAATTGTTCTTAAGGTTTAGTGATAAGTTTTATGTATTCGTTTCATTATGTTAACATTTGTGACATAAAAACATTTTAGTTTTTTAAATATTGTATTAAGTCTCCTATTACTCTAATCTGAGTGGCAATGTACTCGTGGATATTTATTAGTGATATAAACTGTATATTTGATGTACATTGATGGGACGTAAATAAACTATAAAATATAAAATATATATAGTATAGAAATGTAGAATTGTCAGGTGCGCATGCGCTGTTTTTTTTTTATTCCTATTGCAGCTTTAATTTGGATTTGAAATGCCTTTTTTTCCTTCACATTAAATGTTTAAATTTAATTATATCTTAACATCATGGAAATGTTCATGCGTAGTGATATAATTTTTTTTTCCAGCAAATCATTCGTTCTTAAATCACTCGGAGTTTGGTAATAATTCATTGTATTAATAAAAAAGAAAGAGGGCCATTTTATCCGAATACGCAAATCTCATGTCCTTGTCTTGTATTCTATAAATAGTACAGATAGATGATGTTGGCTGACGATGAGAAGAAATGTAAAATGATTTTTTAAACATTTTTTGAAATGATAAAGTTATTTTTCATTTGGTAAGTGAATGTGTCATTTGAACGGTAGTTAATTAATTTTAGAAAAAAAATAAAATTTCGAAAAATGTACAATACTGCAAGTGTTTGTGATGTCATTAATAACCTATCCATCCATAACTTACATATAGCGGCCATTATTCTTGTCTTCCTAGATGGTGGTGAGTCCGGCTTCCACGTGACCTTGGATAAACCACAAGAAGTAGAAACCAAAATGCCTCTTAAGTTTGATGACGTTGTGACAGACATAGGCGGGGCCTACGATAAACAAACTGGGATCTATACTGCTCCTGTGGCTGGTACCTACATGTTTGCACTCAATGCCGTCTGTGCTGCACGCAACTTTCTGCATCTGGCCATCTATAAAAACAACGCGCCTGCGTTTAAAGTGATATGTGATGATTTGAAAGGGGAGATACAGCATCAAGGCGGTGGCACCACGATTTTGAGACTGCGAAGAGGTGACAGGATATATGTGACTTTGATGTTTCCGCTTGGGACTGTTGGTGAAGTCCGAGGTAATGGGATGACGTCATTTTCCGGGTACCTGTTGAAAGAGTTATATTAAATAGAAAAACGTAAAACTATATAATTTCTATAGTGCTACTTTTTGTGAACGGGTACATGTGGTGAATTTATGTACTTCTTTGATCATGAAATTAAGCTGAATGCTAATTAATATAAAGAAATGTATTGATTTTTTATATTGCAAAATCAATATTTAGCTCAGTAGCAAAAAGTTTAAACATAAACCCGGTTTAGTGGCACTGAGCAAACGCCAAAGACATAGAACACAAAATCACAAACAAGAAACATAGAAGAACAGCACAAAACTCCACAAACAGCACAACCAACTTTGGCTAAACTACTCGCAAAAGCAATCGTACGATTCATGCTTTAATAAGAAGTCCCCAGTGATTCTGTGCCAACACTGTTTCTATGCCAACACTGTTTCTATGCCAACACTGTTTCTATGCCAACACTGTTTCTATGCCAACAGGCACTATTGCTATTGCTACTCATGATACATTCATTCATTGCTTTTACAATTGAAACCTTAATTGATGGTTGTATTAAGCATTGTATTCAAATGAGGTTTTACGACTGATCCACTGCTTTTAGTTGAAACGGGAGATGAACACATTTTTCGATTGAAGTGACCTGTGAAGTTATTGCTTTTGTAATTTGAAAATATCGTTGAAGTTTAAAGAAATCCGTGTATTGCTGTTGTTTTGTTTGCATTTAAAGCTGCACTCTCACAGATATACCATTTTAACAACTTTTTTTTTATTTTTTGTCTTGGAAAGAGCAAAGTTTTGCGTAAATATCTGCAAGCCAATGATATAAGATTGCTGACAAAAAAAAAACAGATCGTAGATTTTCATATTTCCGTTCGAAAATTAATGTTTTATGGCTTAAACCGTTACTAACGGTTTACGAAAAATGCATAAAACATCAATTTTTGAAATTAAATATAAACTCTGTGATCTGATTTTTGTCAGCAGTCTTATATAACTGGTTTCCATGGACTTTCGCAAAAATTGGCTCGTTCCAAGACAAAAAAATAAAATAAAAGTTGTTTAAACGTTAAATCTGTGAGAGTGCTGCTTTAAAGTTGGCAAAAAAAATATAGAAAATGTCTTAACCTGGACGTTAATTTGATATGAAAGGAGTTAACCATTCTCTTTTTGTTTATTAATATTACACGTATTAGTTTATATTTGTCTCAATGTCCATATAAATAAATTGTTACAAACTAATTTGTTGTTTTTTCTTCACTTCAATATAACAACATATTTATTGTAAATAGTATAGGCATCTTTTCATAAATGTTTTACTTAGATGTTACTGTTGCCGTTTTTGTTTGTGATCTCGACCAATCGAAGAGTTATGAGGGCTATACTACTCGCCCGGCGTTGGCGTCCTGTTAAGTTGGATTGTTCACCTATATCACCAATATATTTCATTCAATTCACTTCATAATTTACAAAGTTGTTCAGAACCATGACACTATAAGGTTAGAAATCTCCGTATTATCATTAATACAAAGTTTGGCCCCTGATTGAGTTTTAGGGCACATTGTGTTACTGGTTCAAAGTTATAGTTAGGAATTTCACTTTTAACGACCATATTCTTTATTCAATTGACTTCATACTTCACACAACTGTTCACGACTATAACATAATTCTACATTATCTTAAATACAAAAAATGGCCCTTGATCGACTTGGAAACTTTGGCTTAAGCTTCAGTGCAACTTGGGGTTTTAACTCAGATCTCAAATACCCTTTATTCAAAGGACTTCATAACTCACACAGTTGTTCAGGGACATCACACAATTAGGTTACATAACTTCATTTTATCCGAAATACAAATTATGACCCTTGATTGACTTATGAAGTGTGTTTAAAATTTGCCATCAATTTGTGATCATAACTTGAATTGTATATACTGTTTGCTCTTTAACTTGATTCTTTACACGGTTATGTGAGATAAGTATGCATTTCCTTCAAAGATATCCAGATCTTTTGAACCTATTTATAACGAAGAATACAACTTTTGGAGGTGAGTACTGTAATCAATGTGTACTGTACTGTTTAAACAAAGCGACGTGCAGTCGAGCGCGTTGTTCTACGAAAACTTGTTTTGATAATACAAGGTAAACTACAGCGAAAAGCCCAGTAGACATGCACATTGAACTGTAATCTTGTTCAGAGGCACACGGGCAACATACAACTTAGTGAACATACAAAAAAACGAGAGGCACACAATCTTTCAAGACAACATAGAAGATAATTGTTTCAGTAGACGATTATAGTTATACTATTATTCTACCGATTGAACACCAAACACAAGTCACGAGTGAAATATTTACTTTCGGTGTTTACAATGTGAAATATATTGTATTTTTTGTACTGAAAAATGTTTTTTTTCTTCTTTTATTTAATGCCTTAAAAGGAGTTAATTGTAGATTGTTTTATAGGAAAGCGCGCTAAATTGTATGCAAAAGTAACCTCATTTCGGAATATTTAATCGTTGAAATTGTGTGATAGCTCGGTTTGCTCTGACGTCTGATGCGGGCTAACATTCCGAAATAGTGAAAATATAAAAGAAAATTCATTGTTTGAAACAATGGACTACAATTTTCTTTCTCTAATAAAAAAACAACAGAAAGCATAAAATAAACATTACATGGAAAATGAACATACTGTTACCCATTCATGTGAGGATAACCGCCTTGAAACGTCAGCACAATTCCTGTGTCGGTATATTTAGGAAGAAATTACGAAAACCATCTTTCAATCATGGAATTGAAAATCTCTTTCTCAATTAAAAAACAACAACAACACAATACATTTCTTTGATACCACAAAGTATTGATCTTTCATCGAATGGAACATCTCAAATAGCGAATATCGCCCATTGAAAACCAGAAGGGCTCAACTACACATTTCATAGTTTTGAGTAAATGACGATTAAAGATTTGAGTGAGTATTATAAATCTGTTTATGTTTAGATCCACATGAAAATGCATACATATATCAGTATACATCAAGTTTATTTGCACAACAAATTTGAGTTTTCCAAAGCAAGATATTATGCCTTATTTGGTATGTTTTGTTAATGAGTCCTTTTGGCTCTAACATTAATATTATTTTCAATGTTACGTTTGCAAAGCTAAAAGACTCAACAGGTTATACATATCAGAACATAAACCGTTGTACTCGAGCAGTTCACTGTATTTGCGTTTCTTCACATATTGTATCTATATTTAAGTCATTGACAATTGATCAAACATCACACACATCACATTCAACATACAACGTCAATGTCATCTACTCAATGTCTGTGTCAGATTCATCCTCTAGAATATCTGGACAGGCTAAGCGGTCTTTAACTTTTGCATTTGTCGGCAACATCTCATAGAACCTCCAGTACTGTTCAGGTATTACTAAACTTTTGCAAAGGTCCAACAAATCCCTCTTCTTTGCTACAGAGATTGGATTTTTTCTTTATATTTCATTGGCAATTTCTGGATGGTTGCGGGTTGTCGTCCTCTGGATGTTTTACCAACATTGATTGATCTGAACTCTGTTTCTTCAAAGTAATGTTTTACTAGGATCTGGTCTGGGGTTTCTTTAGACACTTTCAAAATTTTAATTTTCAACCAATTCACTTTAACTCCTTCAGTGTCAGTTTTGAAATTTTTATAGTTTGTTTTAGGGTGCTCTTTCAGATCATAAAAGCTGTCGAATCTCATGGGCACTACTGTGTAAGGGTTGTTACGACGTGCCATCTGGAAAATAGTGTCCCACTGATCCGGTGAAAAAATCGATGTGCGCTTCTTTGCATGTTCGATTGCAGAGTGCATGGAGTCACACTCCATCTGGGTGTGACCGGATTCTAGAAACTTCTGTTCAATTACTTTGATGTGTGGGTGGTTACACACTGTGTACAATAAACCCGAAGCCAAAAATTGATTCCGGTTTTGGCCCGCGCAACAGTCAGAATAAAGTATTACATGATTCACAGTTGACGGCAATGAGTTTATATGGGTCATGACACAGGTACCAATTTCTGATGATCCTCTCTGACCGTGTGTCTCATCCCATACGTAGCATGTCCCTTTCCTATCAGCAAGTGAGTAAAATGTTAGGTTGTAAGTATTTTACTTCCTTTTGTAGTATACTTGACTAACATTAGAACACGGGGTTGGAAGTACTGCTTCGAGATCGAAAGTTGCAGCGTAGACAGATTTGTTAGACTTTGCCCTTTGCTTATCACGTTCCTTTTCTTGCCTAGATATTTCCTTTCTTTCCATATGTGGAGTTTGCTCGGATTCATCATCTGGAGATAAAATTCCTGTTCTTTTCTTTTCGTCATATGTGTGACACGTTTGACAAGCATCCTTCTTTGGTTTGTGGAATGAGAAATTGTACTCTTTGCAAAATATGTTGCGGTATATTCCCTCAGAAACTGGCTGGACTTCATCCTCTTGACATTTGATTTTGTATAGCTGATGCATTTTTCGGATTGTAAGGTCTTGTTCAAGGAACTTTCTCTGGGTCTGTTTTCTCTTATAATGTGACTCCACCACTGGAAATGATTCGATATGTGTTTTGATATAGTCTGTTCTATCAATGCCTGTTTTATTGGCTGGTGTATGTTTGCCTCGTTGATCGGTTCCACTATAAGCTCCATGTTGTTTCTTTTGAAGTGTACACCTGACCAATTTATCTCCAATGCATAACGTTCTCAGGAAAAATTGTTTGCATACTCTCATCCGCTGTGTTCCAACTGGTAAAAAGTAACGTCTTGAAATATGCTTGTATGTGCGACCATATCTCTTGCTAGTTGCTCTGATCTCAATGTGTTGACATATGAAGTCACGCTTGCGTTCAAATGTCATATCTTTATCATAGTAGTAGTTAAAGATATTAAGTCTCGTTTCCTCAGGAACATTTTCTAAGCACTTGTTTTTGCAGTTGTTGCAGTTAGCAGGTGTACCGATTTTGACGCAATTACTCTTTTGTTTGCAGCGGATATATAGGCTTTGCCTGTGTTTCGGTTATCTTTTCTTATGGACTTTTTCCACTGTTCAGTATTTGGTGTACGTTTTCTCGTCAGTTTAACTTTCTTTGGAGAAACATATTCCGCTCCTTTTCTTGGTGTTATTACTGCGCCAGTAGGTTTTGAAGATTTTAAAGGTGTTTTAGGCATTGTATTTGCATTCTGTTCATAGGAACTTGAATTGGCTTGGACTGGTGTGGATGTGTCTCCTGATTTGCTAGTGTGCTTATTTAAAATCACTCCTTGAACACATGCGTCATAATGTTCAAATCCGCGTACAGCCAGGTATAACAATTTAATCTCATCCAACACTGTAGGCTCACGAGGGTTTAAATCTGGAGAAACATGAATGATTGGATTGTTCAGTCTGCTAGTGTATATCGTGATATTCTTGTTCAAGAAGTTTGCAGTGGCAAGAGGCAAAATGTCAGACATCTCAACATTCCAGACACCCTCTCATTTTAGTTGGTTAACCTTTTCAACATATTGTTCTGATATGTCAAGCTCATCCATGCTTCTATTTGCCATATAACCTTTGTAATGTTCTTCATTTTCCAGCAGATGTTTATACAATTCCGATCTGAATTCATACATTGAAAATTGTGAAGTAATTTGAGAAAGAACGGCATTAAAATAACAGTTTCCGTCAGGATTAATGCTTTTTCTTTCTAATCTATTACTATCCAGCAGATTTGACAACCTTTTTTCAGCAAACCTCTGCAAGATTGAATTGACGTTATGTTCTGTCCTACTCTTTCTTAAAACTCTTTGCAATTCATCACCAGATGCCTCCCTTTGTTTTTCTTTGGAGTGAATGTTTTGTCTGTTGATTTTCTTTGAATTCTTGTTACGATTGTCACGTGTCTGTGCTAGTCTCATTCCCTCTTTCCTCATCCACTTTGATTTTCTTTTTATCAATGGTGTTGTGTCACTATCCTCACACGAGAGGCTTTCATTTGAAGGTAAGTAAGTTTTGTCATGATCGCTGTCGTCCAATTCTGAAGACTCAGTGGATACTTGTTTAGCTTGTCGTTTTCTTTTCTTTTGTAACCGTTTCTGAATTTGACACAAGGGGATATCGTCATCGGAAGATTCACTCTTTGGCTGAGCTGGCTTCTCATTAGGTCTCTCTGGCTGAGCTGGCCTGTATGGCGGTCTCTCTGGCAGAGTTGGACTGTTGGGCGATCTCTCTGGCTCAGTTTGCTTCTCGATAGGTCTCTCTGGCTCAGTTGGCTTCTCATTCGGCTCAAGCTCAGCTAGCTTCTCAGATTGTCTCTCTGGCTCAGTACATTTATGTGTCGATGGTAGCAGTCCATCTGTGCCTGGAAGTGGTGTTGCGTAGAACTCCTCATCCGACCATTCTGGATCTGCGTCCATTTTGTTGATAATTAGGAATTCTGAAGAAAAAAACATTTACATACAAGATGGTAGCTTAATAGCAAAGAAACAACTTTTAGTGTTTTAGCAATCTTCGATCCTGATTTGTTTTAGACAAATTTGTCAAGTTCTTGTAGCAAATTTATAAATTAGCGGAAGCCAGAATGGCTCAACAGAAAAATTATGCGCAAAAAAATACAGAAAGGGTAGCAATCATTTTTCAATATTTTGTTTTTTATATATTTTGAATACTTTGCTTTGCATTTTTTTGTTCAAATACCCCTATTTACAAATGGATATCGTAATGTCATGCAGGATTTAATTGGTTGCCAAAAGGTCTCATCAGCACTCTGTTGCATCAACTAAGTTGCAGTCATTATAAATGTTCCTAAAAATAAGTAACTTAATAACTTGGCAGTCCATTATAAAATATAGAAAATATAGTTTACTTACCAGTAATAGTTTATTCTAATATTCACAGTTTGTTGTATCTTTTACATATCCTACATGCAGCTTACACTGAAATTCCTGTGAACTACAGTAATCACTTCATGCTAATCTTTACACAACAAGAACAATACAGACACCACTGTATCACATAACAAGATAAAGTCTGACTTCAGCTTCAACATAGGTGTTTCTACTAATTAGTTTTCATTGCCTGGACAGTATCATACTTGAAGGGCTTATCAGCACATTGTTATGCTGTTGAGTCCTTCTGGCCATATCTGTGTAGTTTATGAGCCCTTATGGACCCATAATTTTCCACTGTTTGCTGTTGAGTCCTTTTTATAAAATGACAAAATATGTCCTATTTATACAAATATATCTACAATACTAATTTTGCATGAAGATAACATCCAAACTAGTTGAAATATGTCATAAAGTCAATTTTGACCAAAACTGCTGTTGAGCCCATCTGGCTTTCAATGGGCGATATGCTGTTGTGTAGGCCAGCATTTTCCAGTTCCGCCAAAACGTTAAAGTAAAAAAACATGAAGATGACAGTTTCGTATATTTCATGAAGTGCTTTCAAAAATAATATCCGTTATTTTTTTAATACAGGGCTTGTCATTGTTTTCCCAAGATGGAGAATGCAGCCGTAGTATTCACGAAAATAATGGAACAGGTGCGCTAAAAATCGGGAAGAAAAATGTGTAAAAATATATTCTTTAATAATCTTAACAAATGTACAGTGTCAGGAATGCGCATTATTAAAATATTTTAATCGGTCTCTTATCTGTTGCTGTGAATTGTGTCATTAGATCCTGAAAGTCAAACAATTATCTGTCGGTTCGTGAATTGTACTCCTTCAATTTGTCAATATCGAGACGCCTTTATCGGCTCTTAGAGTTAGCCACGCCTTTCGCAGTAAAAAAATGACTGATTAAAGGGTTTACTTAACGCACATTCCGTACACATCATGGTTTTAAGAAGAATAATAAATGGACTTGTTTTTACTCCAATTTTAGCGCACTTGCTTCATTATATTAGTATCAAATACTACGGCTAGATTCTTCATCGTGTTTCGGATATAAACGGTGTTTTGTTGGTTTCAAAATTATGCATATACCAAATGCATAAACTTTCAACGCTCAGGAGCAACTTGTATTAAACTTTGCTAAATTGTCGACGATTATCTTTTGGCTAGTTTGCAGATTTTAGTAAATTTATTGGATACATATTGACCAATCAGTACTCATACTGGCTTACTTTCACACAACCAAAAAGTAAATTAGTTTTATATAATTGGCTGCAGGATAAAGATCAAAGTGTTTGAAGTAAAACAGTGAGAAGTTATTGCGTTCAATGAAAATAAGTTCAGACATTTACATTAATTCGCTTAACAGCTTACTCGAGAACGCGTTAAAATACATTGATATGCATGGGAAATAAAGCCCAATGGTTATTTAATTCGTGAATACATTATGATTTACATCTCCACCTCCGTCACCAAGTTTTTTCATGGATATTTTGTACAAATGAAAATAATGAGTCAACGTATTTGTGTTACATGTGAACATATTGCAGTTGTAAACATCTCCTTAACATCTACGTTAATATACCTACAGCCAATGATTTAAAACCTGCTTGTCGATAGGATATCTAGTTTGCGCGTTTAAAGGGTTTGTTGGTATATATATGTTTTTTCGATAAATATGGACCAATCAATATTTATTTTGGCCAAATTTAACCACACCAAACATATGGCCAGGTTTGATACATCTGGTCACTGTGGCTGTATTCATAAAGCTTCTAAGTGAAAAAAACAACAACAACTAAGTGAAAAAATCGGCCTAGATGGCATAGGTGTTGAAATGTTTAAAATATTTCTTATTTTATATGCTGATGATATCGTTATATTGGCAAATACTGAAAATGAGATCAGATGTTTAACTTGAATATTGTAACAGATGGAAGCGTGTAGTAAATACTATGAAAACTAAAATTATGATATTTTCTAAGGGAAGACGACTGAGAAGGGGTATGAAGTTTTATTTCAACAATGTTGTCTTACCTTGGTATTGTGTTTAGCAATGGAGGATCGGTTTCTGTTGCACAAACAACAATAGCTGGTCAAGCACTAAAAGCTAGATTTCAAATAAATAAATATCCTTATAAATTTACTAGCATATCAGTTAAACATAGACTTGATAAACTTGTTACGCCTTTTTTCAATTATGATGGAGAAGTCTGGGGATTTGCTCAAGGCAATCAAGTTGAACGAGTTCATTTACAATTCATTCTGTAAACGTCTTCTCGGTGTAGGATAGACGACACAAAATGTTTAAGACCAGAAGGCATATGAGTATAGTTAAATACTGGGTGAAACTAAACCAAAGTAATGATAGTAAGTATTATAAAGATGTTTATAACATGTTGAAAACAGATATGAAACAGAATCCTAAGTAACCAAATTGGTGTTCATTCACAAAAGACCTGCTTTTTAGTCTAGGTCTATATGACTTGGTTTTCCAAGAAAGTCGAAATACTAAGCTATTTTTTGTGTTTAGCGAAACAAAGGTTAACAAATAATTTCATACAAGATTGGCAAAGAAGATTAGAAATGTCCAGTAGGGCTTGATTTTACAAATATGTGTCAGGATTTCGATTTTAACTATATCTTGACATATCAAATACTATTAAATTCAGAATGTCGGTGTCTTCACATAGATTAAACATTGAAACGGGTCGATGGAATAGACCAAGTCAAGTCAAGTCAAAGTTTATTAGCATAAACGTAAAAATGTCATTGCTATTAAACTGCAAACACTCGTAAATACAAAATACAAAATAAATGACGGTGAACAAGTTATTTATATACAAACTCAAATGTAACTATTCAATAATGAGAAAAGTATGTTGTTATATATTTACAAAATGAACTAGATCAATTTAAGTTACCCATGTACACAATAATACTTTTAGTTTGTAAATAGCATGCATGATGAAAATATCTGGTTTGAATATTGTTATATATAAGAACAGATTTAACTAATGGACCAGTTACATATAAGAGAGGGGTACTCGAAAAGTAAGTATCGCATAAGAACGTGCACGAGGATTTCGTGTTTGACAAATCTCCCACTGTCTTAGTTTAATAGAATGATACTTTTTAGTGTCTATACATGTGAGTTTTAAATTCTAGTTTGGATTTATATATTGGTGGATTATCTATTTAAATGCTTTTACTTTACTTACTTAACTGTTCTAGTTCATTTGAATATAACAATAACATGTACATATTTACAACTTAATTACTACGTAAGTATGCTAGATATATAAATTTTGCAAGTTTATGGAATAGACCGCAATCGACGCCCCTAAATGATCGTATATGCACGGTTTGTTCTTAACTAGAAGACGAATACCACTTTCTTCTAGAATGCACATTGTATACTGACCTAAAGGTGAGATATATACCTAGGTACCATAGACAATAGCCTAGTATGCATTAAGTAGTTGAACTCAACAACACAGAAAATAAAACTATTTTTGAAAAATCTAAGTGTGTTTATATTCAAGGCTTTTAAACAAAATGCTCTGTTTTGTTCTGTAGTGTGCTGTGTACGACTAAATACAATCATTCACGTTTAGAAAAATATAAACTTCAGGACTATTGATTTCAGGAGATTGGTTCAAGTACTAGTAGTACTTCAATACTTAGGTGGATTAGTTTGGCTGGAGACTAGTAACACGATTTCCTCGTGTTTTTGTGGGTATATGGGGAAAACGACTTTGTTTTCTTCACTCGAGGTTTTGTATTTGGTGAAATAAGAAGTTATTTTGAAATGTCTGAAAGCGAATATATAAATTTGATAATATTTCCCGCCCATCCCATCCCTATTTTCAGGTTGATTTTCCTGTTACACGTGCTCTATCAACATGCATATTTATTTTCATTTACAGAGTTCCACTGTTTGATTGCCTAACATAAGTTAGTAACGTATTTGTTACTTTTATGATTTAAGATTTACCGTATGTTTAGTTTCGTTCCAGTTGTTTCATGATGTTTTCTAAGATACCAGTCATTATTGATGTTGCTGATTCTAAAGACGGACGTGGCAACGATTGACCAAGGTTACGATCCAGATGTGCTCAGACGCTATAACCAATCTTCCAGCATCCGAATACTGCCTTTTCCTGTGTACACGTTCACCAAATACATTACCAATTCCTAAACTGTTTGTGTTGTTGTATTTTGAGATTAGTGAATAATTAGTTGACTCAGGTATTGAGTGAGTAAGGATGATTCCACACGGTTGCTTAAGTATCTGTCACAATGCCCAAATACGTACCAAATCGTATTGGAGCATAGAGAAAGCCTGTCCATTCGCTATGAATCATTTCAATATCATCCACGATTACTCATTTATGGAAAGGAATGCCTACTCGATGCCCGAAAGATTATATCCGATTAAGTTACGAATGCACTACAATACGCTTTGAAAAACTCGTAGCATATCGTAGCAGCTCGCAGATGCCTTACCGAATGTATACACGATCCGCCATGAATCAGTCGTGGGAAAACGTAGCCAAAACCGTGACTGTGAGAGCTATAAGCTGAACGAACAAAATCTAAACGAATGCGTTCTGTATTTAGTATATATACTGTTAATATGCCGAAATTAGACCTTTGGATAGGCAAAAGTCCGCGTATTAATTATTTTGATATAATTGATGGACGTTTTTTAATGCGTAAACTGTCTTTTTTTATTTTCTATCAGTCAGAAAAAAGTGCCTTTATGTTTTTAAATCTTATTGTGTCATCCAACATGCCTTTAAGAAAATCGTTGCTTTTCGTGTGTGCAAATGTAAATCTATATAGTTGAACCCTATTTGGTGCTTTGGAAAATTTTGAGAGACACCTTCCCACATGACTTTGGATGGACTGGTGTGGGTGTTCATAAGTAGAACTACGACCTATCACAGCACCTTAACACTCGCAGGTGAGATAAATAAATATATAAATCAATGTATATGAATCATTTGCTTAGTGTTTAGACCAATTCATACGGCTAGCGTAGGAGTAAATTACCTGCAATTTACACACACACAAAGAGGTATTGTTAACGTCCTGCACAAACCCATATTTAAAAGAAATCCTTAATTTGAGGTGTCATAACGTTTTAAACACTCATCTGAAATTGTTATCTGAATTATGACGTAAAAGGCCATTCGATCTATTTACTTAAAATTATAGCAATGCGTGGTCGTTGTTTTTATACGATGAATTGCCAAATAGATTTAAAATGTGTAACGAATATGAATGCATGACTACTTCTTCAGCTATTAAGGCAAGGTTTTCCAATCCCGTTGAAACTATAAAAGGCATGGACGGGTTGTATATAAACATATATCGAATACACAGTCTGAAGTAAACAAAGGAATTAATATACTGTTGGTTCAGGTAAGCTTTGTTAGTTTTGTTGGTTTCGGCAGACAAGCGAGTTAAGGTTTCCCATCCATCACGAGGATGCAAAGATGTGTTTGTGCATTAAGGTAAGCCATCCATCATTAGGATACAAAGATGTGTTAGTGCATTAAGGTAAGATATCCATCATTACGATGTTAATATGTGTTAGTGCATTCACGGAAGGACATTCATCATTAGGATGCAAAGATGTGTAAGAGCATTAAGGTAAATCATCCATCATTAGGATGCAAAGATGTGTAAGAGCATAAAGGTAAGCCATCCATTATTAGGTTGCAAAGATGTGTTAGTGCATTAAGGTAAGCCATCAATCATTAGGATGCAAAGATGTGTAAGAGCATTAAGGTAAGCCATCCATCATAAGGATGCAAAGATGTGTAAGAGCATTAAGGTAAGCCATCCATCATAAGGATGCAAAGATGTGTAAGAGCATTAAGGTAAGCCATCCATCATAAGGATGCAAAGATGTGTAAGAGCATTAAGGTAAGCCATCCATCATAAGGATGCAAAGATGTGTTAGTGCATTACGGTAAGTCATCCATCATTAGGAGGCAAAAATGTGTTAGTGCATTACGGTAAGTCATCCATCATTAGGATGCAAAAATGTGTTAATGCATTAAGGTAAGCCATCCATCATTTGGATGCAAAAATGTGTTAGTACATTAAGGTAAGCCATATACCATTAGGATGCAAAGAGGTTTAAGTGCATTAAGGTAAGCCATTCATCATAAGGATGCAAAGATGTGTTCGTGCAATAAGGTAAGCCATCCATCATAAGGATGCAAAGATGTATTAGTGCATTAAGGTAAGCCATACACCATTAGAATGAAAAGAAGTTTTAGTGCATAAAGGTAAGCCATCCATCATTAGGATGCAAAAATGTGTTAGTGCATTAAGGTAAGCCATCCATCATTAGGATGCAAAGATGTGTTAGTGAGTTAAGGTAAGCCATACATTATTAGAATGCAAAGATGTGTTATTGCATTAAGGTAAGCCATCCATCATTAGGATGCAAAGATGTGTTAGTGAGGTAAGGTAAGCCATCCATCAAATGGAGGAAAAGATGTGTTAGTGCATTAAGGTAAACCATCCATCATTAGGATGCAAAGATATGTAAGAGCATTAAGGTAAGCCATCCATCATTAGGTTGCAAAAATGTGTTAAAGCATAGATATTTTTCTAATTTTAATTTATATTGATAAACCATCATTTTTGCATGGGTTACATTTTTATTAACTCCATAATGGGTATATGCATAATAATATATGAAAGGGATGTAATAAAACAAAATGTTGATATGGTTAAATATTGATTTTATTAGTTTGTTTCTTAAAAAACAAAATGTCTATTTTAAAAAGCTCACGGTGAAAATTTTAAATCATTAAAACTTAACATTTTGTGACTCTGAAATGAAACTTTACAAGTAGCTGTAGCATTTTTTTTGTTTTAATGACAGATGAATCACCTTAAATATATCAAACTCCCTCACTTTCAGGGCAAGGGATCACGTGACATCAAGGGGTTCTCACATTGGTCACCACGGGTCACAACCGATGTGAACAATGCAATCATTGGCCTAAATTTCAACTTTTGTAGAACGATGCAACGCTAAACTTTTGGCCAAGGATTGCATCATTAAAATACAAACAAATATAAAATATTGCACACATAAAGAAGCAGAAATAAAGCATAGTCTTTTATAGGCTAGAAATATTTTATATCCTCTCTGTCAAAAAAGTTATTAAGAAATTAACGTCACTTACTTGTGTGTTTACATCGGTTGTGACCCGTGGTGACCCATGTGAAGTCATGTGGTTCCACACACTGACTTTGTAAACTGATAGAAATAAAAATTAACTTGTCACAGAAGTGAAAGACATATCAATTGTATTTTATTCGTTCGCTCGTATTAACCAATGTAACTAGCGGAAACTCATCGTCGGATAACCCCGATACACTACTGCGCAAGACTCCGTAGTGAATGAAGTATAACGGAAGAATGTATCGTCGTTGCCAACGATGGCGGATACTGTGCCTCCCAAAATATTCCGGTTCTTAAATGACACAACAAATAACACTATTTAAAGAAGATTTAATTCTGAAAATTTTCACATGCTTTGAAGAATTACCTATCTGCATCATGGTAACATTAAGCGTCAAACAGGAAGTAAACAATATGTTATCATTGAACGACTTGTTATCGTTTGTGGCTAGTTTATAGCGGATTTTAAAATGTAAAAGCTTTTTACGTTACCTTTATCAAAACTTTCAAAAGAGTTTGAAATGAGAGTATTCCTCAAGATAAACAACCATATATGTTTTCTTTTTCTAGATGCAACACAGCTTATCAAATATGAATCCACTTTTCATCGGAGCCCTGCTTGCAGTATGTCTGAGTAATAGTGTACTTGGAAAGGCATCACCTTGGGACCAACAGCA
Organism: Mya arenaria; assembly: GCF_026914265.1. Lineage (NCBI taxonomy): Eukaryota > Metazoa > Mollusca > Bivalvia > Myida > Myidae > Mya > Mya arenaria. The sequence goes on from NC_069122.1 coordinate 45,137,307, forward strand.
TCTTGCATTGTTGTCAAAGGTGACAGAGCTGGAACGTATCGTTAAAGAACTGCAGCAACATCAAAGCCTTGAAATTCGTACAGGTAATGTATTGATAATTTTTAGTGTTATTTTTTCGTTTATTTAAATAGGTTATTTGTCAAGGGTTTTAAAGTTCACGATTAATCGTGATATTAGAATTGAGAGCTTTCAACTTCACAATTTCGTTCAGTTTTAAAGATTGCGTCAAAAGCAGTAGGAGAATATACATGTCTTTGGAGACCGTTTCTATAGGGGTCTCATCTCCTTTAACCTGCTTTGGGCATTTAACCATCCTACTCAAACAGATTCATGCATAGTTTTCAGGACTGACATCTTTCAGATGTAAGATATCCTGTTTGTTTTTTAAATTATGACAAGAATGCTAATATTTTTATTTGTTACTACCATTATAAGACGTAAAGAGAATATCAGACACTACAAGTATGAATTGATATTAATAATGCGATGGTAAGTAAAGGACCAAGCCGAGGAACCAAAGCGATAATTTGATCTTGTCTAGCTGTACAAATATCAATACAGTATTTGAAGACGGAAATACAATTAAGAAGTTTGCATTTTTTAAAGTGACACTTTCAAAATCAATATATACACATGTATAACAAACATAAATTTTGAGTGATAAACTTTTAAGTACTAAATAATGCCTTTATGGAAAATATTACTTACTGATAGCATGATTGCAACCCAGTATTTAATAGCTAAAAACGTAAACATATTAAATGATTGGTGAGTGCTAAAAGATTTACTTTGATCAACAATCGTCTCATAAGGTAGAGTCAAGTGAAGTCAAACACCGTTTATTCACTCATACCATACACATGGCAAATGAGGTCATATACAAAACATATATACATGGCGGCAGATACATTGTTAAATTCAAACTACAATTCATATGATACCCAATACGAGTATCGGAGAGTCATTCACTTGAAATCAAAAAACATAATTGGCAAATCACAATTAATAAGGTTGTATCAATATTATAAATATTACTTTTAAATCACTTGTACATAGTAAAAAGATTATCTAATAATTATGTTGCTAATTTGAAAATGCGTTTTGAAAAATGATATATTTAATCATATTTGGCGATTGAAATACTGTAAAAGAACAGAAAGGCATACGAAAACCCCTTAATATATGAGAAAACCTATCCGAAACAAAATGATAGAAAGTCAAAGGGTTTTCAATTCAATGTTTTGTTTTTCTGACAAGAGACATGTTAAAAATACATCGCAGCTTGTTTCTAACTAACATCGTATTACGACGTCAATATGTCAATATTAATGTTTTACATAAGTATAATAATTTAAACTACAGCACATGTCATACATACATGTTTGTAAAAAATCTGCAAACCACAATGATTAACATATAGTTACTTAATTTTTGAAAGAAAAATATTAACAAATCTATATAGATTTATCTGTGTTTGCGTATTGCTTGTATTTATTAGTTTATCTAATTTGTATTGGGGTGTCTATAAAAGTAAGGTTTTAGAAACTGATTTCTATCATCGTCTAAGTATTGACATTCAAACAAATAATGAAATTCGTCCCCTAGTTTGTCATTGCAATGAGTACATAATCGTTCGTTTAGTGGTATTCTACGCCAATGCCTATTTCAATAGGCATTCTATGATTTCCTGTTCTAAATTTGATGAATGAAAATAACTGGTTATTTGGAAATCTAGTGAGATACTTTTCTAAACCAAGTCCTTTTTAAAAATTGTTAAATTAAACTGTTGCTTGCATATTCTATATTTGACAACCAATCATTTAGAAATAAATCGATTAGCTTTTGCTTTACATTGTTTATTACCACATTTATTACTTCTTGATTAAGCCATAGGTTATTCAGGTCACGTTTGATGAGATATATCCAGGGATATTTTTTCTTTGTTATTCTGTCATGTTGTCGCGGTTTCAAATTCACTAAACCGCGGGATCTGCTTTTTCCTTTTTAAATAATAAACCGGAACTCGTTGTAATATACTCGTTCACATTTATTCCATACAATCAAACAGTCAATCAGTCAGCATAACAGTACGTAATGGAACTCATCTTAACGCTATTGTACGTATAGGAACGTACATGAACGCAAAGGAACGTATGAACGTATGAACGGTTATCTGAAATAACCCAAACACAATAATCAAGACACATACATCATATACACAATAATAATCCAAATAATGCAATTAACATAGCAAATAGATGTTCACAGAGTATTTTCAGGACATTCAAAAATACTTAAAGTTACGAAAATGCTCTGAAGTTTTGTAGCTATCAAAAACCTTTCCGTTATATATTGTAGATTAACTTCATTTATAAAAAACAAAATGTTACAAAATATAACTTACTGAACATTGGTACGTATTCCGATTTATTTAACCAAAGCCCAAACATTCGTTCATGTCTTTTCACTCGCACCTCACTTACTGACCAAATTTACTTAAGCCCAGAGCCCTCGCAGCTGCCAGCAAATCAAAACACAAAACATTCTCATGGTAACCATGCTAAATATATTTTGTATACGTATTTTGCATATCCCAAGCAAATAATCTAAACAATGGGTCTGATTAATTTGTTCTATTATTACTACAATGAATCATACTCGTTAGCGACCTACAAAGCTGATGAATTGAATAAACATATTCCTAGCTGCGGCACACATCTAATGGAAGTGCTATAGTTATATATAACTTAATATATTAGTGATGAGAGTGTATTATTGTATGGTGTATGTAGGCTTCCCCAAACAACAATATTTCTTTCTTCTATATCGATTAAAAGGGTTTCATGCCTGTTTCGCCATAGACAATGTAGTTTGATGTTGATCGTTTTAATTTATGAACATATTTTAAGTAATTAAGTTGAACCCTTTCCAGTATGCTATTGTTACCAAAATCCCCAAATTTTGGCACCATATAACAAAATAGGTTTAATTGTTATATCAAAAAGAGTTCTATTCGGAGGTCACCAGGTAATGAGAGGCGATTTGAGTTTCTTATTAGACTAAACTTTGCACGTGTTTCGTGTGAAGCTTTGTTTTTTAAATACTGTGTTTTCTGCACCTTTCTTTTAAATTAAACTGGGTATCCTCCATTGAACCATTGTTTTCGACATTGAACCATCCTTTTTGGTATATTAAAACATTTGTATTAGTTGCGGTAAATTTTATTTGGGAGTCAAAGTCCGTCTTTAAAAGTTGGCGTCTCATTTAAGATAACAAACATAACTTACAATTGATTATTAATTGGCATCATGTTTAAAAACACAAAAAGTACGTGTACATGGACTTAAAATTGACATCACACTTCAGATAAAGACGAATTATCCCGGCAAGCCAGACAAGCCGAGCTATCAAACGTACGATACGGTAAGTCCACATTTAGACTTATTCATAATGGATTTGTCGTTAAAAACTATGCTTTAAAATCTTCAATTCATATGCATGTCTTGTATTCTGTAAATAGTAACAGATAGATGGTTGATGTTGAAAGGAAATGCTAAAGTCGGAAAATAGCAGCACTTCTTATTTTGAAATTATGAAGTCATTTTTCATTTGGTTACTACATATAACTTTGGAATTAAGTTAATTAATTTAATGAGTCATGAAAAATGCAAAAAGATATTTACAATAATGCAGGAGCTTGTGATTTAATCAATAACCTTCCATCCATAACTTACATTAAGATATAGCGACCATTATTCTTGTCTTTCCAGATGGTGGTGAGTCCGGTTTCTACGTGACCATGGATAAACCACAAGAAGTAGAAACCAAAATGCCTCTGAAGTTTGATGACGTTGTGACAAACATAGGCGGGGCTTATGATACACAAACCGGGATCTATACTGCTCCTGTGACTGGTACCTACATGTTTGCACTAAATGCCGTCTGTGCTGCACGCAACTTTCTGCATCTGGCCATCTATAAAAACAACGCGCCTGCGTTTAAAGTAATATGTGATGATTTAAAAGGGGAGATACAACATCAAGGCGGTGGCACCACGATTTTGAGACTGCAAAGAGGTGACAGGATATATGTGACTATGATGTTTCCGCTTGGAACTGTTGGTGAAGTCAGAGGTAATGGGATGACGTCATTTTCCGGATACCTGTTGAAAGAGTTATAATAGAAAAATGTAAAACTGTATGTAAATTCCATAATGCAGATTTTTTGTGAACGGATACATGCGCTGAATTTTATTGATGTAATTCTTTGATTGTTTTAAGTAAAGAAATAAGGCTAAATAGGGACAACTTTCCACCGAGAGTACGACGAATATCGTTAGATCACAAACTGTAGTTGAATGACGAATGAATATTTATAATTTTATTGATTTTTTTGAATCTGCAAAATGAAGCAAATTTCGGTTATACTAATGGAAAAAGCAATTGTACGATACATTCGTAAACCGATGTTCCCAAGAATTTTATGCCAATACTGTTTCTATGCCAATACTCTTTCTATGCCAACAGCCTATATTGCTATTGCTTTTCATGATACATTTATTCATTGCTTTTACAAGTGAAACCTTTATTGATGGTTATATTGAGCGTTGTATTCAAATGAGGTTTTACGATTGACCAACTGCTTTTGTTATAGTTGAAATGGGAGATGAACACATTTTTCGATTAAAGTGACCTGAGAAGTTATAGCTTTTAAGAAATCCGTGTTATAGATATAAAAACATGCCTTAACATGAACGTTTATTTGATTTCAAAGGAGGTCAACAATCTCATTTTGTTTATTAATATTACACGTATTAGTCATTATTTGCCTTAATTTCCATAGAAATAAATTGTTACAAACTAGGTTGTTGTTTTCTTCTTCACTTCAATATAACAACATGTGTATTGTAAATAGAATGGGCACCTTTTCATAAATGTTTTACTAAGATTTACATGTAAGGAAAAAGGTTTAAAAAATCTTAAAAGTGATATACCAATTGTATGATATTGTCGCTCTATCACTGCTGTCGTTGCTGTTTGTGGGCTCGACCAATCGAAGAGTAATGAGCGCTATACTACTCGCCCGGCGTTTGTGTCCTATTTAGGTTTTAGGGCAAGTTGGACTGTTCACCTAAACACCAATACATTTCATTCAATTCAATTCATAATTTACAAAGTTGTTCAGGACCATAACACAATTAGGTTATGCCGAATATTTAGACCTATGGAAGGTCAAACGTCCGCTTATTAATTATTTTGATACTATTGTTGGATATTTCTCTGTGCGAAAACTGTCTTTTCAATTTCTATGAGTCAGAAAAAAAAACGTGCCATTACGCGTTACATCTCATTGTCTCATCCTACATGCATTTAAAAAAATCGTTGCTTTACGTGTGTGCCAATGTAAATCTTTATGGTTGAACTCCATTTGATGATTTTGGAAATTTTGAGAGACACCAACTCACATGACTGGCCTGGCGTGGGTGCTCATAAGTAGAACTACGGCCTATAACAGCACATCGCCACTACAGGTGAGATAAATAAATTGATATATCAATGTTTATGGATCATTTAATTAGTGCTGGGCTATTTCATACGGCTAGCGTAGAAGTAAATTATCTGCAATTTACACACACACAAAAAGATATTGTTTACGTCCTGCCCAAACCCATATTTAAAAGTAATCCTTAAATTGAGGTGTCATAACATTTTAAACACTCATCTGAAATTATTATCTGAATCATGTCGTGAAAAGCCATTCGATCTATTTACTTAAAATGATAGCAAATGCGTGGTCGTTGGTTTTATACGGTGAATTGCGAAATAGGGTTAACATTTGTAATAAATTAGTAGTTTTATGACTACTTCTTCAGCTATTTTAGGAAAACTTTTGCAATCCCGTCGGAACTATAAAAGGTATGGACGGGTTGTATATATATATATCAAACACACAGTCTGAAGTGAACAAACGAGTTATTTTTCAGTTGTTTCAGGTAAGCCTTCTTAATTTTGTTTGTTTTGGCAGACAAGCGAGTTAAAGTAAGCCATCCATCATTAGGATACAAAGATGTGTTGGTACATTGAGGTAAGCCATCCATCATTTGGATGCAAAGATGTGTTGGTACATTGAGGTAAGCCATCCATCAGTTGGATGCAAAGATGTGTTAGTACATTGAGGTAAGCCATCCATTATTAGGATGCAAAGATGTGTTAGTACATTGAGGTAAGCCATCCATCATTAGGATGCAAAGATGTGTGAGTACATTGAGGTAAGCCATCCATTATTAGGATGCAAAGATGTGTTAGTACTTTGAGGTAAGCCATCCATTATTAGGATGCAAAGATGTGTTAGTACACTGAGGTAAGCCATCCATCATTAGGATGCAAAGATGTGTGAGTACATTGAGGTAAGCCATCCATTATTAGGATGCAAAGATGTGTTAGTACATTGAGGTAAGCCATCCACTATTAGGATGCAAAGATGTGTTAGTACATTGAGGTAAGCTATCCATCATTAGGATGCAAAGATGTGTTAGTACTTTGAGGTAAGCCATCCATTATTAGGATGCAAAGATGTGTTAGTACATTGAGGTAAGCCATCCATCACTAGGATGCAAAGATGTGTTAATACTTTGAGGTAAGCCATCCATCATTAGGATGCAAAGATGTATTGGTACATTGAGTTAGCCATCCATCATTTGGATGCAAAGATGTGTTAGTACATTGAGGTAAGCCATCCATCATTCGGATGCAAAGATGTGTTAGTACATTGAGGTATGCCATCCATCATTAAGATGCAAAGATGTGTTAGTACATTGAGGTAAGCCATCCATCATTAGGATGCAAAGATGTATTTGTCCATTGAGGTAAGCCATCCATCATTAGGATGCAAATATGTGTGAGTACATTGAGGTAAGCCATCCATTATTAGGATGCAAAGATGTTTTAGTACATTGAGGTAAGCCATCCATTATTAGGATGCAAAGATGTGTTAGTACATTGAGGTAAGCCATCCATCATTAGGATGCAAAGATGTGTTAGTACATTGAGGTAAGCCATCCATTATTAGGATGCAAAGATGTGTTAGTACATTGAGGTAAGCCATCCATTATTAGGATGCAAAGATGTGTTAGTACATTGAGGTAAGCTATCCATTATTAGGATGCAAAGATGTGTTAGTACATTGAGGTAAGCCATCCATTATTAGGATGCAAAGATGTGTTAGTACATTGAGGTAAGCCATCCATCATAAGGATGCAAAGATGTGTTAGTACATTGAGGTAAGCCATCCATCATTAGGATGCAAAGATGTGTTAGTGCATTGAGGTTAGTACTTTTAGGTTAGCCATCCATCATTAGGATGCAAAGATGTGTTAGTGGATTAAGGTTACCCATCCATCATTAGGGTGCAAAGATGTTTTAGTGCATTAAAGTCAGCCATCCATCATTAGGATTCAAAGATGTGATAGTGCATTAAGGTAAGCCATACATTATTAGGGTGCAAAGATGTGTTAGTGCATTAAAAGCAGCCATATATATCCTGCTATCCTCATTAGTTAATAGCTAAATGTAGATCTAACGATAAAGAAATATAACTGCAAACATAGCGATTTTATTTTTTGCATATGCAGTGATATTCTTAAATTTCTACATTTCTAACACTTTTACACCGACGTTATATTCCATAAATCCAATTTCCAACAGTTGCTCAAACTGTACATTCATTATTTATTAGATTCTTATGTTCGTTTGTCATCCTTTGTCTTACTAAGCCTACATAATTTTCCATACGAACATTCCTTACATTTTAATTGTCCATGCATGTATATGTTACTTATGGCCATGTGGACTATTTTTTTTTCTTTTTGGAATAACAGACTGCCATGTTCAACAATGTAAATTATTATAGCTATTTTAGCAAAATATTTACATCATGTGCTCAGTGTATTACAACTATATCTGATTAGCCTTAAAGTAGACACTGATTTGTCCTGCCTCGTGATTCTCGATATTCTCGTTTGATTTTCACCATTGTCGTACACTTACATTTAAGATCCTACACATACTACTTTACTGTTATTTAAATCACTGGCCTCGTTGCTTGACCGATTTCATGAATATATGGATATAAAATAGGGGTTTTCTGCACTGCTTTAAATTATTGTGTCAAATATGATGTTATTGATGTACTGGCTATTTTTGGTAGCTCTTGTTATAATGTATAACCTATGTATATATTCCACTTTCATTGTTCTATTCTTACGCGAACTTTTTTTGTTTTCAATCTGTTGGTCGCTTCGTCCCCTTTATATTCAAACCCCATTTCTGTTCGTCACATATTTGTCGTTTTTTTTTAATTTTGCCTAATAGGTAATGAGCTAATGGTGTGGCGGGCAGCAGTGGGGTTATTTAATAGCTGTAGGCAGCGAATGTCATACAAATCTTATATTTCATTTAATCCTATTCGACAATGCATACATTTTGCATTTTCATTGATACTGTTTGTTAAAAGGTGCATGCACTATATAATCAAGTACGAATTGGCCCATGGGCAAAATGTACTTTTACACTTAGCAGCAATACTGATAATTGATCAATATCATAGTTCAATGATTTTAAATTCATACAATAGAATGGTATTACTATTGGATTTATACACGCCAGTCGATCTGATGTATTTCTTAACGTGTCGTATATTAATTATTAGTTCTGGTGATATTGAGACTAATCCTGGTCCTCAAATACATAAAGACGGATGTCTTTCCATTTTACATCAAAATATTAGAGGTATTAGAAATAAATTAGAATATATTAAGGACAATTTCCTTGATCACGATGTATTATGTTTTACAGAGACAAAGTTAGATAATAATATTTCGGACGATTATTTAAAAATAGAAGGTTATACTTATATGTTAAGAAAGGATTTTACAAACCATTCAAGTGGTTTTCTAGTCTATGTTACAGCAAACTTGCGCCCTAAGAGATTACTTGATTTAGAGAGATTACTACCGGAATCGCTATGTATTGAGATCAATGACTCGAACACTCTTTACTTACTTTGCACAATTTACAGACCCCCTCATTATTCAATAGATTTCTGGGACAAGCTTAATGTCTGCTTAGAAAAAGCGCTTGAATACAATGATAAAATGATAATAGTAGGAGATATTAATGAAGATCAACTAAACATACACAATCATAAATTTCGCGATATTTTATCGTTAAATAACATGACAAACTGCATTTACGAGCCGACCAGAGTCAACGCAAATACTCAAACATTAATCAATCCAATCGGAATTACAAACAATATAACTGTTCTTGATTCAGGTGTCTTTAAAACAAATCCGGATGTAAGTAACCATTATGACACCTACATATTTACAAAAATCACCTTACCACATTTATAAGCGCAAAATATGGAGATATAATAGAGCTGATTTTGATAAACTAACCGAATTAATCAGAATTACGGATTGGTCATTTATCAACAACGAAAATATTGACAACTCGTGTTATATCTTTTTACAGAAACTTATTGAACATTGTACAGAATGTATTCCATTCGAATTTGTAACTATAAGACCAAATGATAAACCATGGTACAACACAGACATCCGGCGTAGAAGTCGCCAACGTGATAGACATAAACAAAAAGCAATACATTCGGGTAAACAATCTGATTGGCAAACTTATAAGCAATTTAGGAATAAAGTTAATAATATGAAAAAATATGCTAAGCAAACGTTTTATTGTAGCCTTAAAACATCTCTTAACGATTTAAGTACAATTGATTCTAAGAAGTATTGGAAAACTTTGTATTGTATTGTGAAACTTTTAGTTAAGAACAACTCTCAACTAACAAATGCTATTCCTCCTCTAAAAACAGCGAATGGTTATGTTGCTACTTCTGATGAAGAAAAGGCAAACTTGCTTAACGACTTCTTGGTGTCAATATCAACCGTTGACGATTCAAATGTTACTCTCCCCTTGTTCATTTATCAAACACACTCACGGTTATCTAACTTTGCAATTACAGAACAGGATGTAACTGATGTCCTAGAAAACTTAAATGTTAACAAAGCTATTGGCCCAGACGGTATTAGCCACAACATGATGAAAGCAACATCAAAAACGATATGCCTCCCCCTGTGTTTATTATTTAACAAGTCTTTGATAGAAAGAAAATATCCCAAGCATTGGAAAACAGCCAATGTCATGCCCCTTTTAAAAAAAGGTGTACCGGACGAACCTTCAAATTATAGACCAATCTCCTTAATAAGCTGTGTTGGTAAAGTCATTGAAAGAATAATGTTTAAAAATATTTATAATCATCTTCATGCTAATGACCTTACATATAAAAAGCAATCAGGGTTTTTTGACAGGCCATTCGACTCAATATCAGCTGGTAGACATTTATTACCAAATTTGTAAAGCATTTGATGATAAAGAATTAACATGTATTGTGTTTTGCGACATATCCAAGGCATTTGATAGAGTTTGGCACAAAGGTCTTATTTTTAAACTAAAACAATATGGTTTCAATGAAAATTTATTGGATTGGCTAACAGATTACTTAAAGACCAAAGTCAAAAAGTTTTTGTAAGATCATCCTTTTCAGAATCAAAATTATTAGGAGGTGGTGTCCCTCAAGGATCCGTGTTAGGTCCTCTACCTTTTCTTATCTATGTAAATGACATAGCAGATTCTCTACTAAGCATAACTCGTCTCTTCGCACACGGCAGTTCTTTAGCTGTTTCCTCCCGTGACGTAAATATGATAGAAGACACAATAAACCATGATTTAAATTGTATCCTTGCATGGTCTAAACAATGGCTAGTCAACTTTAATCCTGCTAAAACAGAGGCAATGTTTCCAACACTTCTTTTTTTATAACACCTTTGTTCAACTTGTTGATCACCACAAGCACCTTGGTTTGACACTCAGTTAGGATGGGTCTTGGCACCAACATATAACTAATATCATCGCAACAGCTTCAAGAATACTTGGTACTATGAAATTGATGAAATTTAAGCTACACAGAAAAACACTTAACCACATATATGTCATATCTTCGACCGCATCTAGAATACGGATCATTACTTTTGGATAATTGTGCTCAATATGAAAAAGAAACGCTAGACACAATTCAATATGAAGCGGCTCGAATAGTTACCGGTCTCACACGATCCGTATCAATAAACAATCTTCTCAAAGAAATTGGCTGGGTGTCACTAACGAATAGAAGAACAATCCAAAAGCTGACATTAGTATATAAACACAAACACAACATGTTACCATCTTACCTCGAACAATTATTTCCTCCAAGCGTGCAAACATTTAGTAACAACGCGTACAATTTACGGAACTCAGAGAATTTTCAAACGTTACCTAGAAGAACTCAATTTTATGCACAGTCTATAATTCCATCCGCACTGAGAATGTTGAACGATCTTGGCACCTCCGTTAAAGAAGCAGTATCATTGCCCGCGTTTAAAGATTAAAATCTGTATATTCTGTTCCCAAAGTTCCCTCATTTTATTTAGAAGGTGACAGATTCGCCTCAGTCCATCATGCCCGAATGCGTAATAATTGCAGCAACTTAAATTCCGATATTTACAATAATCATATCGCAATTTCCCCTAACTGTGTCTGTGGTACAGAAATTGAGGATGCTGAACACTTTCTTCTCAAATGTAGTCGGTTTACTGCACAACGGCGGCAATTATTCCTTCAAACTAGGCAATATCACCCACTGAGTACCAATAAATTACTACACGGCTACAGTAACCTGAACGACGAACAAAATACATACATTTTCCAAAAAGTGCAAACATATATTGTTGCTACTAAAAGATTTAAAATAAATGGAGTTCAGTAGCCTGCCTTTCATTATACTTGTAGTACTAGCCACGGGGACTTGGGGACAACAGTTTCGTTTACATGTATCTTTTCTCATTCTATATATCTCCTCTCTCTCTCTCTCTCCCTCTTCCGTTAACTTACCTTAAGTCAATCTCTTACAAATTCAAAACCTAAAATTGATTTTTATCAGGATATGTTATTTATTTATGCACATGTAAATTGATCTCGTCATAACTTTTCAATCTAAACGATAGTCTTGACACACTGCGGGGGGGGGGCATTTTCTAACGTTGTTATAACTTGTGGCCCAACCCAATTGTATAATTATATTATTTGTTGAAATGACTTATATGACGTGCGTATATTATATACAATAAAATACGATTAAACTAAAAGCAGCCATCCATCATTGGGAAGCAAAGATGTGTTAGTGCATTAAAGTCAGCCATCCATCATTGGGAAGCAAAGATGTGTTAGTGCACTAAAGTCAGCCATCCATCATTGGGAAGCAAAGATGTGTTTATGCACTAAAGTCAGCCATCCATCATTGGGAAGCAAAGATGTGTTAGTGCACTAAAGCAGCCATCCATCATTGGGAAGCAAAGATGTGTTAGTGCATTAAAAGCAGCCATCCATCATTGGGAAGCAAATATGTGTTAGTGCATTAAAGTCAGCCATCCATCATTGGGAAGCAAAGATGTGTTAGTCCACTAAAGTCAGCAATCCATCATTGAGAAGCAAAGATGTATTAGTGCATTAAGGTAAACCACCCATTATCATGAAGCAAACGTATATGTGCATTAAATTAAGTCATCCATCATTTGTATGCAAAGATGTGTAAGTGCATTAAGGTAAGCCACCAATTATGGGTATGCAAAGATGTTTTGGTACATTAAGGTAAGTCATCCATCATTTTGATACAAAGATGTATTAGTGCATATAGGTAAACCACCCATCATTTGGAAGCAATCGTCTATGTGCATTTAATTAAGTCATCCATCATTTGTATGCAAAGATGTGTTAGTGCATTAAGGTAAGCCACCAATCATTGGGATAACAAGATGTTTTGGTACATTAAGGTAAGTCATCCATCATTTGGATACAAAGATGTGTTTGTGCATTAAGGTAAGTCATCCATCATTTGGATTCAAAGAATTGTTAGTGCATTAAGGTAAGTCATCAATCATTAGGATGCTAAGATGTGTTAGTGCATTAAGGTAAGTCATCCATCATTTGGATGCAAATATGTGTTAGTGCATTAAGGTAAGTCATCCATCATTTGGATGTAAAGATGTATAAGTGCATAAAGGTAAGTCATCCATCAATAGGAAGCAAAGAAGTGTTAGTGCATTAAGGTAAGTCATCCGTCATTTGGATGCAAAGAAGTGTTAGTGCATTAAGGTAAGCCATCCATCATTTGGATGCAAAGATGTATTAGTGCATTAAGGTAAGCCATCCATCAATAGAAAGCAAAGATCTGTCAGTGCATTAAGGTAAGACGTCCATCACATGAATGCAAAGATGGTAAGCCGTCCGTTATTAGGACGCAAAGATGTGTCAGTGCATTTAAGAAATTAACATACAAATTATTTCTAAATTTAACTTATATTGATGTACCATTTAACTATTTGGCATGGATTTCATTTTAAATTAACTCCATAATGGGTATATGCTTATAATTTATGAACTAAATGTAATAAAACAAAATGTTAATATGGTCAAATATTATTTTAGTATTTTGTTTCTTAGATAACATTATGTCTCTATTAAAAAGCTGACGATGAAAATATTAAAACTTAACATTTTGTAAAAATTTTGAAATGAAACTTTGCAAGTATCATTATTTTGTGTAAATGACAGATTGATAACCTTAAATATATCAAACTCCTCACTTTCGGGGCGAGGGATCACGTGTCTTCAAGGGGTTTTCACATTGGTCACCACGGGTCACAACCGATGTATATAAAATGCAACCCTTGGCCAAAATTTCAACTTGAAGAATTTTGTAGAACGATGCAACCCTGAAATTTTGGCCAGTGATTGAATCATTAAAATACAAACAAATCTAAAATATTTCACACATGTAGAAGCAGAAAAACGCATAGTTTTTTATAGGCTAAACAATATGTTCATATTTTTTCTGTCAAAAAAGTAATTAAGAAATTAGCGTCACTTACTTGTGTGCTAACATCGGTTGTGACCAGTGGTGACCCATGTCGAGAGCCATGTGAAGTCACGTGATTCTTCACACTGTCTTTGTAAAGATAGAAATAACAAATAAAGTTGTTGGTATTTCCTTTGTACGCTCGTATTAACCAATGTGACTGGCGGAAACTCATTGTCGGATAACCCCGATACACAACTGCGCAAGACTCCGTAGGGAATGAAGTATAACGGAAGAATCTGTCGTTGTTGCCGACGATGGCGGAAACTGTGCCTTCCAAAATATTCCGGTTCTTAAATGACACAGCAAATAACATTATTTAAAGATGATTTAAATCTGAAAATGTCCACATGTTTTGAAGAATAACCTATCTGCATCATGGTAACATTAAGCGTCAAACAGGAAGTAAACATTATGTTATCCTTGAACGACTTGTTATCATTTGTGGTTAGTTTAATGGTTTATAGCGGATTTTTAAATGTAAAAGCTTTTCATGTTACCTTTAACAAAACTTTTAATCCAGTTTGATATGAAATTATTCCTAAAGATAAACAACCATGATATATGTATTCTTTTTCTAGTTGCAACACTGATTATCAAAAATGAATCCAGTTTTCATCGGAGCCCTGCTTACTGTATGTCTGAGTAATGGTGTACACGGAAAGGCCAAACCTTGCAACCAACAGCATCGTGTGTTGTTGTCAAAGGTCAAGAGGCTTCAACGTACCGTTAAGGAACTGCAGCAACACCAAAGCCTTGAAATGCGTACAGGTAATGTATTGATAATTTTTAGTGTTATCTGTTCATATATTTATATCGGTTATTTTTCAAGGGTTTTAATGTTCACGATTATGCCTGATATTAAGATCGAGAGCTTTGATCTTCACAATTTTGTTCAGTTTTAAAGATTGTGTTTTGCTCGGACATTTGCCTCAAAAGCATTAGGAGTATATATATGTCTTTGGAGACCGTTTCAAAGGGGTCTCATCTCCTTTAACCTGCTTTGGCTATGAAACACTTATACTCAAACAGATTCATGCATAGCTTTCAGGACTTACATCTTTCAGCTATTAGAACTCCTGTTTTTTTTAAAACTATGACAAGTATGCCAATATCTGTTTCGTTTCTACCATTGTAAGACGTATATAGAATATCAGACAATGTTAATAATGAGATGGTAAGTAAAGGACTAAGCAGAGGAACCAAATCCATACTTTGATCTTGTCTAGCAGTACAAACATCAATACAGTATTAAAAGGCGGAGATACAATGAAGAAGTTTGCATTATTTAAAGGGACACTCTTATTCAAAATCAATACAAACACATGTATAACAAGCATCAATTTTGAGTGATAAACCTTACTTAATGAATAATGCCTTTATTGAAACTATTGAGTACTGATAACAAGATCGCAACCGTGTATTTACTAGCTGAAAACATAATAATATTAAATGATTAGTGAGTGCTTAAAAATACTGTGATGAACAATCATCTCACAAGGTAGAAATGACGAGTTTTCTGCACCTTCCTTTTAAATTAAACTAGGTATTCTCCATAAGAACCATTTTTTCGACATTTAATCATCGTTTTTGGTATATTTAAACATTTGTATAAATTGTGGTAAATCGTATTTGGGATTAAAAGTGCATCTTTAAACGTTGGCATCTCATTGAAGAAGATAGCACACATAATTTACTATTGATTAATAATTGACATCATGGTTAAAATTTTATTTTATTTTTAAAAAAATGACATTTAACTTCAGATAAAGACGAATTATCTCAGCTAGCAGGACCAGCCGAGCTTACAAACGTACAATACGGTACGTCCAACTTTAGACTTATTCGTAATGAATTTCTCGTCATTAACTATGCTTTAAAATCTTCAATTCATAACGCATAAAGAAAGAACGCCATTTTATCCGAACAAGCAGATAGCATGTCCTTGTCTTGTATTCTATAAATAGTAACAGATAGATGCTGTTGCCTGATGTTGAAAATAAATGTTAAAGTCGGAAAATAGCAGCACTTTTTATTTTAAAATTATGAAGTCATTTTTTATTTGGTTACTACATATTTCATTGGAAAGTTAATTGATTTTATGAGTACTATAAGCTGCAAAGAATCTGCAATAATACAGGATGTCATCAATAACCTTTCCACCCATAACTTACATAAACATATAGCGGCCATTATTATTGTCTTCCCAGATAGTGGTGAGTCCGGTTTCCACGTGACGTTGGATAAACCACAAGAAATAGAAACCAAAATGCCTCTTAAATTTGATGACGTTGTGACAAACATAGGCGGGGCTTATGATACACAAACCGGGATCTATACTGCTCCTGTGACTGGTACCTACATGTTCACACTCAATGCCGTCTGTGCTGCACGCAACTTTCTGCATCTGGCCATCTATAAAAACGACGCGCCGGCGTTTAATGTGATATGTGATGATTTAAAAGGGGATATACAACATCAAGGTGGTGGCACCACGATTTTGAGACTGCAAAGAGGTGACAAGATATATGTAACTTTGATGTTTCCGCTTGGAACTGTTGGTGAAGTCCGAGGTAATGGAATTACGTCATTTTCCGGGTACCTGTTGAAAGAGTTATGATAGAAAAAACGCTTAACTGTATGTAAATTTCATGGCGCTACTTTTTGTGAACTGGTACATGCGATGAATATTATATATGTACTTCTTTGATTGTTTTAAGTAATGAAATAAGGCTGAAGGAGGTCATCTTTTCACCGAGAGTACGACAAATATGGTTAGATCACAAACTGTAGTTGAATGCTGAATGAATAATAAGAAATTCATTGATTTATTTTAAACTGCAAAATAAAACAATCTTTGGTTATACTACTCGAAAAAGCAATCGCACGATTCATTCGTTGATCCGAGGTTCCCAAGGATTCTATGCCAACTCTGTTTCTATGCCAACACTGTTTCTATGTCAATGGGCACTATTGCTATTGCTTCTCATGATACATTTATTCATTGCTTTTACAAGTGAAACCTTTATTGATGGTTATGTTTAGCATTGTATTCAAATGAAGTTTTATGATTGATCCACTGCTTTTGCTATAGTTGAAATCGGAGACGAACACATTTTTTCGATTAAAGTGACCTGAGAAGTTATAGCTTTTGTAATTTGAAAATTTCGTTGAAGATATAAAACATGCCTTAACATAAACATTGATTTGATTTCAATGGAGTTAAACAGTCTCATTTTGTTTATTAATGTTACACATATTAGTTATTATTTGCCTTAATTTCCATAGAAATAAATTGTTACAAACTAAGTTATTGTTTTTTTCCTCACTTCAATATAACAACATGCGTATTGTATATAGAATGGGCACCTTTTCATACATGTTTTTCTAAGATTAACATGTAAGGAAATAGGTTTAAAAAAACGTAAAAGCGATATACCAATTGTATGATACTATCGCCCTATCACAGTTACCGTTGCTGTTTGTGGGTTCGACTAATCGAAGAGTAAGGAGGGCTATACTACTCGCCAAGCAACACTATTAGGTATCTCCACATTATCATAAAAACAAATTATTGCCCCTGACTTTGAACTTTGGTTATATTTTTAGGGCACATTGTGTTACTGGTTCAAAGCTCTAGTTAGGAATTTTACTTTTAATTTTCATACCCTTTATTCAATTGACTTCATGCTTCACACAAATGTTTTTCATATGCCCAAGGTATCACTGTAGGAAACAGTTTTTATATAACTGGTACACGGGTCGTTCTGGCCCTCATGCCTTTTACAGACTCCTACAGTCAGATAATGATTTTGTTAATAGACAAGTGGCAATATTTATTTTTTTACTTGTTAAAAACTGCTGATTAATATTAACATTTGTATACAATTTGTATTAAGCAATGATACAAATGTATTGAAATTAATGATGTATATATAATAGTATGTTTTTTGGGCCGGAGGCCTTTATGTACTGAATACAGTTGAGTTGACTATCACACAATGAGGTAACATAACTCTACATTTTCCTAGATAAAAACAAATGGTCCTTGATCGACTTGGAGAGTTTGGTTAAACCTTTAGGGCAACTTGGGGTTTTAACTCAGATCTCAAATACCCTTCATTCAATTGATTTCAAAATTCACACATTTGTAATCACACAATTAGGTTACATAACTTCATATTAACCTAAATACACATTGTGGCCCTTGACTTCTGAAGTGTGTTTAAAATTTGCCATCAATTTGTGATCATAACTTACATTTCAATACAGTTAATTCTTTTAGCTTTGATGCTTTACAAAGATATCTTAGATAAGTATGCATTTCCTTCGAAGATATCAAGATCTTGCGAACCTTTTTATAACGAAAAATACAACTTTTGGAGGTGAGTACTGTAATCAATGTGTACCGTACTGTTTAAACAAAGCGGTGCATAGTGGAGCGCGATGTTCTACGAAAACTCTTGTTTTGATAATTCAAGGTAAACCTCAGCAAAAGCCCAGTAGACAAGCACATTGGATTATAACCTTGTTCAGAGGCAAATGGGCAAAACACAACATCTTAAGTTAATATACAGTAATCGAGAAACATCACAAGACATCGTAGATGATAATTGTTTCTTTAAGTATACGATTGTAATATTAATTTACAGATTGAGCACCAAAAGCTATATTTCACGAGTGGTGTGGTCACGAGTGGTGTGGTCACGAGTGAAATATCTACTTTAGGTGTTTACAGGGTGAAATATATTTCAATTTTCATGTTTTTTTGTTCATTTAATGATATATATAAATGAGTTAATGGTATTTTTTTATAGGAAAGCGCGCCAAATCTTTGCTAAAGTAGCCTCATTTTGGACATTTTTTATGTTGAAATTTTGTCATAGCTCGGTTCATGCTGACTTGTGATGCTGGCTAATTTCACAGATAAAAAACACCACATTCACCATCACATTCTGTACTCCTTCAATTTGGAAATATCAAGACACCTTTTTCGACTTTCAACACCTAAAAACGCAATTCTCAGCAACACAAAAGGGACTGATTGAAAGGCTCAATTAACCCACATTCCGTGCATATTAAGAATAATAATAAATAGATAGTTTTAGAAATGCAAAGATTTGTACTCGAATTTTAGCGCACCTGGTCCTTTATATTTGTGAATACTACGGCTCGATTCTCCATCATGTTTTGCTTATAAACAGTGTCTTGTTGATTTTAAAATTACTCATATCTATACCAAACGCACACACGTTTTACGCTCAGGAGCCAATTGTATAAAACTATAGAATAAATTGTCAACGGTTATCTTGAGGCTAGTTTGCACATTTAAGTGAGTTTATTGGGTGATAGTAATTCTTGGTTAATAACTATTGACTAATCAGTACTGATTTCGGTTTACGTTCACAAAACCAATTGTCTGCACATAAAGATCAAAGAGTTTGAGGTTATACAGTGAGAAGTTATTGGGTTAAAAAAAAACAGAAAATTACATAAAATTGCTTCACTGCTACTCGAGAACGCATTAAGATACATTGATATGCATGGAGAATAAAGCCCAGCGCTTTTTAATTCGTAAATTCATTATGATTTACATTTCCACCTCGGTCACCATGGTTTTTTCATGGACTTTGTATACATATGACAAGGATGAGTCATCGTAATTGTGTTACATGTGAACAGGATGCAGTTATAAATCTCTTCTTAACATATACGTTAATATACTTACAGCCAATGGTTTAAACCCTGCTTATCGATAGGATGCACGTTTAAAGGGTTTGCTGGTTGATTTTTTTCGTTGATAAATATGCACCAGTCAATATCTATTTTGGCCAACTTTTACCAATATTAATGCGAAAAGCTACAGAAACAAGCTCAGTAGCAAAAAGTTTAAACATAAACCCGGTTTAATGGCACTGAGTAAACGCCAAAGACATAGAACATAAAATCACAAACAAGAACATGGAAGAACAGCAAAAAACTCCACAAGCAGCACAGCACATACATACTGTATATAATCAAAGCGCTAGGCGCTGAAAGGCTATCTGCGGGCAAATATGTGAGATTTGCAAATTTTATTTGAACTATGGGAATGGGTGAAGAGCACATAAATAATAGTGAAAATGTGCTGACAGCGGTTGTGCCCACACTGGGCGAAGAAACAAACATATCTATATCGTTATGGCGTCTTGTGTCATTTTATTTTTGTAAATGTCACTTAAATCGTCGCAATCCCCCATCCCCTTGTTTTTAATGTTACAATGCATGCCCCATTTCAATCGTTTCTAAAGGTTTTCCTTTGCTTTGATTAGATATCATACGATAGGAAAATACAATACATCATAAACATCATTTCCTTTTATTAACATATACGTTTTGTTTAGGGAAAATCATTTTTTTTACAAACAACTTCAGCAATAATTACATTCAAAATGCACAGCTTTATATCAATTCAGTCGACATATCCCAATGTATTTGAAGTTACAGTAAATGCTCTTTTCAATCGCGTCTAAAGGTTTTTCGGTGTTTTGATTAGATAGCATACGTTAGACAAAATTTATGAACTTACACGTTTTAATTCTTTAAGGAAAATGATTTTATTTTTACGAGAAACTTTAGCAATAATACCTTTAAAAAGCAGAACTTATCAGATGGTCGTTTTCCCGCGGTGAGGACAAACATGCGGTCAGTTAATGAAGTTGAAACTATTTTTAGATTATCGGAACTAGTCTGTTTTTATGAATGAGAATATGATTGTGCTTTTTAAAGTTTATTGATAAATTTATTGTTATTTATGTCTAATGTAAGTACCTATGTAGAAACAGTACTAGTGATGTTATGAATGCTTCGTACTCTTTGGATGTTAAACAGGTTTAATCCGAACAACTTTGCTTCACCAAACGTATGCATGACTCGTATCAGGGCATGTGTGCTTATATAAATTGAAAGCCTAATGACTAAAACTATGCCAAGAATACACCGTAACGAAGCTTTTTATGCAAAAATGAAAACATCTCATTAGAAATATAAATGCCTAAAATCATAGAAAGGATAATATCTTGTTATTGTGTAGCAGGTAAATTACAATGTATAGTATTTGAAGCATTAGCAATGTGAAACCTGAGATGCAACTATTTTAACACTAAGACAATAATTATATTTGTTTCTTATCTCATAAAAGTAAAAAAAAATCACCATAACAAATAAGCGTGCTTCAGGGTCACGTCGGGTTTAAATAACAAATTCTGCAGGCGATGGGACACTTGCGGTCGGTAATAATTTCTGAAACATCATGGGGTAAACTAGAGTGAATATCAATACTGTATGTTATCTTCCTACCAGAGCCTCCATTATCTTGACCCTCATTAATCTGATAAATATAACGGTCTAAAAACAGTCGTATTATTCTGCTAAAAATAAAACGCCGGGATACATAATTACAGCGCGGAAATAGCCGAACAAGCAAAAACTCATACTCGGACTGCAACACGACCAATCCATTTGTATGGTTTCGACGTCTTTCTGCTAAACATAGAGCGCATTGAGACAAAAAAATGGGTTAAAACGACATGAATAGAAGTAGTTCTTTGGAGTTTGCGGTCTTAAGACTACCTGCGCGCATACCAGGTATGTTTATCAAGGATTGTTAGGTACCACCTTGTAACGGTCAGTTAAATGTAAATTTACGGGGGGTTTAAACCAGTTTAAGTACACAAACTTTACTCTTATCCCCAAAAAAACTAAACAAACCAAAGATATGGCCAGTTTGATACATTTGACTACTGTGGTCGTATTCATAAAGCTTCTAAGTGAATAATTTCAACTTAGTGAAAAATCGGCCTAGATCTCATAAATGTTGATATGTTTAAAATATTTCTTATTCTATATGCTGATGATATTGTTATATTGACAAATTCTCAAAATGAACTTTAATTAAGTTCAGACGCTTTACTTGAACATTGTAACAAATGGAAGCGTGTAGTAAATACTAATAAAACTAAAATTATGATCTTTTATGAAGGAAGACGACTGAGAAGTTTTATTTCAACAATGTTGAAATAGAAATTACAAACAGGTTGTCGTACCTTTGTATTGTGTTTAGCAATGGAGGGTCGTTTTTTGTTGCTCAAACAACATGAGCTGGTAAAGCACTGAAAGCTATACTTACAATAATATATATATTTATTATATACCCATCATAAATCCACACGCAATACATATCGCAAAATACGGTCGTCCGTATTCCACTCCAGTGCAATACGGCCGTATTACACACTTGTGACGTCACGACATTACAGATATCGGTGGGCGATGTAAAAATGACGTCATTAAACAAAATAGTGCGTCGTTAAAATAACTATTATTATGAAAGCATGTGACTTTTAAATGATCTAACCAGTAATGTATATAATAAAAGGTTATAAGTACTGCGTTTTTATCCGGATTGTCGTATTCTACTCTCGTGAATTTAGGAGATTTTGATTGCACTCGGCTTGCGCCTCGTGAAATCCGAATCTGCAAAAATCCCCTCGAATCGAATACAACCTCCCGGATCAAAATGCAGTACTAATAACCCTATTGTATAAGTTTACTAACACGTCAGTTAAGCATATATTTATTTTCGCAATAAAGTTGAACCGGTTCATTTACATTTCTGTAAAGGTCTTCTCAGTGTCAGAAAGACGAAACAAAATGTTTAAGACCATTAGGCATATGAGTATAATTTAATACCGTGTGAATCTATACGAAAGCAATGATAGTAAGTATTATGAAAAGGTTTATAACATGCGGAAAACATATATGAAACAGCACGCTAAGAAACCAAATTGGTGTTCACTCACAAAAGACCTGCTCTGTAGTCTAGGTCCATATGATGCCTGGGTTTGTTCAAGAGAGTCGAAATGCTAAGCCATTTTTGTGTTTAGCAAAACAAATGTTAACAGATAATTTTATACAATATTGGCAAAGTAGATTAGAAATGTCCAGTAGGGCTAGATTTTACAAATATGTGTCAGGATTTAGATTTCAACCATATCTCAACATATCAAATACTATTAAATTTAGAATGTCGGTGTCTTCACATAGATTAAGAATTGAAACGGGTCGATGGAATAGACTTTAATCGACGCCTCTAAATGAGCGTATATGCACGGTTTGTTCTTTAATAGAATGCACATTGTATAATGACCTAAGAGTTATGACCTAATTACTATAGACAGCATTCTAGTATGAATTAATTAGTTGATTTGATCAATACAGAAAAATATTTTTTTGAAAAATCTAAGTGTGTATATATACAAGGCTTTCGAACTTTGAAGTATTTCATATGTATTTATATGATATTGTTTATTGATATTATTGTTATGTTATGTTGTCTGTATTGTATAAAATTGCATATGTATGTAAAAATATGTACACAAGTTTTGAACTTGGTATGATATTCGGCCACATGGGTGTATGATATTCTGGTAAATAAATGTTCTGTTCTGTTCTATTCTGTACGTTGTGCGACTGATGAAGATTCCACAAGCATGCTTAAGTGTCTGTCACAATCCCCAAATACGTACTAAATCGTATTGAATTATAGAGAAAGCCTGTCCATTCGCTATGATTCCTTTCAAGATCATCAACGATTACCCATATAAGGAAAGGAATGCCTACCCGATGTCCGAAAGATTATGACCGATTAAGTTACGAATGCACAATAATACATGTTGACATATTAGTAGCATATCGCAGCAGCTCATCGACAGTGTTCACGCAGATGCCTTATTACCAAATGTATACACGATCCGCCATGAATCGGTCGTGGGAAAACGTAACTAAAACCATGACTGAAAACAAACTCGAAACAAATGAGTTGCACTTATATTTATGCGTAAACATGTCACAATACGTAATCATTCACCGGTAAAATAAAGAGTTAGATTTATGAATCATTTCATAAGTGATTAGACCATTTCGAACTATTTCTTCTTTATTCAAATGAAAATCCGTTAGTGTTAAGGGTATTATTTACTTCCTGACGAAACCAATACATCAAAATATCTTTAATTTGAGGTTATTTTTATCCCTTATCTAAAATTATTATCTGAATAATGTAGTAAAATGCCATTCAATCTGTTTAATTTAAATGATACCGGATGCGTGGATGTTTTAATATAATTGCGAAATAGCTTTTAAATGAGTAATAGCTTAATGACTGATTCAGCTATTTAAGGCAAAGTTTTAAACCCCAGGTGAAAGAATAAAAGGTATGGACGACTTCTGTATATATTATAAACACGCAATCAGTAGTGAACAAACGAATTAATATGCAGTTTTTTAGGTAATATGCAGTTCTTGTTAGTTTTGTTTGTTTCGGCAGACAAGCGAGTTAAGGTAAGCCATCTATCATAAGGATGCAACGATGTGTAAGTGCATTAAGGTAAGCCATCCATCATGAGGATGCAACGATGTGTAAGTGCACTAAGGTAAGCCATCCATCATTAGGATGCAACGATGTGTTTGTGCATTAAGGTAAGCCATCCATCGTTAGGGTGCAAATATGTGCTAAAACCATCCATCGTTAAGATGCAAAGATGTGCTAAAGCCATCCATCGTTAAGATGCAAAGATGTGTTAGTACACATATCAAATGACTGGTGATTTACAGTGATCAACTTTCGTCTCACAAGGTAGAAAAAAACGTGTTTCAAACCAAACACGGTATCCTTCAAAAACCCCATTCATTTCGTTATTTATTCATTCTTTTCAGTAAATTAAAACAACTGTATTAATTTGCGGTACATTGTTTGGGAATAAGACTGCATCTTTAACATTTTCTAACTTTAAAATGACTTAACAAAGCTTTGCTGGTATTTATGATAGATGGATTGCCTTAAATATATCACCCTACCTAATTAAAATAACAAATTAAATTGTCACAGAAGTGTAAAACGTGTCATTGGTATTTTCTTCATACGCTCGTATTAACCAATGTGATTATCGGAAACTTATCGTCGGATAATCATGATACACTTCTGCAAACGACTTCGTTGTGAATGGGGTCTAACGGAAGAATGGACTGTGATTGCCGACGATGGCGCAAACTGTGCCTTCCAAAACATTCCGGTTCTTAAATGACACAACAAATAACATTATTTAAAGATGATTTAATTCTGAAAATGTTCACATGCTTTGAAGAATTACCAATCTGTAACATGGTTACATTAAGCTCTAAACAGGAAGTAAACAATACGTTATCTTTGAACGACTTGTTATCATTTATGGCTAGTTTATAGCGGATTTTAAAATGTAAAAGCTTTTCACGTCACCTTTATCGAAACTTTCATTAGAGTTTAAAATGAGAGTATTCCTAACAATAAACAACCATATATGTATTCTTTTTCTAGATACAACACAGATTATCAAACATGAATCCAGTTTTCTTCGGAGCCCTGCTTGCAGTATGTCTGAGTAGCGGTATACACGGAAATGCCATACCTTACGACCAACAGCATCGTGTGTTGTTGTCAAAGGTCACGAGGCTTGAACGTATCGTTAAAGAAATGCGGCAACATCAAAGCCTTGAAATTCGTACAGATAATGTATTGATAATTGTTAGTGCTTTTTTTTCTTAAATTCATATAGGTTATTTGTCAAGGGTTTTAAAGTTCATGATTAATCATGATATTAAGACCAAGAGCTTTCAACTTCACAATTTTGTTCAGTTTTAAAGATTTGTGTTTTTCTCGGACATTTGCGTCATATATAAGCAGTAGGAGAATATAAATGTATTTAGTGACCGTTTCTATTGGGGTCTTATCTCCTTTAACCTGTTTTGGGCATTAAACCCTTATACTCAAACAGATTCATGCATAGCTTTCAGGACTTACATCTTTCAGCTGTTAGAACACTTGTTTTTGAAAACTATGACAAGTATGAAAATATTTGTTTCGTTTCTACCATTTTAAGACGTATATAGAATATCAGACAATGTTAATAATGAGATGGTAAGTAAAGGACTAAGCCGAGGAACCAAAGCCATACTTTGATCTTGGCTAGCAGTACAAACATCAATACAGTATTTAAAGACGGAGATACAATGAAGAAGTTTGCATTATTTAAAGGGACACTCTTATTTAAAATCAATACAAACATATGTATAACAAGCATCAATTTTGAGTGATAAACCTTACTTACTAAATAATGCCTTAATTGAAACTATTAATTACTGGTAACAAGATCGCAACCGTGTATTTACTAGCTGAAAACGTAAAAATATTAAATCATTGGTGAGTGCTAAAAAATTACTGTCATGAACAATCATCTCATAAGGTAGAAATTACGAGTTTTCTGCACCTTTCTTTTAAATTAAACTAGGTATTCTCCATGAGAACCATTTTTTCGACATTTAATCATCCTTTATGTTATAATAAAACATTTGTATAAATTGTGGTAAATCGTATTTGGGAGAAAGAGGGCATCTTTAAAAGTTGGCATCTCATTTAAGAAGTTAGCACACACAATAGTTAAAATTGATTAATAATTGACATCATGTTTAGAAAACACAAAAAGTACGCGTACAAGAACTAAAAATTGACATTTCACTTCAGATGAAGACGAATTATCTGAGTCAGCCAGACCAGCAGAGCTTTTAAACGTACAATACGGTACGTCCAAATTAAGACTTATTTATAATAAATTTGTCGTCATAAACTATGCTTTAAAATCTTCAATTCATAACGCATAAAGAAAGAACGCCATTTTATCCGAATAAGCAAATATCATGTCCTTGTCTTGTATTCTATAAATAGTAACAAATAGATGATGTTGGCTGATGTTGAAAAGAAATGTTAAAGTCGGAAAATAGCAGCACATAGTAATTTTTATTTTAAAATTATGGAGTCATTTTTTATTTGGTTACTACATAGGTCATTGGAAAGTTAATGAATTTTATGAGTATTTTAAACTACAAAAACCTGCAATAATGCAGGAGCTTGTGATGTCATCAATAACCTTTCCACCCATAACTTACATAAACATATAGCGGCCATTATTCTTGTCTTCCCAGATGGTGGTGAGTCCGGTTTTTACGTGACCTTGGATAAACCACAAGAAGTAGAAACCAAAATGATTCTTAAGTTTGATGATGTTGTGACAAACATAGGCGGGGCTTATGATACACAAACCGGGATCTATACTGCTCCTGTGACTGGTACCTACATGTTTGCACTCAATGCCGTCTGTGCTGCACGCAACTTTCTGCATCTGGCCATCTATAAAAACAACGCGCCTGCGTTTAAAGTAATATGTGATGATTTGAAAGGGGAGATACAAAATCAAGGCGGTGCTACCACGATTTTGAGACTGCAAAGAGGTGACAGGATATATGTGACTATGATGTTTCCGCTTGGAACTGTTGGTGAAGTCCGAGGTAATGGGATGACGTCATTTTCCGGATATCTGTTGAAAGAGTTATAATAGAAAAATGTAAAACTGTATGTAAATTCCATAATGCAGCTTTTTTTGTGAACTGGTACATGCGCTGAATTTTATTGATGTAATTCTTTGATTGTTTTAAGTAAAAAATAAGGCTAAATAGGGACATCTTTCCACCGAGAGTACGACGAATATCGTTAGATTACAAACTGTAGTTGAATGCTGAATTAATATTTATAATTTTATTGATTTTTTGAAACTGCAATATGAGTCAAATTTCGGTTATACTACTGGAAAAAGCAATCGTACGATACATTCGTAAACCGATGTTCCCAAGAATTTTATGCCAACACTGTTTCTGTGCCAATACTGTTTCTATGCCAACGGCCTATATTGCTATTGCTTTTCATGATACATTTATTCATTGCTTTTACAAGTGAAACCTTTATTGATGGTTATATTGAGCGTTGTATTCAAATGAGGTTTTACGATTGACCAACTGCTTTTGTTATAGTTGAAATGGGAGATGAACACATGTTTCGATTGAAGTGACCTGAGAAGTTATAGCTTTTAAGAAATCCGTGTTATATATATATATATATATATATATATATATATATATATATATATATATATATATATATAAACATGCCTTAACATGAAAGTTTATTTGATTTCAAAAGAGGTCAACAATCTCATTTTGTTTATTAATATTACACGTATTAGTCATTATTTGCCTTAATTTCCATAGAAATAAATTGTTACAAACTAAGTTGTTGTTTTCTTCTTCACTTCAATATAGCAACATATGTATTATAAATAGTATGGGCACCTTTTCATACATGTTTTACTAAGATTTACATGTAAGGAAAAAGGTTTAAAAAAATCTTAAAAGTGATATACCAATTGTATGATACCGTCGCTCAATCACTGCTGCCGTTGCTGTTTGTGGGCTCGACCAATCGAAGAGTAATGAGGGCTATACTACTCGCCCGGCGTCTGTGTCCTATTTACGTTTTAGGGCAAGTAAGACTGTTCACCTAAACACCAATACATTGCATTCAATACACTTCATAATTTGCAAAGTTGTTCAGGCCCATAACACAATTAGGTTATGCCGAATATTTAGACCTATGGAAGGTCAAACGTCCGCTTATTGACTATTTTGATACTATTGTTGGATATTTCTCTGTGCGAAAACTGTCTTTTCAATTTCTATGAGTCAGAAAAAAAACGTGCCATTATGTCGTTACATCTGATTGTCTCATCCTACATGCATTTAAAAAAAATCGTTGCTTTACGTGTGTGCTAATGTAAATCTTTATAGTTGAACTCCATTTGGTGATTTTGGAAATTTTGAGAGACACCAACTCACATGACTGGCCTGGCGTGGGTGCTCATAAGTAGAACTACGGCCTATAACAACACCTCGCCACTACAGGTGAGATAAATAAATTGATATATAAATGTTTATAGATCATTTGATTAGTGCTGGGCCATTTCATACGGCTAGCGTAGAAGTAAATTATCTGCAATTTACACACACACAAAAAGGTATTGTTAACGTCCTGCCCAAACCCATATTTAAAAGTAATCCTTAAATTGAGGTGTCATAACATTTTAAACACTCATCTGAAATAATTATCTGAATCATGTCGTGAAAAGCCATTCGATCTATTTACTTAAAATGATAGCAAATGCGTGGTCGTTGGTTTTATACGGTGAATTGCGAAATAGGGTTAATATTTGTAATAAATTAGTAGTTTTATGACTACTTCTTCAGCTATTTTAGGAATACTTTTGCAATCCCGTCGAAACTATAAAAGGTATGGACGGGTTGTATATATATATATATCAAACACACAGTCTGAAGTGAACAAACGAGTTATTTTTCAGTTGTTTCAGGTAAGCCTTGTTAGTTTTGTTTGTTTTGGCAGACAAGCGAGTTAAAGTAAGCCATCCATCATTAGGAAGCAAAGATGTGTTGGTACATTGAGGTAAGCCATCCATCATTTGGATGCAAAGATGTGTTAGTACATTGAGGTAAGACATCCATCATAAGATGCAAAGATGTGTTAGTAACTTAAGGTAAGCCATCCATCATTGGGAGCAAAGATGTGTTAGTACATTGAGGTAAGCTATCCATCATCATGATGCTAAGAAGTGTTAGTACATTAAGTCAGCCATCCATCATTAGGATGCAAAGCTGTGTTAGTACATTAAGAAAGCCATCCATCATTAGGACAATCGTTAGTACATTAAGATAAGTCATTCATCAATAGGAAGCAAAGATGTGTTAGTACATTGAGGTTAGCCATCCATCATTAGAAAGCAAAGATGTGTTAGATCATTGAAGTTAGGCATCCATCATTTGGATGCAAAGATTTGTTAGTTTATTGAGGTTAGCCATCCATCATTAGGAAGCAAAGATGTATTAGTACATGAAGGTAAACCACCCATCATTGGGAATCAAACGTCTATGTTCATTAAATTTAGTCATCCATCATTTGTATGCAAAGATGTGTTAGTACATTGAGGTAAGCTATCCATCATGAGGATGCAAAGATGTGTTTGTACATTGAGGTATGCCATCAACCAGCAGGATGCTAAGATGTGTTAGTACATTAAGTAAGCCATCCATCATTAGGATGCAAAGCTGTGTTAGTACATTAAGAAAGCCATCCATCATTAGGACAATCGTTAGAATATTAAGGTAAGTCATCCATCAATAGGAAGCAAAGATGTGTAAGTGCATAAAGGTAAGCCATCCATCACTAGGATGCAAAGATGTGTTAGTTCATTGAGGTAAGCCATCCATCATGAGGATGCAAGGATGTGTTAGTACTTTGAGGTTAGCCATCCATCATTAGAAAGCAAAGATGTGTGAGTACATTGAGGTGAGGCATCCATCATTTGGATGCAAAGATTTGTTAGTTTATTGAGGTTAGCCATCCATCATTAGGAAGCAAAGATGTATTAGTACATGAAGGTAAACCACCCATCATTAGGAATCAAACGTCTATGTGCATTAAATTTAGTCATCCATCATTTGTATGCAAAGATGTGTTCGTGCATTAAGGTTAGTCATTCAACATTAGGATGCAAAGATGTGTAAGTAAATTAAGGTAAGTAATCAATCATTTGGATACACAGATGTGTTAGTGCATTAAGGTAAGTCATCCATCATTTGGATGCAAAGATGTGTTAGTGCATTAAGGTAAGTCATCCATCATTTGGATGCAAAGATGTATTAATGGATTAAGGTAATTTATCCATCAATAGGAAGCAAAGAAGTGTTAGTGCATTAAGGTAAGTCATATAATATATATGAAAGGGGTGTGATAAAACAAAATGTTAATATGGTTATTGATTTTATTTGTTTGTATTTAAAAAAAAAATGTTTATTTTAAAAAGCTCACATTGAAAATTAAAAAATCATTAAAACTTAACATTTTGTAACTCTAAAATGAAACCTTGAATGACTTCAAGGGGTTCTCACATGGGTCACCACGGGTCACAACCGATGTAAACAATGCAACCATTGGCAAAAATTTCAACGTTTGTAAAACGATGCAACGCTGAAATGTTGGCCAAGGATTGCATCATTAAAATACAAACAAATATAAAATATTGCACACATAAAGAAGCAGAAATAAAGCATAGTCTTTTATAGGCTAAGAAATATTTTATATCTTTTCTATCAAAAAAGTTATTAAGAAATTAACGTCATTAACTTTTGTCTTTACATCGGTTGTGACCTGCGGTGACCCATGTGAAGTCACGTGTTACCACACACTGACTTTGTAAACTGATAAAAAGTAACAAATGAACTTGTCACAGAAATGAACTACATGACATTGGTATTTTCTTCGTAAGCTCGTATTAACCAATGTGACATTCGGAAACTCACCGTCGTGTCACCCCCATATCACTACTGCACAAGACTCCGTAGTGAATGAAGTATAACGAAAGAATGTTTCGTGGTTGCCGACGATGGCGGCAACTGTGCCTTCCAAAATATTCTGGTTCTTAAATAACACAACAAATAGCATTATTTTAAGATGATTTAATTCTGAAAATGTTCACATGCTTTGAACCTATCGGCATCATGGTTACATTAAGCGTAAAACAGGAAATAAAAAACAATATGTTATCATTGAACGACTTGTTATCATTTGTGGCTTGTTTATAGCGGATTTTAAAATGTAAAAGCTTTTCACGTTACCTTTAACGAAACTTTCAATCTTGTTTGATATGAAATTTTTCCTGAAGATAAACAACCATAAATGTATTCTTTTTCTAGTTGCAACACTGATTATCAAACATGAATCCAGTTTTCATCGGAGCCCTGCTTGCAGTATGTCTGATTAATGATGTACACGGAAAGGCCATACCTTGGGATCAACAGCATCTTGCATTGTTGTCAAAGGTCGAAGAGCTTGAACGCATCGTTAACAAAATGCGGCAACATCAGAGCCTCGAAATTCGTACAGGTATTGTTTTGATAATTTTTAGTGTTATCTTTTCATATATTTGTATCGGTTATTTGTCAAGGGTTTTAAAGTTCACGATTATGCCTGATATTAAGATCGAGAGCTTTCAACTTCACAATTTTTTTCAGTTTTAAAGTTGTGTTTTGCTCGGACATTTGCGTCAGAAGCAGTAGGAAAATATAAATGTCTTTGGATACCGTTTCTATAGGGGTCTGATCTCCTTTAACCTGCTTTGGGCATTTAACCCTCTTACTTAAACAGATTCATGCCTAGTTTTCAGGCTGACATCTTTCAGGTGTAAGAACTCCTGATTGTTTTTTAAATAATGACAAAAATGATAATATTTTTATTTTTTACTACCATTATAATACGTATATAGAATATCAGACAATACAAGTATGAAATGATATTAATAATGCAATGGTAAGTAAAGGACCAAGCCGAGGAACCAAAGCGATAATTTGATCTTGTCTAGCTGTACAAAAATCAATACAGTATTTGAAGACGGAAATACAATCAAGAAGTTTGCATTTTTTAAAGTGACACGTGTTCAAAATCAATATATACACATATATAACAAACATCAATTTTGAGTGATAAACTTTTAAGTACTAAATAATGCCTTTATGGAAAATATTACTTACTGATAGCATGATTGCAACCGTGTATTTAATAGCTAAAAACGTAAACATATTAAATGATTGGTGAGTGCTAAAAGATTTACTTTGATCAACAATCGTCTCATAAGGTAGAGTCAAGTGAAGTCAAACACCGTTTATTCACTCATACCATAAACATGGCAAATGAGGTCATTTTCAAAACATATATACATGGCGGCAGATACATTGTTAAATTCTAACTACAATTCATATGATACCCAATACGAGTATCGGAGAGTCATTCACTTGAAATCAAAAAACATAATTGGCAAATCACAATTAATAAGGTTGTATCAATATTATAAATATTACCTTTAAATCACTTGTACATAGTAAAAAGATTATCTAATAATTATGTTGCTAATTTGAAAATGCGTTTTGAAAAATGATATATTTAATCATATTTGGCGATTGAAATACTGTAAAAGAACAGAAAGGCATACGAAAACCCCTTAATATATGAGAAAACCTATCCGAGACAAAATGATAAAAAGTCAAAGGGTTTTCAATTCAATGTTTTGTTTTTTCTGACAAGAGACATGTTAAAAATACATCGCAGCTTGTTTCTAACTAACATATAATATTTTAAACTACAGCACATGTCATACATATATGTTTGTGAAAAATCTGCAAACCACAATGATTAACATATAGTTACATAATTTTGGAAAGAAAAATATTAACAAATCTATATAGATTTATCTGTGTTTGCGTATTGCTTGTATTTATTAGTTTTTCTAATTTGTATTGGGGTGTCTATAAAAGTAAGGTTTTACAAACTGTTTTCTTTCATCTAAGTATTGACATTCAAACAAATAATGAAATTCGTCTATTCGTTCTATGATTTCTTGTTCTAAATTTGATGAATGAAAATAACTGGTTATTTGGAAATCTAGTGAGATACTTTTCTAAACCAAGTCCTTTTTAAAAATTGTTAAATTAAACTGTTGCTTGCATATTGTATAGTTGACAACCAATCATTTAGAAATAAATCGATTAGCTTTTGCTTTACATTGTTTATAACCACATTTATTACTTCTTGATTAAGCCATAGGTTATTCAGGTCACGTTTGATGAGATATATCCAGGGATATTTTTTCTTTGTTATCTGTCATGTAATGGAAGTGCTATAGTTATATATAACTTTATATATCAGTGATGAGAGTGTATTATTGTATGGTGTATGTAGTCTTCCCCAAACAACTATATTTCTTTCTTCTATATCGATTAAAAGGGTTTCATGCCTGTTTCGCCATAGACAATGTAGTTTGATGTTGATCGTTTTAATTTATGAACATATTTTAAGTAATTAAGTTGAACCCTTTTCAGTATGCTATTGTTACCAAAATCCCCAAATTTTGGCACCATATAACAAAATAGGTTTAATTGTTTTATCAAAAAGAGTTCTATTCGGAGGTCACCAGGTAATGAGAGGCGATTTGAGTTTCTTATTAGACTAAACATTGCACGTGTTTCGTGAGAAGTTTTGTTTTTAAATACTGTGTTTTCTGCACCTTTCTTCTAAATTAAACTGGGTATCCTCCATAAGAACCATTGTTTTCGACATTGAACCATCCTTTTTGGTAGATTAAAACATTTGTATTAGTTGTGGTCAATTTTATTTGGGAGTCAAAGTCCGTCTTTAAAAGTTGGCGTCTCATTTAAGATAACAAACATAACTTACAATTGATTATTAATTGACATCATGTTTAAAAACACAAAAAGTACGTGTTCATGGACTTAAAATTGACATCTCACTTCAGATAAAGACGACTTATCCCGGCAAGCCAGACAAGCCGAGCTTTCAAACGTACGATACGGTAAGTCCACATTTAGACTTATTCATAATGGATTTGTCGTTAAAAACAAAGCTTTAAAATCTTCAATTCATATGCATGTCTTGTATTCTGTAAATAGTAACAGATAGATGGTTGATGTTGAAAGGAAATGCTAAAGTCGGAAAAAAGCAGCACTTCTTATTTTGAAATTATGAAGTCATTTTTCATTTGGTTACTACATATAACTTTGGAGTTAGTTAAT
Source organism: Mya arenaria (assembly GCF_026914265.1). Lineage (NCBI taxonomy): Eukaryota > Metazoa > Mollusca > Bivalvia > Myida > Myidae > Mya > Mya arenaria. The sequence continues at coordinate 45,171,951 of NC_069122.1, forward strand.
TAATTTTATGAGTCTTGAAAACTGCAAAAAGATATCTACAATAATGCAGGAGCTTGTGATTTAATCAATAACCTTATGTCCATAACTTACATAAAGATATAGCGACCATTATTCTTGTCTTCCCAGATGGTGGTGAGTCCGGTTTCTACGTGACATTGGATAAACCACAAGAAGTAGAAACCAAAATGCCTCTTAAGTTTGATGACGTTGTGACAGACATAGGCGGGGCCTACGATAAACAAACTGGGATCTATACTGCTCCTGTGACTGGTACCTACATGTTTGCACTCAATGCCGTCTGTGCTGCACGCAACTTTCTGCATCTGGCCATCTATAAAAACAACGCGCCTGCGTTTAAAGTGATATGTGATGATTTAAAAGGGGAGATACAACATCAAGGCGGTGGCACCACGATTTTGAGACTGCAAAGAGGTGACAGGATATATGTGACTATGATGTTTCCGCTTGGAACTGTTGGTGAAGTCAGAGGTAATGGGATGACGTCATTTTCCGGATACCTGTTGAAAGAGTTATAATAGAAAAATGTAAAACTGTATGTAAATTCCATAGTGCAGCTTTTTTTGTGAACGGATACATGCGCTGAATTTTATTGATGTAATACTTTGATTGTTTTAAGTAAAGAAATATGGCTAAATAGGGACAACTTTCCACCGAGAGTACGACGAATATCGTTAGATCACAAACTGTAGTTGAATGACGGATGAATATTTATAATTTCATTGATTTTTTTGAATCTGCAAAATGAAGCAAATTTTGGTTATACTACTGGAAAAAGCAATCGTACGATACATTCGTAAACCGATGTTCCCAAGAATTTTATGCCAACACTGTTTCTATGCCAATACTGTTTCTATGCCAACAGCCTATATTGCTATTGCTTTTCATGATACATTTATTCATTGCTTTTACTAGTGAAACCTTTATTGATGGTTATATTGATAGTTGTATTCAAATGAGGTTTTACGATTGACCAACTGCTTTTGTTATAGTTGAAATGGGAGATGAACACATTTTTCGATTAAAGTGACCTGAGAAGTTATAGCTTTTAAGAAATCCGTGTTATAGATATAAAAACATGCCTTAACATGAACGTTTATTTGATTTCAAAGGAGGTCAACAGTCTCATTATGTTTATTAATATTACACGTTTTAGTCATTATTTGCCTTAATTTCCATAGAAATAAATTGTTACAAACTAAGTTGTTGTTTTCTTCTTCAATTCAATATAACAGCATATGTATTGTATTTAGTATGGGCACTTTTCATACATGTTTTACTAAGATTTACATGTAAGGAAAAAAAAGGTTTAAAAATCTTTAAAGTGATATACCAATTGTATGATACTGGCGCTCTATCACTGCTGCCGTTGCTGTTTGTGGGCTCGACCAATCGAAGAGTAATGAGGGCTATACTACTCGCCCGGCGTCTGCGTCCTATTTAGGTTTTAGGGCAAGTTGGACTGTTCACCTATAACACCAATACATTTCATTCAATTCACTTCATAATTTACAAAGTTGTTCAGGACCATAACACAATTAGGTTATGCCGAATATTTAGACCTATGGAAGGTCAAACGTCCGCTTATTAATTATTTTGATACTATTGTTGGATATTTCTCTGTGCGAAAACTATCTTTTCAATTTCTATGAGTCAGGGAAAAAAACGTGCCATTATGTCGTTACATCTAATTGTCTCATCCTACATGCATTTAAAAAAATCGTTGCTTTACGTGTGTGCTAATGTAAATCTTTATAGTTGAACTCCATTTGGTGATTTTGGAAATTTTGAGAGACACCAACTCACATGACTGGCCTGGCGTGGGTGCTCATAAGTAGAACTACGGCTTATAACAGCACATCGCCACTACAGGTGAGATAAATAAATTGATATATAAATGTTTATGGATCAGTTTATTAGTGCTGGGCCATTTCATACGGCTAGCGTAGGAGTAAATTATCTGCAATTTACACACACACAAAAAGGTATTGTTTACGTCCTGCCCAAACCCATATTTAAAAGTAATCCTTAAATTGAGGTGTCATAACATTTTAAACACTCATCTGAAATAATTATCTGAATCATCTCGTGAAAAGCCATCTATTTACTTAAAATGATAGCAAATGCGTGGTCGTTGGTTTTATACGGTGAATTGCGAAATAGGGTTAACATTTGTAATAAATTAGTAGTTTTATGACTACTTGTTCAGCTATTTTAGGAAAACTTTTGCAATCCCGTCGGAACTATAAAAGGTATGGACGGGTTGTATATATATATTAAACACACAGTCTGAAGTGAACAAACGAGTTATTTTTCAGTTGTTTCAGGTAAGCCTTGTTAGTTTTGTTTGTTTTGGCAGACAAGCGAGTTAAAGTAAGCCATCCATCATTAGGAAGCAAAGATGTGTTGGTACATTGAGGTAAGCCATCTATCATTTGGATGCAAAGATGTGTTAGTACATTGAGGTAAGCCATCCATAAGTTGGATGCAAAGATGTGTTAGTACATTAAAGTAAGACATCCATCATAAGATGCAAAGATGTGTTAGTAACTTAAGGTAAGCCATCCATCATTGGGAAGCAAAGATGTGTTAGTACATTGAGGTAAGCTATCCATCATCAGGATGCTAAGATGTGTTAGTACATTAAGTAAGCCATCCATCATCAGGATGCAAAGCTGTGTTAGTACATTAAGAAAGCCATCCATCATTAGGACAATCGTTAGTACATTAAGGTAAGTCATTCATCAATAGGAAGCAAAGATGTGTTAGTACATTGAGGTAAGCCATCCATCATGAGGATGCAAAGATGTGTTAGTACATTGAGGTTAGCCATCCATCATTAGAAAGCAAAGATGTGTTAGTACATTGAAATGAGGCATCCATCATTTGGATGCAAAGATGTGTTAGTTCATTGAGGTTAGCCATCCATCATTAGGAAGCAAAGATGTATTAGTACATGAAGGTAAACCACCCATCATTGGGAATCAAACGTCTATGTTCATTAAATTTAGTCATTCATCATTTGTATGCAAAGATGTGTTTGTGCATTAAGAAAGCCATCCATCATTAAGACAATCGTTAGAACATTAAGGTAAGTCATCCATCATTAGGACAATCGTTAGAACATTAAGGTAAGTCATCCATCAATAGGAAGCAAAGATGTGTAAGTGCATAAAGGTAAGCCATCCATCACTAGGATGCAAAGATGTGTTAGTTCATTGAGGTAAGCCATCCATCATGAGGATGCAAGGATGTGTTAGTACTTTGAGGTTAGCCATCCATCATTAGAAAGCAAAGATGTGTTATTACATTGAGATGAGGCATCCATCATTTGGATGCAAAGATGTGTTAGTTTATTGAGGTTAGGCATCCATCATTAGGAAGCAAAGATGTATTAGTACATGAAGGTAAACCACCCATCATTAGGAATCAAACGTCTATGTGCATTAAATTTAGTCATCCATCATTTGTATGCAAAGATGTGTTCGTGCATTAAGGTTAGTCATTCAACATTAGGATGCAAAGATGTGTTAGTAAATTAAGGTAAGTAATCAATCATTTGGATATACAGATGTGTTAGTGCATTAAGGTAAGTCATCCATCATTTGGATGCAAAGATGTGTTAGTGCATTAAGGTAAGTCATCCATCATTTGGATGCAAAGATGTATTAATGGATTAAGGTAATTTATCCATCAATAGGAAGCAAAGAAGTGTTAGTGCATTAAGGTAAGTCATATAATATATATGAAAGGGGTGTGATAAAACAAAATGTTAATATGGTTATTGATTTTACAGGAAGTAAACAATATGTTATCATTGAACGACTTGTTATCATCTGTGGCTTGTTTATAGCGGATTTTAAAATGTAAAAGCTTTTCACGTTACCTTTAACGAAACTTTCAATCTTGTTTGATATGAAATTTTTCCTGAAGATAAACAACCATAAATGTATTCTTTTTCTAGTTGCAACACTGATTATCAAACATGAATCCAGTTTTCATCGGAGCCCTGCTTGCAGTATGTCTGATTAATGATGTACACGGAAAGGCCATACCTTGGGATCAACAGCATCTTGCATTGTTGTCAAAGGTCGAAGAGCTTGAACGCATCGTTAACAAAATGCGGCAACATCAGAGCCTCGAAATTCGTACAGGTATTGTTTTGATATTTTTTAGTGTTATCTTTTCATATATTTGTATCGGTTATTTGTCAAGGGTTTTAAAGTTCACGATTATGCCTGATATTAAGATCGAGAGCTTTCAACTTCACAATTTTTTTCAGTTTTAAAGTTGTGTTTTGCTCGGACATTTGCGTCAGAAGCAGTAGGAAAATATAAATGTCTTTGGAGACCGTTTCTATAGGGGTCTCATCTCCTTTAACCTGCTTTGGGCATTTAACCCTCTTACTTAAACAGATTCATGCATAGTTTTCAGGCTGACATCTTTCAGGTGTAAGAACTCCTGATTGTTTTTTAAATAATGACAAAAATGATAATATTTTTATTTGTTACTACCATTATAATACGTATATAGAATATCAGACACTACAAGTATGAATTGATATTAATAATGCGATGGTAAGTAAAGGACCAAGCCGAGAAACCAAAGCGATAATTTGATCTTGTCTAGCTGTACAAACATCAATACAGTATTTGAAGACGGAAATACAATTAAGAAGTTTGCATTTTTTAAAGTGACACTTATTCAAAATCAATATATACACATGTATAACAAACATAAATTTTGAGTGATAAACTTTTAAGTACTAAATAATGCCTTTATGGAAAATATTAATTACTGATAGCATTGATTGCAACCGTGTATTTAATAGCTAAAAACGTAAACATATTAAATGATTGGTGAGTGCTAAAAGATTTACTTTGATCAACAATCGTCTCATAAGGTAGAGTCAAGTGAAGTCAAACACTGTTTATTTACTCATACCATAAACATGGCAAATGAGGTCATATACAAAACATATATACATGGCGGCAGATACATTGTTAAATTCAAACTACAATTCATATGATACCCAATACGAGTATCGGAGAGTCATTCACTTGAAATCAAAAAACATAATTGGCAAATCACAACTAATAAGGTCGTATCAATATTATAAATATTACCTTTAAATCACTTGTACATAGTAAAAAGATTATCTAATAATTATGTTGCTAATTTGAAAATGCGTTTTGAAAAATGATATATTTAATCATATTTGGCGATTGAAATACTGTAAAAGAACAGAAAGGCATACGAAAACCCCTTAATATATGAGAAAACCTATCCGAGACAAAATGATAGAAAGTCAAAGGGTTTTCAATTCAATGTTTTGTTTTTCTGACAAGAGACATGTTAAAAATACATCGCAGCTTGTTTCTAACTAACATCGTATTACGACGTCAATATGAATGTTTTACAGAAGTATAATAATTTAAACTACAGCACATGTCATACATATACGTTTGTGAAAAATCTGCAAACCACAATGATTAACATATAGTTACTTAATTTTGGAAAGAAAAAAATTAACAAATCTATATAGATTTATCTGTGTTTGCGTATTGCTTGTATTTATTAGTTTTTCTAATTTGTATTTGGGTGTCTATAAAAGTAAGGTTGTAGAAACTGTTTTCTTTCATCTAAGTATTGACATTCAAACAAATAATGAAATTCGTCCCCTGGTTTGTCATTGCAATGAGTACATAATCGTTCGTTTAGTGGTATTCTAAGCCAATGCCTATTTCAATAGGCATTCCATGATTTCTTGTTCTAAATTTGATAAATGAAAATAACTGGTTATTTGGAAATCTAGTGAGATACTTTTTTAAACCAAGTCCTTTTTAAAAATTCTTAAATTAAACTGTTGCTTGCATATTCTATATTTGACAACCAATCATTTAGAAATAAATCGATTAGCTTTTGCTTTACATAGTTTATAGCCACATTTACTTCTTGATTAAGCCATAGGTTATTCAGGTCACGTTTGATGAGATATATCCAGGGATAGTTTTTCTTTGTTATTCTGTCATGTAATGGAAGTGCTATAGTTATATATAACTTTATATATCAGTGATGAGAGTGTATTATTGTATGGTGTATGTAGTCTTCCCCAGACAACTATATTTCTTTCTTCTATATCGATTAAAAGGGGTTTCATGCCTGTTTCGCCATAGACAATGTAGTTTGATGTTGATCGTTTTAATTTATGAACATATTTTAAGTAATTAAGTTGAACCCTTTCCAGTATGCTATTGTTACCAAAATCCCCAAATTTTGGCACCATATAACAAAATAGGTTTAATTGTTTTATCAAAAAGAGTTCTATTCGGAGGTCACCAGGTAATGAGAGGCGATTTGAGTTTCTTATTAGACTAAACATTGCGCGTCTTTCTTGAGAAACTTTGTTTTTAAATACTGTGTTTTCTGCACCTTTCTTTTAAATTAAACTGGGTATCCTCCATAAGAATCATTGTTTTCGACATTGAACCATCCTTTTTGGTAGATTAAAACATTTGTATTAGTTGTGGTCAATTTTATTTGGGAGTCAAAGTCCGTCTTTAAAAGTTGGCGTCTCATTTAAGATAACAAACATAACTCACAATTGATTATTAATTGACATCATGTTTAAAAACACAAAAAGTACGTGTACATGGGCTTAAAATTGACATCTCACTTCAGATAAAGACGAATTATCCCGGCAAGCCAGACAAGCCGAGCTTTCAAACGTAAGATACGGTAAGTCCACATTTAGACTTATTCATAATGGATTTGTCGTTAAAAACTATGCTTTAAAATCTTCAATTCATATGCATGTCTTGTATTCTGTAAATAGTTGATGTTGAAAGGAAATGCTAAAGTCGGAAAATAGCAGCACTTCTTATTTTGAAATTATGAAGTCATTTTTCATTTGGTTACTACATATAACTTTGGAATTAAGTTAATTAATTTTATGAGTCTTGAAAACTGCAAAAAGATATCTACAATAATGCAGGAGCTTGTGATTTAATCAAAAACCTTATGTCCATAACTTACATAAAGATATAGCGACCATTATTCTTGTCTTCCCAGATGGTGGTGAGTCCGGTTTCTACGTGACCTTGGATAAACCACAAGAAGTAGAAACCAAAATGCCTCTTAAGTTTGATGACGTTCTGACAAACATAGGCGGGGCTTATAATACTCAAACCGGGATCTATACTGCTCCTGTGACTGGTACCTACATGTTTGCACTCAATGCCGTCTGTGCTGCACGCAACTTTCTGCATCTGGCCATCTATAAAAACAACGCGCCTGCGTTTAAAGTGATATGTGATGATTTAAAAGGGGAGATACAACATCAAGGCGGTGGCACCACGATTTTGAGACTGCAAAGAGGTGACAGGATATATGTGACTATGATGTTTCCGCTTGGAACTGTTGGTGAAGTCCGAGGTAATGGGATGACGTCATTTTCCGGATACCTGTTGAAAGAGTTATAATAGAAAATTGTAAAACTGTATGTAAATTCCATAGTGCAGCTTTTTTGTGAACGGATACATGCGCTGAATTTTATTGATGTAATTCTTTGATTGTTTTAAGTAAAGAAATAAGGCTAAATAGGGACAACTTTTCACCGAGATTACGACGAATATCGTTAGATCACAAACTGTAGTTGAATGTTGAATGAATATTTATAATTTTATTGATTTTTTTGAATCTCCAAAATGAAGCAAATTTTGGTTATACTACTGGAAAAAGCAATCCGTAGATACATTCGTAAACCAATGTTCCCAAGGATTTAATGCAAACACTGTTTCTATACCAACACCGTTTCTATGCCAACAGGCACTGTTGCTATTGCTTTTCATGATACATTTATTCATTGCTTTTACTAGAGAGACCTTTATTGATGGTTATATTGATGGATATTTTGAGCATTGTATTCAAATGAGGTTATACGATTGATTAACTGTTTTCGTTAGTTGAAATGGAAGATAAACACATTTTTCGATTGAAGTGACCTGATAAGTTATAGCTTTTGTAATTTTAAAACTTCGTTGAAGTTTTAAGAAATCCGTGCAATAGATATAAAACATGCCTTAACATAAACGTTTATTTGATTTCAAAGGAGGTCAACAATCTCATTTTGTTTATTAATATTACACGTATTAGTCATTATTTGCCTTAATTTCCATAGAAATAAATTGTTACAAACTAAGTTGTTGTTTTCTTCTTCAATTCAATAGAACAGCATATGTATTGTATTTAGTATGGGCACCTTTTCATACATGTTTTACTAAGATTAACATGTAAGGAAATAGGGCTTTAAAAATCGTACAAGCGATATACCAATTGTATGATTCTATCGCCCTAATACTGTTGCCGTTGTTGTTGTGGGCTCGACTAATCGTAGAGTAAGGAGGGATATACCGCCCGGTGTTGGTGTCCTGTTTAAGTTTTAGGACAAGTTGGATTATAGATCTATAACACTCGTACCTTTCATTCAAGGATCATAACACAATAAGGTTAGATATCTTCATATTATCATTAAGACAAAATATTGCCGCCTTAACTATTTAACCTTTACTATTGATAGGTAAAAGTTTTAGGACACCATGTGTTACTGGTTCAAAGTTCTACTTAGGATTTTCACTTTAAACGCTCATACCCTTTATTCAATTGACTTTATGCTTCACACAATTGTTAACGACTATCACACAATTAGGAAACGTAGCGCTTTGTTATCCTTGATACAAAAACAGACCTTGAACGACTTGGAAACTTTGTCTAAAGCTTAAGGGCAACTTGGGGTTTTAACTCAGATCTCAAATACCCTTATTTCAATGGACTTTACTATTCACACATATTGTTTAGGATAATCACACAATTAGTTTTCAAAACTTCATATTAATCTACATACACAGTATGGCCCTTGACTTATGATAATAACTTACAATATAAATATTGTTTGTTCTTTTATTTTTATGCTTTACATAGATATCTGAGATATGTATGCATTTCATTCGAAGATATCCAAATTATGCGAAGCTTTTTATAACGAAGAATACAGCTGTTGGAGGTGAGTATACTGTAATCAATGTGTACCGTACTGTATAAACACAACGACGTGTAGTCGAGCGCGCTGTTCTACGAAAACTATTGTTTTGATAATTCAAGGTAAACCTCAGCAAAAGCCCAGTAGACAAGCACATTGAACTATAACCTTGTTCAGAGGTACATGGGCAACACACAACATCATATATGAACATGCATTAAACGAGAAACACAAACCTCACAAGACAACGTAGAAGATAATTGTTTGCTTCAGTATACTATTGTAATATTAATTTACAGATTGAGCACCAAAAGTTATATTTCAGGAGAGGTGCAGTCACGAGGGAAATATTCACTTAATGTGTTTACACGGTGAAATATATTTCAATTTTCTACTGAAACAAACATCTTTTTTCCATTTAATTATATGTATTAAAATGAGTTAATACATATAGTATCTTTGTAGGAAAAAAGCCAAATCTATGCGAAAGTAGCCTCATTTTGGACACCTTCGTTGTTGAAATTGTGTTAAAGCTCGGTTCGCGCTGACTTCTGACTATTCCAAAATAGTAAAAGTATCAAATTTATATTTCATTGATTAAAACAATGTTATACAATTATCATTTCACTGATAAAACAATCACCACATACATCATCACATTCTGTACTCCTTCAATTTGGAAATATCAAGACACCTTTTTCGACTTTCAGCACCTAAAAACGCAATTATCAGCAACACAAAAGGGTCTGATTGAAAGGCTCAATTAACCCACATTCCGTGCATATTAAGAGGAATAATAAATGGATAGTTTTCAAAATGCAAAGATTTGTACTCGAATTTGAGCGCACCTACTCCTTTATATTTGTGAATACTACGGCTCGATTCTCCATCACGTTTTGCTTATAAACGGTGTCTTGTTGGTTTCAAAATTACTCATATGTGTACAAACGCACAAACATTTTACACCCAGGAGCCAATTGTATAAAACTATAGGATAAATTGTCAACGGTTATCTTTAGGCTAGTTTGCACATTTAAGTGAGTTTATTGGATGATAGTAAATCTTGGTTAATAACTATTGACTAATCAGTAATTTAGTTTTATACAATTGGCTACTGATAAAGATCAAAGAGTTTGAAGTAATACATTGAGAAGTTATTATGTTCAATGAAAATAAATTCAGAAATTTACATAAATTTGCTTAACTGCTACTCGAGAACGCATTAAAATACATTAATATGCATGGAAAATGAAGCCCAACGGTTATTTATTTCGTGAAAAGACATTATGATTTACATTTCCATCTCCGCCACCATGTTTTTTCATTGATATTTTGTACAAATGACAAGAACGAGTCAATGTACTTGTTTGACATGTGGACAGGTAGCAGTTGTTAACCTCGCCGTAAAGTGATACTCTTATTCAAAATCACTACAATACTCGTTACCGGCTTGCGCGCGTGCCCTCGAGTCGGATTTTTCTATCCGTACCGGAAACACATGATATATACTTATAATCTTACATATATAGGTGAAACAACATTCCACGTTTCTTAGGAGAAATGCCAGGATACTACAAGCTACAAAACGCCGATCATATTTGATAACGTAGTAACTAAAATCAGAGGAGCTTATGATAAAAAAAAATCAGGAAAGTTCACCGCAACAGCTTCCGGTACCAGTACTATTTGCATGTCGTTATCATCAAAAACGGTTTTCAAGTGTTTAAATTGCTCTGTTATGACTTAAAAGGTAAAACGCAGCATCAGAATGGTGAAACTACGATTGAACTATTAAAAGGTGATCGGACATTTACGACGTTGATTTTGCCAGTATGAAGCATACACACATACAAACACCTAAAAACAAACTTACACCACATTCACACATACAAACGCTTGAAACCAAGTAACAAAAGTTTACCTATGTCACGTGATGCCTTCAATCTATAATGTAACTTAATGGAAACTGCAGAGTAGCCAATACACAAACGTTTATCCATGTCACGTGATGCCTTCAATCTATAAGCAACTTCATGGAAACTACAGATTAGCCAATACACAAACGTTTATCCATGTCACGTGATGCCTTCAAGCTATACTGCAACATCATGAAAACTGCAGAATAGCCAATAGACAAAACCTAACCTATGTCACGTGATGCCTTTAATTTATAATGCAACAGAACGGAAACTGCAGAGTAGCCAAAATACACAAAAACTTACTTATGTCATACAATGCCTTTAATTTATAATGTAACGAAATGGAAACTGAAGACTCAAACCAAGACAATAAAGCTTACCTTTGTCACGTTATGACTTTAATAACCTGTAATGTACTAGAGGAACTAGAGTGTCAGAAGTGCCTACTGATGTACAATCCAACGGTGTTTGTTCCATGTTTGGCAGTGGGGGGGGGGGGGGTCTCTACGTTGAAACCCATATCGGAACACGTGTTAACGTTAATGGAAACACGTCGAACTGCATATGTTTTAGTTTACAATAAATGCTACGTTTTGTTCTGTTTAGGTTACAAGGAGATGCAGCTGAGCCGTTCAGCTAGCATGTCGATGGATAACAACGCTTTTCACTTATACCATAGTTATTGGAAGTCGTCACAGATATCATGGTACAGAACTTAGGTCCACTGATCAAACGAAATCACGAGACAATCACCAATATAGCCTAATGGAGGGTTTAAATTGACATGCTATAGTTGATGTAATTTTAATTTTGCTAGACGAAGAAAATGTATGCACTTAATGAAAAGGAACTCAAAAATGCGCATGAAACTCTATCCCGAATGATCTGCACAATGGCAGTTGTAAATGTTTTCATCTTGGTCAAAGTAAGCCAAAATGAAAATTGATTGGTCAATATTTATTAAGGAAGCAATATTCACCCATTAAATCAATTACATCTGTAAACTAGCCTAAAGATTACCTGTGGGCAAGTCCTTTAAGTTGAACAGGGCACGGATATATGTACATGACCAAATTACTACATTGCTTGCCATTTACTACAGTAAAATTTGAAAGGTCGAACTTGTAAGCAAAACAATTGGACTTAAAACATTTTTCTTAGTTTCAGGGTTTGTTTCATGATGCATGGGTATTCAATCATCCCTAACTGCCATTGTCTAGTCTGATTCGCTTTCCATGTAAAGAGTAATGACCACGCTAGGTTGTTGACAATTTTTAGGCATGGGTGGGGTTAATAAAATCATCAGTTAATCTGGTAGTTGTTTTCTGAATATTCTGGGAAGTTTGCATTATAAGGTCAAACAGTTTAACAACTGGAGCAGTTGTTTTCGTCTGTAGTTTGTTTTGTATCAAAGCAAATGTTTGAACATTCAGCTTCAAAGTTCAAGAAAACGTTTGAAAAACAGGAGTACCTTTTTCTAATAAATGTAAGTTGTTTATTTCCTAATATATCTTTATTTTAACTTACGCTATTTTTTTAGATATAAATTTATCATCCTTGGTAACAGTTTCTGTTTTAAATTTGATGTGTTTAGTATCGATCAAGGGGAAGTAACTACAATAAAATTCAAAAGAAGTTCATAAAGTGGATCACTCCTTAGTTTGCATTGAAAATATCAAATTTACGCTGCTGTTACTTTACTGATTTAACTCCATAGTTCATCAAAAAGTATGAAATAAATTGTGATCTTGCATGTTTTATAGCATAAAAGTTGACTTGAATACAAGCAACTGTCCGAATGTTTTCATACACCTTTGAACCGCAATTCCAAAATATTTGATATTTATATATATATCTACACTCATGCTTTGCACACTTTCTTTGAGAATGGCCAACTTAAACGCTAAAAAATAGCGTGTCCAAGATATTTAAACGTAGTTTGATCAGCGGCATATCAATGACGCCACATGTTTCATCAACGTAACATACATTTTAGCGAAAGAAGAACTGTATTTGAACAATCGCGAACGTCGTTTTATAAAGATGAAAGGTAATTCAAATATATTGCGTACCATTCGAAGCTCATCGGCCATTTTAATTGAAAAGAACCTCGGATGTATATGGACGGTTTCATACTCAGAAATTGGTATGTTTAAGCCCGCTGCAAGTAGATCGCGTAGTAATTTAATTTAACTTTAAACTTTATGACTTAACTCTTAAGAATCTTAATTATGTTTGCAATGATACACTTCACTGGCAATCAATTTAAACTTAGATCAACAAATACATTTAATTAATGATATAATTCAAATTTACGCACTACTTCTACTGATGTACCGGCATACATCCGATGTTGGTTTTAATATAAATGGCCGAGGAGTTCCGAATAATTGCGTACATCGACATATGAATACATCGACATAATATGCCTTCATCTAAAAATGTCAAACAGGAGTGTAGATATTAGTTATGGAAATACATCCGTGCGTCATACCACGATATAACGGTTTAAGTACATTTGATTTTTACTGGCATTCGTGCTAGCCCATTATAACACAAATGCGTAAGCGATGTACGTCATATATGTGTTTATATAAGAGAATTTGAGTCGGAGTATCAAAGAAGGTTTTCAGTTAATGTAACAGACATCGTGCTATCAATAAAATACATTACAATTAGTGCCATATAAAGACATTTATATTATAACTCTTTTGCATTATACCTATAAAAACTCTAAATGGTGTGTGTAATGACGAATTTGGATGGAAACTGCATCAACACCAACGTCGGACACCCCTGGTAAACACTAAAATATGCTTCGTTGTGTACCGTGGATAATTTGGCTAGGAAAATCTCGTAATCATGAATAACAAATGAGGCAGTTTTGGTTCCGCAAAGTATCAGATGCTTTCCGATTGAAAAATATTCTGGCGAATGGCGGAGTTGAACCGGGTCCGCCTTCTCAGTACATTAATATTTTATTAGTTGTCAAGACCATGCTGAAAAAGAGGCTACTGAGACTGTTCAGTTATTGAACAATATTTGGGTGTAACATGCGAATTCATTTGAAGAAGAGTTGTCTCTCCTGCCTCATACATAGTTATTTAAACGAGATTTTGTCAGTCAATTGTACCACGGTTTCGACAAAGTGTAACGGAAAAAATTACCGCGGTTGCCGACGATGCATCAACACCGGTTAGAAGCAACTCATGCCAAATATTAACGGGAAAAAATCCGTATTGCAATATCATCGTGTTTGTGCTCAAGTTGTTGAAAGACATCGTACATGTTTGAATAAACACTTCAAAGTGTGATGCACGTCATGTAAGTGTTTATATAAGAGACTTGGTTATCAAACCAGATTGTCAGTTCAGAAAACGGACATCGTGCTGTCGATGAAATACATTTAAATAAGTGCATTATAAGTAAAGTACGTGTATATCATACAGCCCATGTTTTTTTACCTTTAAGAAATAAATTGACTTTTAAAATAGTGTGTGTTATAAAGAAATTGGATAACACATATACAGAGGACTACTGCCAAAATTTAATTTGCAATTAGGGGTTAAAATCAACTGTACAGTAGGACCGATCTTCCACCGTTGAACCTCTCCGCCATGCACTCGGTGAACGCTTTGGTGTCGCCAAGGTTCGTTGAAAGGCGAGCATTGCTGCAAGAAATGGAATATATGGGCACATCTGAAGACCCTTTCGTCAAGAGTGGAAAGGTAGAGATTGTCAGCTCACCAGGAAATATAAGTCGTAGACACCCGGCATATTTAGAAATCAGTCGCTCTGGAAAATGTACTCGTGCTAAACTTTACTCTGACGATGATAAAACATTCTGCTTTGGGTGTTTGACTTTGGACAAATGTCATTGTATAATTTCCGACACGGACCCCACTTATGTTGAAATTGCAAGCATTGTCAACAAGCAAAAACATATGGGTTCGCCAAAATCACCGCCCAGCCTCGATATCGCCAAAGACATCAAACGGGAAGCCGATCCCGGCGAGTCAAAATACATCACACAAGAAGATGATACCGGTGAGACGACCTTCATTAAACAGGACGAAGATTCCGGCCAGTTTAACGGTCTCGTGTTTAAGGCCACGTCGCCGACAGAAGCAAGAGATTGGGTGGTAGCGTTATCGCCGGGATTGAGGAGAAAGAACACGTCCCTAGACGTTCAAAGTGAACACGCATTTGGTTCCGGAAAGATTCCTACGTAGTTAGGGAAGGGAACAGAGTGAAGAAAAACAACAACTTATAATTCAATAGAAGTCCATTTTATTGCTAGCATATGTCATTAGTGGTATAAAAATAACGCAATTTCTACTAGGCTAGTGTTGCACCTGTGATCCATTATATGTTAATGTTCGTATAATGTGTCCAAATCAGGTATCTTTTTTCTATCAACCTTATTAGTTTTGCCGCCAAAAAACGTGCTGTCATAAGACAGTGTATGACGTTCATGTCAATTCATTTCTATGAACGTTTATTTATCCACTGATGAATGCGTTACGTCGATCGTTAAGATATAAAAGGTTTTTGGGGAAAAAAATGTAATTTGATTGTTGGATTTATATATATATGTTTATAATAAGTAGATTAACCTACTCATTAATTGGTAAAATGGTGAATTGCCAATGAGAAATAAAATGCTTATTCTTATATTTATGTTTCCATTTCATCAGTGTTTTACCTGACGTGCATGCATTTTTGCACATCTTTTTCTTTATTGTTTGGTATAATTTTCTGTATATTTATTTAATATCAAACATCTTGTTGTGTTGTATTGTTTTTAATTGTTCTTTTGTTATTAAATAATTATGAGAGAAGTTGTCAATTTTTATTGCTCCAAATTGGAGAGCAGATCCCCGGACACAATTTTACATGATCGTGTGTATTTTTAGAAGGTCGTCGAACATTGAACCTTTATCACTCGTTCAGCTGTGCGAGCGTAAAAGATGTCAGAAGTCAACGTCTCAGAAAGATAAAATACAAATATAGCTTATGTCTTTGTCTAACGCAATGCCGTTCCATCTGTGAAACTGCGGAGTCGCGCCAAGTAACATAAGCTAACCTTTGTCTTACGCAATGCTTTCCATCAGTAATGAAACTGCGGAGTCGCGCCAAGAATTATAAGCTTACCTTTGTCTTACACTACGTTTCCATCAGTATTGGAACTGAAAGGAAACTGCGGAGTCGCGCCAAGTAACATAAGCTTGCCTCTTACGCAATGCTTTCCATCAGTAATAAAACTGAAAGGTAACTGCGGAGTCGCGCCAAGTAACATAAGCTTACCTTTGTCTTACGCAATGCTTCCCATCAATAATAAAACTGAAAGGTAACTGCGGAGTCGCGCCATGTAACATAAACTTACGTTTGTCTTACGCAATGCTTTCAATCAGTAATGAAACAGAAAGGTAACCGCGGAGTCGCGCCAAGTAACATAAGATTGCCTTTGTCTTACGCAATGCTTTCATCAGTAATAAAACTGAAAGGTAACTGCGGAGTCGCGCCAAGTAACATAAGTTTACGTTTGTCTTACACAATGCTTTTATCAGTAATGAAACTGAAAGGTAACTGCGGAGTCGCGCCAAGTAACATAAGCTTACCTTTGTCTTACGCAATGCTTTCATCAGTAATGAAACTGAAAGGTAACTGCGGAGTCGCGCCAAGTAACATAAGCTTACGTTTGTCTTACGCAATGCTTTCATCAGTAATAAAACTGAAAGGTAACTGCGGAGTCGCGCCAAGTAACATAAGCTTACGTTTGTCTTACGCAATGCTTTTATCAGTAATGAAACTGAAAGGTAACTGCGGAGTCGCGCCAAATAACATAAGCTTACCTTTGTATTACGCAATGCTTTCCATCAGTAATGAAACTGAAAGGTAACTGCGGAGTCGCGCCAAGTAACATAAGCTTGCCTTTGTCTTACGCAATGCTTTCATCAGTAATAAAACTGAAAGGTAACTGCGGAGTCGCGCCAAGTAACATAAGCTTGCCTTTGTTTTACGCAATGCTTTTCATCAGTAATAAAACTGAAAGGAAAAATTGGAGTCGCGCCAAGTTATATAAGCTTAACCATGTCTAACGCAATGCCTTCCATCTATAATGCAATTATATCGAAACTGCGGAGTTGCGCTAAGTAATATAATCTTACCTTCGTCTTACGCAATGCCTTCCGTCTGTAATGTAATGAAACAGAAAGAAAACTAAGGAATCGTGCCAAGTAACATAAGCTTACCTTTGTCTAACACAATGCCTTCCAACTATAATGTTTAAAGTAATACATTGAGAATTATTATGTTCAATGAAAATAAATTCAGAAATTTACATAAATTTGCTTAACTGCTACTCGAGAACGCATTAAAATACATTAATATGCATGGAAAATGAAGCCCAACGGTTATTTATTTCGTGAAAAGACATTATGATTTACATTTCCATCTCCGCCACCATGTTTTTTTCATGGATATCTTGTACAAATGACAAGAACGAGTCAATATACTTGTTTGTCATGTGGACAGGTACCAGTTGTTATCCTCGCCGTAAAGTGATACTCTTATTCAAAATCACTACAATACTCGTTACCGGCTTGCGCGCGTGCCCTCGGGTCGGATTTTTCTATCCGTACCGGAAACACATGATAGATACTTATAATCTTACATATTTAGGTGAAACAACATTCCATGTGTCTTAGGAGAAACGCCAGGATACTACAAGCTACAAAACGCCGATCATATTTGATAACGTAGTAACTAAAATCAGAGGAGCTTATGATTTAAAAAAAAATCGGGAAAGTTCACCACACCAGCTTCCGGTACCAGTACTATTTGCATGTCGTTATCATCAAAAACGGTTTTCAAGTGTTTAAATTGCTCTGTTATGACTTAAAAGGTGAAACGCAGCATCAGAATGGTGAAACTACGATTGAACTATTAAAAGGTGATCGGACATTTACGACGTTGATTTTGCCAGTATGATGCATACACACATACAAACACCTAAAAACAAACTTACACCACATTCACACATACAAACGCTTGAAACCAAGTAACAAAAGTTTACCTATGTCACGTGATGCCTTCAATCTATAATGCAACTTAATGGAAACTGCAGGGTAGCCAATACACAAACGTTTATCCATGTCACGTGATGCCTTCAATCTATAATGCAACTTAATGGAAACTACAGATTAGCCAATACACAAACGTTTATCCATGTCACGTGATGCCTTCAAGCTATTCTGCAACATAATGAAAACTGCAGAATAGCCAATACACAAAACCTAACCTATGTCACGTGATGCCTTTAATTTATAATGCAACAGAACGGAAACTGCAGAGTAGCCAAAATACACAAAAACTTTCTTTTGTCATACAATGCCTTTAATTTATAATGTAACGAAATGGAAACTGAAGACTCAAACCAAGACAATAAAGCTTACCTTTGTCACGTTATGACTTCAATAACCTGTAATGTACTAGAGGAACTAGAGTGTCAGAAGTGCCTACTGATGTACAATCCAACGGTGTTTGTTCCATGTTTGGCAGTGAGGGGGGTCTCTACGTTGAAACCCATATCGGAAGACGTGTTAACGTTAATGGAAACACGTCGAACTGCATATGTTTTAGTTTACAATACATGCTACGTTTTGCTCTGTTTAGGTTACAAGGAGATGCAGCTGAGTCGTTCAGCTAGCATGTCGATGGATTACAACGCTTTTCACTTATACCTTAGTTATTGGAAGTCGTCACAGATATCATGGTACAGAACTTAGGTCCACTGATCAAACGAAATCACGAGACAATCACCAATATAGCCTAATGGAGGGTTTAAATTGACATGCTATTGTTGATGTAATTTTAATTTTGCTAGACGAAGAAAATGTATGCACTTAATGAAAAGGAACTCAAAAATGCGCATGAAACTCTATCCCGAATGATCTGCACAATGGCAGTTGTAAATGTTTTCATCTTGGTCAAAGTAAGCCAAAATGAAAATTGATTGGTCAATATTTATTAAGGAAGCAATATTCACCCATTAAATCAATTACATCTGTAAACTAGCCTAAAGATTACCTGTGGGCAAGTCCTTTAAGTTGAACAGGGCACGGATACATGTACATGACCAAATTACTACATTGGTTGCCATTTACTACAGTAAAATTTGAAAGATCGAACTTGTAAGCAAAACAATTGGACTTAAAACATTTTTCTTAGTTTCAGGGTTTGTTTCATGATGCATGGGTATTCAATCATCCCTAACTGCCATTGTCTAGTCTGATTCGCTTTCCATGTGAAGAGTAATGACCACGCTAGGTTGTTGACAATTTTTAGGCATGGGTGGCGTTAATAAAATCATCAGTTAATCTGGTAGTTGTTTTCTGAATATTCTGGGAAGTTTGCATTATAAGGTCAAACAGTTTAACAACTGGAGCAGTTGTTTTCGTCTGTAGTTTGTTTTGTATCAAAGCAAATGTTTGAACATTCAGCTTCAAAGTTCAAGAAAACGTTTGAAAAACAGGAGTACCTTTTTCTAATAAATGTAAGTTGTTTATTTCCTAATATATCTTTATTTTAACTTATGCTATTTTTTTAGATATAAAATTATCATCCTTGGTAACAGTTTCTGTTTTAAATGTGATGTGTTTAGTATCGATCAAGGGGAAGTTACTACAATAAAATTCAAAAGAAGTTCATAAAGTGGATCACTTCTTAGTTTGCATTGAAAATATCAAATTTACGCTGCTGTTACTTTACTGATTTAACTCCATAGTTCATCAAAAAGTATGAAATAAATTGTGATCTTGCATGTTTTATAGCATAAAAGTTGACTTGAATACAAGCAATTGCCCAAATGTTTTCATACACCTTTGAACCGCAATTCCAAAATATTTGATATTTATATATATATATATATATATATATATATCTACATTCATGCTTTGCACACTTTCTTTGAGAATGGCCAACTTAAACGCTAAAAAATAGCGTGTCCAAGATATATAAACGTAGTTTGATCAGCGGCATATCAATGACGTCACATGTTTCATCAACGTAACATGCATTTCAGCGAAGAAGAACTGTATTTGACCAATCGCGAACGTCGTTTTATAAAGATGAAAGGTAATTCAAATATATTGCGTACCATTCAAAGCTCATCGGCCATTTTAATTGAAAAGAACCTCGGATGTATATGGACGGTTTCATACTCAGAAATTGGTATGTTTAAGCCCGCTGCAAGTAGATCGCGTAGTAATTTAATTTAACTTTAAACTTTATGACTTAACTCTTAAGAATCTTAATTATGTTTGCAATGATACACTTCACTGGCAATCAATTTAAACTTAGATCAACAAATACATTTAATTAATGATATAATTCAAATTTTACGCACTACTTCTACTGATGTACCGGCATACATCCGACGTTGTTTTCGATATAAATGGCCGAGGAGTTCCGAATAATTGCGTACATCGACATATGAATACATCAAAATAATATGCGTTCATCTAAAAATGTCAAACAGGAGTGTAGATATTAGTTATGGAAATAAATCCGTGCGTCATACAACGATATAACGGTTCAAGTACATTTGATTTTTTTACTGGCATTCGTGCTAGCCCATTATAACACAATTGCGTAGGCGATGTACGCCATATATGTGTTTATATAAGAGAATTTGAGTCGGAGTATCAAAAGAAGCTTTTAAGTTAATGTAACAGACATCGTGTTATCAATAAAATACCTTACAATTAGTGCCAAATAAAGACATATATATTATAACTCTTTTGCATTATACCTATAAAAACTCTAAATGGTGTGTGTAATGACGAATTTGGTTAAAAACTGCATCGACATCAACGTCGAACACCCCTAGTAAACACTAAAATATGCTTCGTTGTGAACCGTGGATAATTTGGCTAGGAAAATCTCGAAATCATGAATAATAAATATTAACGGAAAAAAATATGTTTTACAATATCATCGTGTTTGTGCTCAAGCTGTTGTCAGACATCGTACGTGTTTGAATAAACACTTCAAGGTGTGATGCACGTCATGTAAGTGTTTATATAAGAGACTTGGTTATCAAACCAGATTGTCAGTTAAGGAAACGGACATCGTGCTACATTTAAATAAGTGCATTATAAGTAAGGTACGAGTATATCATACAGCCCATGATTTTTTAACTTTAAGAAATAAATTGACTTTTAAAATAGTGTGTGTTATAAAGAAATTGGATAACACATATACAGAGGAATACTGCCAAAATTTAATTTGCAATTGGGGGTTAAAATCAACTGTACAGTAAGGCCGATCTTCCACCGTTGAACCTCTCCGCAATGCACACGGTGAACGCTTTGGTGTCGCCAAGGTTCGTTGAAAGGCGAGCATGGCTGCAAGATATGGAAGATATTGACATAGCTGGCGATCCTTTTGTCAAGAGTGGAAAGGTAGAGATTGTCAGCTCACCCGGGAATATAAGTCGTAGACACCCGGCATATTTAGAAATCAGTCGCTCTGGAAAATGTACTCGTGCTAAACTTTACTCTGACGATGATAAAACATTCTGCTTTGGGTGTTTGACTTTGGACAAATGTCATTGTATAATTTCCGACACGGACCCCACTTATGTTGAAATTGCAAGCATTGTCAACAAGCAAAAACATATGGGTTCGCCAAAATCACCGCCCAGCCTCGATATCGCCAAAGACATCAAACGGGAAGCCGATCCTGGCGAGTCAAAATACATCACACAAGAAGATGATACCGGTGAGACAACCTTCATTAAACAGGACGAAGATTCCGGCCAGTTTAACGGTCTCGTGTTTAAGGCCACGTCGCCGACAGAAGCAAGAGATTGGGTGGTAGCGTTATCGCCGGGATTGAGGAGAAAGAACATGTCCCTAGACGTTCAAAGTGAACACGCATTTGGTTCCGGAAAGATTCCTACGTAGTTAGGGAAGGGAATAGAGTGAAAAAAACAACCACTTATAATTCAATAGAAGTCCATTTTATTGCTAGCATATGTCATT
This sequence comes from Mya arenaria, assembly GCF_026914265.1. Classification (NCBI taxonomy): domain Eukaryota; kingdom Metazoa; phylum Mollusca; class Bivalvia; order Myida; family Myidae; genus Mya; species Mya arenaria. Next base: position 45,193,973 of record NC_069122.1, read on the forward strand.
AGTGGTATAAAAATAACGCAATTTCTACTAGGCTATTGTTGCACTTGTGATCCATTATATGTTAATGTTCGTATAATGTGTCCAAATCAGGTATCTTTTTTCTATCAACCTCATTAGTTTTGCCGCCAAAAAACGTGCTGTCATAAGACAGTGCATGACGTTCATGTCAATTCATTTCTGTGAACGTTTATTTATCCACTGATGAATGCGTTACGTCGATCGTTAAGATATAAAAGGTTTTTGGGGGAAAAATGTAATTTGATTGTTGGATTTATATATATATGTTTATAATAAGTAGTTTAACCTACTCATTAATTGGTAAAATGGTGAATTGCCAATGAGAAATATAATGCTTATTCTTATATTTATGTTTCCATTTCATCAGTGTTTTACCTGACGTGCATGCATTTTTGCACATCTTCTTCTTTATTGTTTGGTATAATTTTCTGTATATTTATTTAATATCAAACATCTTGTTGTGTTGTATTGTGTTTAATTGTTCTTTTATTATTAAATAATTATGAGAGAAGTTGTCAATTTTTATTCCTCCGAATTGGAGAGCAGATCCCCGGACACAATTTTACATGATCGTGTGTATTTTTAGAAAATCGTCGAACATTGAACCTTTATCACTCGTTCAGCTGTGCGAGCGTAAAAGATGTCAGAAGTCAACGTCTCAGAAAGATAAAACACACATATAGATTATGTCTTTGTCTAACGCAATGCCGTTCCATCTGTGAAACTGCAGAGTCGCGCCAAGTAACATAAGCTAACCTTTGTCTTACGCAATGCTTTCCATCAGTAATGAAACTGCGGAGTCGCGCCAAGTAATATAAGCTTACCTTTGTCTTACGCTATGTCTCCATCAGTATTGGAACTGAAAGGAAACTGCGGAGTCGCGCCAAGTAACATAAGCTTGCCTCTTACCCAATGCTTTCCATCAGTAATGAAACAGAAAGGTAACTGCGGAGTCGCGCCAAGTAACATAAGCTTGCCTTTGTCTTACGCAATGCTTTCCATCAGTAATAAAACTGAAAGGTAACTGTGGAGTCGCGCCAAGTAACATAAGCTTGCCTTTGTCTTACGCAATGTTTTCCATCAGTAATGAAACAGAAAGGTAACTGCGGAGTCGCGCCAAGTAACATGAGCTTGCCTTTGTCTTACGCAATGCTTTCATCAGGAATGAAACTGAAAAGTAACTGCGGAGTCGCGCCAAGTAACATAAGCTTTCCTTTGTCTTACGCAATGCTTTCCATCAGTAATAAAACTGAAAGGTAACTGCGGAGTCGCGCCAAGTTACATAAACTTACGTTTGTCTTACGCAATGCTCTCCATCAGTAATGAAACAGAAAGGTAACTGCGGAGTCGCGCCAAGTAACATAAGCTTACCTTTGTTTTACGCAATGTTTTCCATCAGTAATGAAACAGAAAGGTAACTGCGGAGTCGCGCCAAGTAACATAAGCTTGCCTTTGTCTTACGCAATGCAAACTGAAAGGTAACTGCGGAGTCGCGCCAAGTAACATAAGCTTGCCTTTGTCTTACGCAATGCTTTCCATCAGTAATGAAACTGAAAGGTAACTGTGGAGTCGCGCCAAATAACATAAGCTTACCTTTGTCTTACGCAATGCTTTCATCAGTAATAAAACTGAAAGGTAACTGCGGAGTCGCGCCAAGTAACATACGCTTGCCTTTGACTTACGCAATGCTTTCCATCAGTAATGAAACAGAAAGGTAACTGCGGAGTCGCGCCAAGTAACATAAGCTTACCTTTGTTTTACGCAATGTTTTCCATCAGTAATAAAACAGAAAGGTAACTGCGGAGTCGCGCCAAGTAACATAAGCTTGCCTTTGTCTTACGCAATGCTTTCCATCAGTAATGAAACTGAAAGGTAACTGTGGAGTCGTGCCAAGTAACATAAGCTTACCTTTGTCTTACGCAATGCTTTCATCAGTAATAAAACTATAAGGTAACTGCGGAGTCGCGCCAAGTTACATAAGCTTGCCTTTGTCTTACGCAATGCTTCCCATCAGTAATGAAACTGAAAGGTAACTGCGGAGTCGCGCCAAGTAATATAAGCTTGCCTTTGTCTTACGCAATTCTTTCCATCAGTAATGAAACTGAAAGGTAACTGCGGAGTCGCGCCAAGTAACATAAGCTTGCCTTTGTCTTACGCAATGTTTTCCATCAGTAATTAAACAGAAAGGTAACTGCGGAGTCGCGCCAAGTAACATAAGCTTGCCTTTGTCTTACGCAATGCTTCCCATCAATAATAAAACTGAAAGGTAACTGCGGAGTCGCGCCAAGTAACATAAACTTATGTTTGTCTTACGCAATGCTTTCCATCAGTAATGAAACAGAAAGGTAAATGCGGAGTCGCGCCAAGTAACATTAGCTTGCCTTTGTCTTACGCAATGCTTTCATCAGTAATAAAACTGAAAGGTAACTGCGGAGTCGCGCCAAGTAACATAAGCTTGCCTTTGTCTTACGCAATGCTTCCCATCAGTAATAAAACTGAAAGGTAACTGCGGAGTCGCGCCAAGTAACATAAACTTACGTTTGTCTTACGCAATGCTTTCCATCAGTAATGAAACAGAAAGGTAAATGCGGAGTCGCGCCAAGTAACATAAGCTTGCCTTTGTATTACGCAATGCTTTCATCAGTAATAAAACTGAAAGGTAACTGCGGAGTCGCGCCAAGTAACATAAGCTTGCCTTTGTCTTACGCAATACTTTCATCAGTAATAAAACTGAAAGGTAACTGCGGAGTCGCGCCAAGTAACATAAGCTTGCCTTTGTCTTACGCAATGCTTTCATCAGTAATGAAACTGAAAGGTAACTGCGGAGTCGCGCCAAGTAACATAAGCTTACCTTTGTCTTACGCAATGCTTTCATCAGTAATGAAACTGAAAGGTAACTGCGGAGTCGCGCCAAGTAACATAAGCTTGCCTTTGTCTTACGCAATGCTTTCATCAGTAATAAAACTGAAAGGTAACTGCGGACTCGCGCCAAGTAACATGAGCTTGCCTTTGTCTTACGCAATGCTTTCATTAGGAATGAAACTGAAAGGTAACTGCGGAGTCGCGCCAAGTAACATAAGCTTTCCTTTGTCTTACGCAATGCTTTCATCAGTAATGAAACTGAAAGGTAACTGCGGAGTCGCGCCAAGTAACATAAGCTTTCCTTTGTCTTACGCAATGCTTTCATCAGTAATAAAACTGAAAGGTAACTGCGGAGTCGCGCCAAGTAACATAAGCTTGCCTTTGTCTTACGCAATGCTTTCATCAGTAATGAAACTGAAAGGTAACTGCGGAGTCGCGCCAAGTAACATAAGCTTGCCTTTGTTTTACGCAATGCTTTTCATCAGTAATAAAACTGAAAGGAAAAATTGGAGTCGCGCCAAGTAATATAAGCTTAACCATGTCTAACGCAATGCCTTCCATATATAATGCAATTATATCGAAACTGCGCAGTTGCGCCAAGTAATATAAGCTTACCTTCGTCTTACGCAATGCTTTCCGTCTGTAATGTAATGAAACAGAAAGGAAACTAAGGAGTCGTGCCAAGTAACATAAGCTTACCTTTGTCTAAATCAATGCCTTCCAACTATAATGCAAAGTAATGGAAACTGCGGAGTCACGCCGAGTAATAAAAGCTTACCTATGTCTAATGCAATGCCTTCCATCTATAATGGACAATGGAAACCGTGGAGTCGCGCCAAGTAATATAAGCTTACCTATGGCAAACGCTATGCTTTCAATATGTAGTGCAACTGAATGGAAACTGCGGAGTCGTGCTAAGTAATACAAGCTTATATATGTCTAACACAATGCCCTGCTTGTATGATGCCACTGAATGGAAACTACGGAGTCGTCCCAGAAATATAAACTTTCATATGTCTAACATAATGCTTTCAATCTGAATGGAAACTGCGGAGTCGCGCCAAGTATTGAAAGCTTTCCTATGTCTAACGCAATGCCTTTCAATCTGCAGTACATCAGATTTAAAACTGCCAAGTATTATTAGGCTACTCCGTCTAACCCTATGCTTTCAAACTGCAACTGAATAAAAAGCTTTGGAGTCACGCCAAGTGAAATAAGCTTACCTATGTTTAACGCAATGCATACCATCTGCAGTACAACGAAATACGAAATAATAAAGTCACCATACAAATCAGCAGTGTGTTAATGTTACAAACAAAATATACAAACAGCTTAAACTTAAATTCAAAACTAATCAGAGTTTGTGAGTGCATGTGTGTTTGTGTATGTTCGCGTCCGTGCGTGCGTGCGTGTGTGTATGAAGACGGTATATGAGTAACCAATTATTTACTTGCTCATTGGCATTCTGTTATAACTCATGTTATATTAATATAGGCTACTAATTATATGTGAACATCGTGAAAATGAACAGAAGACTTCTAATTAGATTTGTATATGATTAAAAACATTTAAAAACATCTTTATCCTTGATAATAGCAATATGATAAATATACGGCATGTCAGACATAACAAATAGGGTTGGTAAGTAGAGGACCAAGCGGAGGAGCCAAGGTCATACGTTGATCTTGTCTAACAGCGCAATAATCAATATAGCATTTTAAGCCCAAAGAGTTGGGCTCGAACCTTCCACCTCCTGCTCTACAGGCGGGCGCCAAAACTATTTAAATACGAGAACGGAATATATGTTATCATTTTCTCACTGGCTTTCATTTATACTGTAACAATGATCATTTTAAAAGCTACATTGTAGAATGTAAATATTGACAAAGTTCATTTCCATTAACAACAAAGGACTACTATTTTTCGCATTGTATAAGTATGTTTAATCATATATAACATATGAAGACAATAGAATGAACTTCAATAAAATATTAAGATAAAGAAATATTCACTTCAATTTATTCATTGTCCTAAGTACGTATAAATGAATACAATCAGCTTTCACTCTGAACGTCTAGGAACCAGTTCTTTCTCCTCAGTCGCGGCGATAACGCTACCACCCATTTTCTTGCTTCTGTCGGCGACGAAAACTTAAAAACGAGACCGTTGAACTGGCCGGGATCTTTTTCCTTTTTAATGAAGTTTGTCTCAATAGTATCATCTTCCTGTGTGATGAATTTGGAGGTATTGATAAGGGAACGCGGTGGTTTCGGCGAACACATATGAACTTGATTGTTGACAATGCTTGCAATTTCAACATAAGAGGGGTCCGTGTCGGAAATAATACAGTGACATTTGTCCAAAGTCAAACACCCAAAGCTGAATGTTTTATCATCGTCCGAGTAAAGTCTTGCACGAGTACATTTTCCAGAACGACGGATTTCTAAATATGCCTTGTGTCTACAACTTTTATTCCCTTGCGAGCTGATAATCTCTACCCTGCCACGCTTGACAAAAGGGTCCTCAGATATGTCAATATCTTCATTTCCCTGTAGCAAAAACCGCTTTCGAATGAACCGTGGCGAAACCAAAGCAAGCACGGACTGCATGGCGGAGTGGAGAAACGGTAGAACTTCAGATCCTTTGTATCCTTCTTTGATGCTTTAAGTTTTTTTTATTTATAGCATAAATGATTTAGTAAGTTACACGAATATAGGTAGGAAATTAAGTATTTTGCGTTGCAACGGTTTAAAATTATCTCACCACTATCATGATCGTTTTCTGTACAGCAAATCGTATGTGATGTTTTCAGACGTTCCAGTCTTTTATACACATTGATGACGTTCATCCGAATCAAGTGTGAATGGCTAAAATGCTACAATGTACGTCAACGGCTCGAGCTAAATATCAGTAAAATGGTGAAAATGAAGGGTAGACCGCTAAATAGACCACTGCATCGCAGTCCTCCATGACCTTTAAAAAAACGTCAGCTCTCAAAGGTAGTTCTTTTTAAGTGAAGTCAGGGGCGGTCCAGGAGTCCACGTTAGCCGGGGCGTAACCTTTTGACTTGCGCCCCTCCGTCAGAACCGAAATTTATTTTGTTTAAAGAGTTGTCAGGGTGGATTTGAGGTACTCCCCCTCGAAAATTGTAACACTTTCTAGTGCGAGATGGTACATCTTTGGCGTATTTTATTCCATTTTTCTCCTATATTGAAATGAAAGGTAAACCCTGTCTCTTAAGAACCCTTTTTCTGGTATAAAATAACAAACTGTTAGATCATCTTTCAATATTATGGGAAATTGCCAGGGGGCTGAAACGGCGGATCCATGGTCTAGTTGTAACACACTTGACTGTGGATTCAGGGGTCGACGGTTCGATTTCCTGCCGCACAACTAAAACATTCTAATCGTCTTCCGGGAGGGACATTAAATGGGGGTCCCGTGTGACGGTGCTATTAGTAGTGCACGATAAAGAACCAGGGTAGCTCTAACCAGCGTTACATTATGTATGTGCACTGTGCTCCAAAAACCTGAAATGAGTAAAAATCGTATCGGAATTCTCTTCGAATGGTTAAGGCCCGAGTATAAATAAGCTTACACACCACCGAGCTGAAACGGCCTCTTGAAATAAGCCTCGTACATACGATTTATTCGTTTAATTTATTTAGTTTAGGATCCACCCTTTAATGTGCTTTGTTCGAAGCGTTCTTTATTTTCTCTCAACGATCATGTCCTACGATGGAATAATTTATTCTTGGTTGTAATGGTTGTATATTTAAACAAAAAGTTTTGCTGGAAATATCTGTATTCTAGGCCTTACTTAGATTTATAAGTCATGTATTCTGCTTTTTCTGACACTCGCTTTGTATTCAATTAAAATCGTGAGCGTTAATGTTTTCATGTGCTCGTACGCTCACACCACTATGAATTCTACAAAAGAACAACATCAGTGTGTGTATACCACGTGATAAATTGCGTCATAAATGCTACGTCGGAAGGCAACATTTTGTTTCGAATGAAGACTTTAAACAAAGATATTAACTTCAATATTTCTTCACCATTTAAAATGAAACATAGTGCAGTCTATGCCGCTTATGGAGCTCCGCCTTCGGTCTTTTACTAGAGTTTGGTTGAGAGTTTAGTTTCTTAAAACCCTTCGACAAACCTTTTCACAATAAGGCCGTCTGACGGAGCACTATCAAAATATTATTTTTGAGACAAGTTTGTCGAAGTGTTTGTGGAAACTAATCACCTAATCAAACTCCGGTAATGAAACGAATGCGGGGCTCTGTGGCATAGACTGCATTTTTTTCATTTAAAATGGTGTAGTAAAAGAAAAGATATCTATGATTTAAGTCTTCATTTTAAGCAAAATATTGCCTTCCGACGTAGCATATATGACGTCATTTATCACGTGGTATACACACACTGAACATAGCAGCCAAACATAGCCTTGTTATTTCGACAAGAAGACATCTGTAATAATTGCAACATGAGAGCTGTTGAAAATGAGTACCACTTTCTTTCAGTATGATGTAAACACAGAGAGGTTAGAGCTTCGCCAACATATTAAACACAATTTTTAAATCGTATAAATACGAAATCAGCTAAAGTACTCATCAATTTCATAATGTGTGTTTACTTTGCATTTTGTAACTAAAATAGAAACTGACAATGTTCCATGTTCTGCCAAGTTTAATACAAATACAAATACAAATACAAATACATTTGTATAGCGCCAAAAGTATTGTTCAATATTCGATTGCGCTTCACACAGTTCATGCGCTATTTCACACAGGGCTATATACAGTCATTTACACATAAAATCTGGAGGCTCCTAATTATAAAACAGTCCAAACAAATAAGTTTTCAGTTCCTTTCTAAAAGTAGGTTCACTTTTAATGTGTTTTATGTCTCTAGGAAGAGCATTCCACCATTTTGGCCCAACCACAACAAGTGATCTGTCAGCAATTCTGGTTCTGGTTCTTGGAACAATAAATTGAATGTCATCAGAAGATCTTAGCCTGTATTTTCCCTGAACACGGTTTAACAAAGACCTCAAATAAGAAGGAGCTGTTCCCTGCACAATACGGAACACAATGACAAGAATTTTAAACATAATTCTTGCCCTCACAGGTAGCCAGTGAAGGGATTTGAGGACTTCGGTAGTTGGATGACCGTATGGTGTGTTGGTCACAACTCTTGCTGCTTGGTTCTGAACTTTCTGAAGTCTGTTAATCTGATAGGCAGGTATTTCCGTAAATAATCCATTGCAAAAGTCAATATGAGAATGAATAAGGCCGATCACCATTATCTCTGTTGATTTTTGTGAAAGGTGTTTACGAATTTCTTTCAGATTTCTATACTGAACATGCGCAATCTGACATTTTTTTCTGATATGCATGTCAAAATTAAGAGTACTTACCATATGTACACCCAAATCTCTGACATTATTAACACATTTTACTGATGATCCACCAACACTCACACTTGAAATGTTAAGTTTTGCTAGCTGATGTTTAGTGCCATACATGATAATTTCTGTTTTTGAGTTATTCATTTTCAACTGAAAATTTGTCATCCACACAATTATATCATTGAGACAATCATTTAGCATTTCAAGCACAATCGCCTCATTTTGTGCATTTCCAGCTTGAATTCTGAAAGCAATTTTATGATCATCACCCACGAAAGATGTAATTCTTAATTATTAAGTCGAGTACTTAATGTTTGCCTATCTGCAATTCCATTGGCTGAAAATGTAGGTTGTCTGTTTAAATACGATTTCAACATTTAAGATATTTCATCACCAACCCGTTAAGACGTTTAGGGTCCGGATTAGAAGAATCCCGTTTTTAACGTCTGTTATATAAGACTACTTATAGGCAAGATTGTTGTTGTCTTTCCATTGTATAATCAACCATGTTTTTAATAATATTCTTGGTCCAATACAAAACCACTGAAACCCAAGGCCATTCAGATATTATTTAGCAATCATATTAGCAACATGTAATATCAATTTACTATTCGAAGATTACAGTGTTTGCGATGCCGTGGTAATGACAAATAATGATCCCCTGTGAAAAAAGACCATGTACAATGTACCACAATTTATACAATTGTTTTAGTTTAACGAAAAGGGTGAATTAATATCGAAAACAATGGTTCTTGTGAAGGAAACCGTGTTTAATTTGAAAGAAAGCTGCAGAAACCACGGGGTTTCTACCTTAGAAACGACCGTAGAGACAATAGTTGATCACTGTAAATCTTTTCGGACTCACCAATCATTTATTGTTTGTGCGTTTTCAGGTATTATTAAAAAGACGGTTAAAATCTTGTTATCAGTAATTGTTTTTTAAAACAATCATCCGTAAATACATTATTTAGTAAGTAGTAAAAGCTTCATCACTATCAATCTATGTGTGTTATACATTTGCATGTATTGATTTTAAATACGCGTGTCACTTTAAGTGGGTTGTTTTTGGTGTGTTTTTTTAAATTGTTCACACTATTCGAGTTAACAGTCAAGTCACTGATTTTGCATGTGTGAAATGAATCATTAAAGTGTATGTAAAATAGAATGGAAGGTAAATTAACGACCAGAAAAGCTTTACTTTACATGTAATTTTAATAGTAAGTATAATACATTAAATGCTATATTCCTTAACATAATGATACAAAGCAAATGTATTCATGCGTACAACATAACGGAATTCACCAGGCTTCATCAAACAACAATGCAAGGATTAAATGAATACAGCTGAAACTCGATATGTCGAACTCTGTTACCTCGATGTTCTGATTATGTGGAACCGTTTAGTTGTAAACCTTTTGTATTTCGGTTATATCGATTTTTCGTTATCTCGAAGTCGCAACGATTTCGACATAGCGAATTTTGACTGTACTTTTTATTGCTGTCCTGCCTTTGGCATTTTCATATATTTCTTTTAATTATATAAATAATAATAATGATAAATAATACGAATCAGACCTATAATTATGCAATATATATCGAAATTATGCTGTACAAACCGTTCATTCGTTCAAGAAAGAATACAACATTATTTTTGTGAAATGCATACAGGATGAAGATCATTATAGTATATTTGTATATCAAAAGCTAACAACTATTATAACATGAATGGTTATTGGTCATTAAAATGAATCGTTTACTGTCCGATAGACACATACAAGAAGCAGTTCATGCGTAAAGAAAGGACACAATGTGGATATAATCATTCAAACAGAAATAAATTGTGTCATATTGTGATTTACAGAGAATTTGTTTTCGCAGCCGCAAATGAATAAACATCATTTTGTGTTTATTTTAAAGACGAGTTATATATAACGCGCTACAGTATATGAATTACAGTAACAACCATTTTTTCAAGCTAGCTAGCTTCCTTTTTCCACGGCCACAAACAAAAATGACAAAATACATAATATGCTTAACACAACAGTTAGTGTGTGTAAACGAGTAGCATTGGAAATTTTATTATAAGACACAAATATAAAACCGTCGAATTGCTCACTTTGAATCACACAAGAACACTTTTATTGACTCATACAATACAACAATAGCAATGGCACCATCATTTGCAATTTAATTTAATGATATGTGTCACTTTAAGTATCACAATTTAGCGGGCAAGTTCCACTTGATCTATATTTAGCATACGGAGTTATACTGTTACTTATAAAAAATACAATAAACATTTACATCAAGTATTCCAAATACAACTATACATACATGTGAACAAAGGTGTCTGGGCAAACACGCAAGCCCAATGTACAAGCAGTACAAAATGTAATTTAAAAAAGCCTCAACAGTGCTATATAACTCTATACGACATACATTTCTCGGGAACACCTCATCAAAATCGAGGCATATTCTCCAAGTAGTTTTGTTTAAGCACGGTACTTAAGATACAGAAGTATACCAGATCTACCTTTCGACATTCCTTTCGAGTGCAATAATTGATCACTTTCACAGAGTTTTTTTAGGATGTCACTAAGTCATCGTTCTAATGATGTAAGTATACTCTCGTAAAGTCACATTATTGATACACAATGGTATGCTTATGGAGTGTTTATCATAATCGCTGACGTAAGCTTTTATACGCGATGACGTCATCGGATATATCAGGGAATATAATGACGTCACGCTGACCTCATTCTGGCGTTTTGACGCTTTTGCCGACGGTATCTCCTTTACCCGGAAGCATTTTCTCCACCTCGCCACTGTGCTGCATCCGCGCCATCTCCTCCCTCTGCTTCCGCCGGAAGAAACCGCACTGAAATAAAGAAAAACAAAATAAATACACACAATCTTAAAGAACCTAGATTGGCTGTGAATTAACCTGGACCTAATATCACGAAAAAACTAAAGTCAATTCTCAATCTCAATCTCAACTCGTTTAACAATAACGTTGTTTTTACATCTTTGGGAAGGCATTATATATCAAACAATATGTTGATTTATGCCTTTTGTCAGGATTTCCAAGGAATACTTTTCTACAGCCAAAAATGTATTTGAGTACAATTTCTTGTTTCAACAATTACTCAAGTATATTTTTTACGCAGGAATTAAGTTTCTTTGAAATATTGACAAAATCTTTTTATCAACTAATTCTATGAGATCATTGTTTTCATATAAAAGTATAAAAAAGGCAAGATTTTAAATCATACGATGCTTTTATGTCGAGTAATGAGTTGAGATTGAGATTCGACTTTTTTCTCCTATATTGAAGTCAAAAAGAAAACTTTGATGATTTTTTTTATTTCTTTTTTTTTTTCATTTGATATTTTTCTTCTTTTATTTGGGGGGGGGGGGGCAGGCGCCGGTTGCTCCCCCACTTTTTTCGCTAGTGTTGATTCATTTGTATCTGTCTTTGTACCTCTGTGACGCTGTATGTCTCTTTTTGAGTATGTGTTTAACATTAACCTTATGCCTCTGTAGAAGAACTGTAAGATAATCCGGACAGAAAAATGCTAAGAAGTTTAATAATAGTTGTGTATTCGAACAAGTTAAACAAGACACACCTATGATTTCTAAACTATCTTCATACCCCTAATATCAAAGCACTGAAATGACCAGACGATAGTCCCTACCTTTCACAGTGTAAGGGCGACAGTAACGATAAGGATCAACCCCACAAGGACATTTAATGATAGTGCTAAGTCATAAAACGTACCATGAAAAATCTTACTCAAGACACTTGAATGACATGCCATACCTTTGGTACTATGAGGGCCTCAATGATGTCGATGTGTATTGAACGACAATCATGTCGATATATTATGAAAATTAAAATCAAAGCACCGAAATTACTGAAGGCGAACATTATACCAGCATCAGTCAGGAGTTGCGAAACGTTTTAAAACGTATATGCGTAATATCTTATTCAGTGTGTGTATACCACGTGATGAATTGCGTCATAAATGCTACGTCAGAAGGCAATATTTTGATTTGAAAAAAGACTCTAAACAAATATATCTTCACTATTTCTTTACCATTTTAGATGAAACGTAGCGCAGTCTACGCAGCTTACGGAGCCCTACCTTCTGTTTTTTACCAGATTTTGATTAAGAGTTTAGTTTCTTTAAACACTTCGACAAACCTGTTCGCAATATGGCCGTCTGACGGAGCACTGGCAAAACATTATTTGGAAACAGGTTTGTCGAAGTGTTTGATGAAACAAATGACATTATCAGAGTTCGCTAATAAAACAAATGCGGTGCTCTTAAAGCGGCATAAACTGCCCTTTGTTTCATTTAAAATGGTGTTGTAAAAGAAAAGTTATCTTTGATATAAGACTTTATTTTAAGCAAAATGTTGCCTTCCGACATAGCATATATGATGTAATTTATAACGTGGTATACACACACTGTTATTCGTAAATGTAAATACATCCCTAAAACAATTCACCATCCCTGACGTATAACCAGCTATAAGACGATAGGCCATACCTTCCACAGTATGAGAGCCACTATGATGATAAGCAGCAACCCCGCTACGATAGAAACCAAGATAATCCACCAGGCGACGGGTCGTCGGGGTGGAGAGACGGGCACCAGGTCTGTTTGGACCTGCAAGTGTTTTAAACATGCATTGGTCAAATAATGTATGCATAAAATTACAATATATAACGGTGTCCAAAGTGAAATTAGACTCTTTTTCTAATTAAAATGATAATATTTTTTTAAAAGGTTTGGTTTGTCATTCTCGAAGGATATGACAATAAGATTAAGTTAAATTATAGCTTAGACAAGATCATGAATAGAATCATTGTAGAATATTTAAACTTGAGTCTGTACAAAACCCTATTTCTGTGTATTTCAGTGCAAAAAACACAGAAAGTAAATACAGTTTTGCCTCAAATACCCTTTTTTGAAGATTTTAACAAATTTAACGACCTTTCTTTGCTACCAAAAAGTTAATTTGCTAAAACATGCCAACAAAAGTTGCCGATCATACGGAATAAGCTGGTGTAATTTCGTAAGATAATACCTAATAATACGTGTATAAGATACGACCTAATAATACATGTATAAGATACGACCTAATAATACATGTACAAGATAAGACCTAATTATACATGTATAAGATAAGACCTAATAATACATGTATAAGATAAGACCTAATAATACAATACGACCTAATAATCCATTAGTTGTAAAAAATGCTGTTTGTTTGTTTTTTAACAAATTTTCAGTTTCAATGTCACCTGACGTTTTGTTAACACAGTTATATAACAGACTGCACAAATTGCTATTTGCATTTGGTGGGGTTCTCTGCAGGCAGACACTTTATAAAAGCTCGCTCTATAGCGAGACAGTACAAGTCCAATCTTAGGCCAAACTATTTCAAAGAGTTAAAAAAACACTTGAAATCACTGTTAAAGAAATTGAATTACAGAAATGGGATAATTAAAAAGTATCGGTTAATGTGTTAAAGTGAGAATTAATTTTGGTAACGTGACACCTAAACATATCGGTACCACATCATAGATGATCTACGTACCGTGGATATATGTTGGGTTGTTTCAGAGATGAGTCTTTCCAGTTGACTGAATTTCACGAAGGCCTCTGAAGATATACTGACTTGTCCTCCCTGAAATGTGATAGTGGAAATTATAACCTGATTCGTTATATAGATTCATTTGTTTTATTCATTTTTTTGCTGTTTTACATGAAAGTTATCAATTTGTCTTAGATTGAACCATTACCCGGTCAAAAGTGTGACCTGTTTCCCTTTCGCGCTATGACGTCATTGTAATTTCCAAATTTTATTTTTAGACGACATATCATTAACGTGTGTTTTTAATGATTTCACACTTTGTTCAAATTAAAGTTTGATCAGGAAATAAAACATTTGTTTCCTTTTTGTTTAGATTAACTTTTGATCAAGTCATTAAACAGTGGTTTCATGATTATTATCACGGGTACAATTTTATATGTAATCCCCTTCACATCTGGACACTAGTTTCGTCTGATGCTAGAATTACAATGAACCTTCTTCCACATGCATGTGTAGACTTCTTGTTTGATTGCTACCGCAGGCGACAGAAGCAACTATTTTTACTATGTTTTATGGTAATGTAATGTTCCTAAGCCAACTGTACGTGTTAGTGAAGGATGGTTATCGGCATGTACATGTATTGTTTTTCAACCTCTTTTCAGAGTTTCAGAAATACGTGGGTGGTCCATGATAATTAGCGACTAACCAGGAGATATCAAAACAATTCCCCCCCCCCCCCCCCCCCGGAGAGGCTATTTATTATCACCATTTCGACCTTAAACATTTTTACAAACTATGTGATAATGATTATGAATATTATTTCTTTGTGTTTACTTTCGGTCACGTTTTTTACTCATATGTGTTCCTAAATTGCACCTGTTCTTGTAATGGCTCGGATTTTGCTGGTTAACATAGTTTGGATTTTGATGGTGAAAACACAAACAATATTATACTTGATCAAGTAGAAACAGATCCCTACTCAAGAAGATTTGAGACACACAATAAATCATCGATGAAAAGACGTAAGCGCTTATAAACTGATACTACGCCTCTTGTTCTAATTCTCAGATTTAAGCACCAAGCACCAACATGCCTTATTGAATTAATAAAACTTGAAGCTTTAACTTAGATCACTGGTACCGGATTTTCAAACTCAATGATGTTGTTTTTTTTTTTTTTTTTGTTTTTTTTGGTTTTTTTTTTAAATAATTGTGTAAAATATTGATTTTTTTTAAAACATGCACGTTGTACTGAAAATCCGGTACCAGTGAGCTATATATAAGTTTTTTACACGTTATTTTATGCAATTTTTTAAAACAGTCTCATTAAATAACGTTGTTTCCGAACCTAGAACGAAAGAACATAACTTTTTGAGAAACGTCTATTGATTTCGATCATCATCACGTGATATGCTTGACGACAACAAAAACTGTACAGCAAAGGGGAGTAACTGTTGTGAAGAGTTTGACTAAGGAGCACAAATCAACATAATCGATGACCACGTTTTGAGGCACACGGTTAAGCACCCAACAAACACACTCATCGAGCCACACAACGTTACAATACAGCGATATATTAAAAGACGACAAAAAACCCCACCCCAAGCTTGTCCAGAATATCTCCCGTGGCAACGTATTCCAGTGTAACGACGGCGCTTTGTCGGGGCGCTATGTTGGTTATCGTACACTCGTAGTGTGAGCATCGCTGTTTATTACAATTCTGGAAAAAGAAATAGTTTTTTTATTTTAAATGTGTACATTTTGTCTGTTTTTCTATCCAGTATAAAGTCGGACTTATCTTTTATAAAATAAACTGTTAATAGTTAAAAACCTGTTGTTCAATGTTTACTCTTAAATACAAACATTGTAATTATAAAGTTAATTATTGTCCTCAGTGGTATATGACGTCAGTCATTATGTAACGTCGTCTACAAAAATAAATCCTATGGCGGCATTCATATGAGCATCAAAACAAAAAATAAATTAATAAGCCATTGGATAATAAAATAAAATGTTAACAAATATAAAATTTGCATGAGATCATTTTCAAAAACAAAATCAACATAGCACACTCTGCCTGCTTCTAAACACACCATTTTGGAATAAATAACATGTCACTTTTTACCTCTGTATTACTTATTTTCATAGAGGACATAACATTTACATATTTGTGTGTATTTCTATTTTGTTTAAACTCCTATGTAAAAATATGCAGACTAAACTGAGACCATTATTCAGAGGCATAATGACCATTGGTCATCGCCAGCCAATCAGCCAATCAAAAAGGGGCACATTTGTAGAAAATATACCAACATTGTGCTGTGGGGCAATTGGATACATAACATTATATATATGTTTATGTTTGTTGAAATAGTCTCTCTTAACTGAAATGAATGAGTGGAATCCAAAAGTCTAGTAAAATCTTTGGACTTACCGTGTTACTTAGACTAGTAAGCGCTTTAGCTTCCCCGATATTTTCCGAAGATGACGTTTTTTTGACGGAGTAACTTGGCCCTACGTTTGCAGCAAAGACGGACGGGGCGACATTATCCTCTTGGTCGATAAACTGGCACTTGATCATACACGGCGGAGGACAGTCCCACTGAAATAGAAAAAGAGACAGATGTGGTTTGGTACAGATAACCGATTTAAATATATTCTGAAAAAATGGGTTGAAATTTGGATATTCCCCGGCTACAGGGTTTATCTGTCTACTAGATTTATCCCTCCATTGAGTTTATCCCTGGCAAATGGGTGTATATCTAGCTACTTTTATCCCTCTACTGGGTTATCCCGAAATTGTGATTATCCCACTACTGGGTCTATCCCTCGCATCTGGGTTTATCTCTTCCTATTTGGTTTATCTCTGGCTATTGGGTTTGTCTCTGGCTACTGGGTTTATCTCTGGCTATTGGGTTTGTCCCTGGCTACTGGGTTTATCTCTGGCTATCGGGTTTGTCTCTGGCTACTGGGTTTATCTCTGGCTATTGGGTTTGTCTCTGGCTATTGGATTTATCTCTGGCTATTGGGTTTATCTCTTCCTATTTGGTTTATCTTTGGCTATTGGGTTTGTCTCTGGCTATTGGGTTTATCTCTGGCTACTTGGTTTATCCCTGGCTATTGGGTTTGTCCCTGGCTACTGGGTTTATCTCTGGCTATCGGGTTTGTCTCTGGCTATTGGGTTTGTCTCTGGCTATTGGGTTTGTCTCTGGCTATTGGGTTTGTCTCTGGCTATTGGGTTTGTCTCTGGCTATTGGGTTTATCTCTGGCTATTGGGTTTGTCTCTGGCTATTGGGTTTGTCTCTGGCTATTGGGTTTGTCTCTGGCTATCGGGTTTATCTCTGGCTATTGGGTTTGTCTCTGGCAATTGGGTTTATCTCTGGCTATTGGGATTATCTCTTCCTATTTGGTTTATCTTTGGCTATTGGGTTTGTCTCTGGCTACTGGGTTTATCTCATGCTACTGGGTTTGTCTCTGGCTACTGGGTTTATCTCTGGTTATTGGGTTTATCTCTGGCTATTGGGTTTATCTCTGGCTATTGGGTTTTTCTCTGGCTACTGTGTTTATAACTCTTCCGGGTTATCCAAAAATATCCCGCAACTGGGTTTAACTCTCGCAACTGGGTTCACTGTGTTTGTATTTTTGGCAATTGAGTTTAACCCTGGCTATTAGGTTTATCCCTAACTACCGAGTTTATCCCTGTGGTTTTGGTTAATTCCTGGCTATTGTGTGTATCCCTGGCTACCGAATATTTCCCTTGCTAATGGATTACATTGCTGGTTATTGGGTTTACCTCTGGCTCTTGAGTTTTTCCCTTCCGATTTTGTTCAACCTTGGCTTCTGGATTTTTCACTGGCTACTTTATTCTCCCTTGACATTGGGTTCATCCCTGGTTACAGGGTATATCCCTGGCTTTCGAGTTGTTCCATTGCTATTGGGTTCATCCCTGGCTACCGAGTTTATCCCTGGCTACTTGGTTTCTCCCTCACTACCAAATTTCCCTTGCTATTGGGTACATACCTGACAACTGGGGCTATCCCTTGCTATCGTGTTTTCTAATTGTTATTGGGGTCATACCTGACAACTGGGGCTATCCCTGGCTATCGTGTTTTCTAATTGTTATTGAGTTCATACCTGACAACTGGGGCTATCCCTGGCTATCGTGTTTTCTAATTGTTATTTGGTTCATACCTGACAACTGGGGCTATCCCTGGCTATCGTGTTTTCTAATTGTTATTTGGTTCATACCTGACAACTGGGGCTATCCCTGGCTACCGTATTTTCTAATTGTTATTGGGTTCATACCTGACAACTGGGTCTGTCCCTGGGTACCGTGTTTTCTAATTGTAATTGGGTTCATACCCGACAGCTGGGTAATCCCTGGCTAACGTGTTTTACCTTTGCTATTGGGTTCATACTTGACTACTGGGCTAATCCCTTTGTTTCCATGAATTAAATCCATAATTTTATTTTTGATAAAACTAAATAGCCGGTATCAGGGGTCATATTAACTGACACCTTGACTTTGAAACTCGACACTGAAAACTGCAAATCTCGAGTTCATTGTAAGATTGCTATTTGAAAAGCAATATTAGGAAAATATGCCCCATATGTTTACATTAGCAAACTGAGTCTGGCTTTGAAACTCAGACTCAAATAACTGTTTTTGTTGCTTTTTTTTTTTAAATCAAAACAAAAACTGGTCACTAAGTTGAACAAATGGTGGTCACCAAGCCCAGACAAGTGGTGGTTACCAAGCCAGACAAGTGGTGGTCACCAAGCCGGACAAGTGGTGGTCACCAAGCCGGACAAGTGGTGGTCACCAAGTTGAACAAGTGGTGGTCACCAAGCCGGACAAGTGGTGGTCACCAAGCCGGACAAGTGATGGTCACCAAGCCGGACAAGTGGTGGTCACCAAGCCGGACATGTGGTGGTCACCAAGTTGAACAAATCGTGGTCACCAAGCCGAACAAGTGGTGGTCACAAAGCCGGACATGTGGTGGTCATTAAGTTAAACAAATGGTGGTCACCAAATTGAACAAGTGGTGGTCATCAAGCCGGACAAGTGGCGGTCACCAAGCCGGACAAGTGGTGGTCACCAAGTTTAACAAGTGGTGGTCACCAAGCCGGACAATTGATGGTCACCAAGTTGAACAAGTGGTGGTCACCAAGCCGGACAAGTGGTGGTCACCAAGCCGGACAAGTGGTGGTCACCAAGTTGAATAAGTGGTGGTCACCAAGCCGGACAATTGATGGTCACCAAGTTGAACAAGTGGTGGTCACCAAGCCGGACAAGTGGTGGTCACCAAGCCGGACAAGTGGTTGTCACCAAGCCGGACATGTGGTGGTCACTAAGCCGGACAAGTGGTGGTCACCAAGCCGGACAAGTGGTGGTCACCAAGCCGGACATGTGGTGTTCACCAAGCCGGACATGTGGTGGTCACCAAGTTGAACAAGTGGTGGTCACCAAGCCGGACAAGTGGTGGACACCAAGCCGGACATGTGGTGGTCATCAAGCAAGCCGGATAAGTGGTGGTCACCAAGCTGGACAAGTGGTGGTCACCAAGCCGGATAAGTGGTGGTCACCAAACCAGACAAGTGGTGGTCACCAAGTTGAACAAATAGTTGTTACCATGCCAGACATGTGATGGTCACAAAGCCGGACATGTGATGGTCACCAAGCCGGACATGTGATGGTCACCAAGCCGGACAAGTGGTGGTCACCAAGTTGAACAAATAGTGGTTACCATGCCAGACATGTGATGGTCACAAAGCCGGACATGTGATGGTCACCAAGCCGGACATGTGATGGTCACCAAGCCGGACATGTGATGGTCACCAAGCCGTACTAGTGGTGGCCACCAAAACCGGACAAGTGGTGGTCACCAAACGGACAAGTGGTGGTCACCAAGCCGGACAAGTGGTGGTCACCAAACCGAATAAGTGGTGGTCACCAAGCCGGACAAGTGGTGGTCACCAAACCGAATAAGTGGTGGACAAGTGGTGTTCACTTAACCGGAAAAGTGGTGCTCGCCAAGGCGGACAAGTGGTTTTCTTCCAAGAACTCGAGTGATAAATATAATGTTGTTATAACTTGGTTCACAATCGTTGTAAAAAAAAGACTACAATTCACCTTTCATTTATGTGCATTTTTTTGTAAGCGTTATTAAAACGTAACATTTTTATTATATAAAATAATGTTTTGTCTTTTATCTCTTGTTGATCTATAAGATCTTATATAGCGAACAACGGTCACTGCCGATTTCTTTTTGTTTTAAGTGTCGCCAATGTGCGACTGAGAAAAAGAACATATTCGCAGTTATACCTGTCGACGATGGAATCTGATAACTAATATACTGGAAAAGATTTCAACATACGTTATTGAAATTGACTTGAAGTACCTCTCCCTGTGTTATATATGTATTGACTGAACTAGGGTTCTCAATACGCCTTAGATTGTTTTATAGTTGGCGTAGGGTACCATTCCATGTGTTATATATATATTGACTGAAATAGATTTCTACATACGCCTTAGATTGTATTGCTATTGTCGTACAGTATCTCTCCCTGTGTTATATATGTATTGACTCAAATATATGTATTCATACGTTTTTTAATTGCCGTTATTCCTGTGGTATATATGTTTTGACTGAAAAAGAGTTCTACATACCTCCTAGGTGGTTTTTCATTGGTTTGTAAAGTACATATCTCTGTGTTAATATGTGTTGACATTTTCAAGCGCTTAACCAAAGTACATTTGGCGGCCAATTTCTTATGCATAGGTCAACATATATTCCCTTTCCCGGCCATATTCAAAAAGTGTATTAAATGTGCGTTCATTCCGCACTAAACGCAGAGGAATTGCGACCAGAATCTTAAGCGTTTGTTTTACTAAATGAATTATAAATGAATTGATTTAAACTAAAACGTTCATTTTTGTGACTGAAGGGATGTTTTCAAACACTAAAAGTGCACTTTCGCACCTAAACGAAAAAAAATTCTGCATTGAAAGCGATTTTTTGTGAAAAAATATTTTGAGTTTCAGTCGTGTTTAGGTCCAAGAAGCGTTTAATTATTTCAGTCGTGTTGAGGTCCAAGAGGCGGTTAATTATTTCAGTCGTGTTGAGGTCCAAGAAGCGTTAATTATATCAGTCGTGTTGAGGTCCAAGAAGCGTTTAATTATTTCAGTCGTGTTGAGGTCCAAGAAGCGGTTAATGTTTTCAGTCGTGTTGAGGTCCAAGAAACGGTAAATTATTTCAGTCGTGTTGAGGTCCAATAAACGGTAAATTATTTCAGTCGTGTTGAGGTCCGATAATTGGTTAATTATTTCAGTCGTGTTGAGGTCCAAGAAACGGTTAATTATTTCAGTCGTGTTGAGGTCCAAGAAACGGTTAATTATTTCAGTCGTGTAGTGGTCTAAGAAGCGGTTAATTATTTCAGTCGTGTTGAGGGCCAAGAAGCGGTTAATTATTTCAGTCGTGTTGAGGTCCAAGAAACGGTTTATTATTTCAGTCGTGTTAAGGTCCAAGAAACAGTTAATTATTTCAGTCGTGTTGAGGTCCAAGAAACAGTTTATTATTTCAGTCGTGATGAGGTCCAAAAAACGGTTAATTATTTCAGTCGTATTGAGGCCCCAAAAAGGTTAAGTATTTTAGTCGTGTTGAGGTAAAAATAAGGTTAATTATTTTAATCGTGGTGTGGTCCCAGAGGCGGTAAATCATTTCAGTCGTGTTGAGGTCCATGAGGCGGTAAATTATTTTAGTCTTGATGGGGCCAGTCATGTTGAGGTCCAAGAAGCGGTTAACAGGGTTAATTATTTCAGTCGTGTTGAGGTCCAAGAAACGGAATTTGTTAATTGTTCATTACCTCAGTTGTGTTGAGTTTAAATTGAACGGCACCGTTGCGCTGGACCTGGGGGTATGCTACGTTGATAACGGAGGCCGGAAGTGGGCTGGGTCCCTGGTTACGCAGCTCATACACGTGGGAGACTTCGTAGTGACTGGACGCGTCACGGATTGTCACGAATGATGGATGTGAAACACTGTCAAGGATAGGAAAATGGAACGGTGTATAAACAACTTTTGGAATAGGTATACATGTATACGAATATGCTTACGGGTACATGAGGGGTATGTTCCTATAACTTATATGACTATTATTTAGTAATCTTACTTCATTCATTTTATACCATTAGGCATTATCATAGTTTTTCAGGTTGTAGACCTGCAGACTTTTCTAACCGTTAAACGGAATTGACACCCCAACATTATTTTTAAAATTTGACGAATCAACCCCAGCGCTGTTGGAACTGCGGAGTTCAACGACCTAAATTGTATTTACATTAATATCTCAATTACCAAGTTACCAATCTGCTCTTATAGCTACGGAGCTGCGTTCTGCAACATTAAGTACATTGCTAAAAGAAGCGTTGAAATGAGTATTCATAATATATTATGCGGTCAATGTAGTGCGCATAAGCTGTGTGTTTGCGTAATTACAGAATCAAAATAATGGAAAACGCAATTATTTTAATATCGACGCAAAAAAGCAGAATACGCTAATAGTTTCAAAATGAACGAGTATTGAAACAAAATATATTCTGTATATATCTGTGTTTACATTTTGGCCGCGGTCATAGAACTAGATACTATCGGTTATAAATAGAATCTGGGTCATCGGATTCAGACAGTTTTAATACCCGGAAAATAACCCTGATAACACATTTAACACATGGATCGTTTTATCGATGCAATTAAATGATCATCTTAAACCAAAATGTTTTACATGAAATTATAATACATGTATTTCATTTTCTCCTATTATCATTTTTTTTGGTCCTTTTAATTTATTCATTAGTATATTTTCTATGTTTAAAATAGCCTAAATCGGCTTTAGTTGACATTTTTTTATTAAGAGTGTGTCTCATCAAATCATTTACTTGTCGAAGTACATACAACCTTTTACAATTACCAAATGCATATTATATACTTTAACAACTAAAATCAAATCGCTTAACGCGTCGAGAGGCGTTCTTTCGACCTGCTTCAATTTATTTTGTGAGTATAGTCATGTAATGCCGAATAGAATACGACTCGGTCATATTTAAAGTGCAGACTGTAGAGAATATGCCTAAATGCTTTATCCGTGGCAGTGCATTGTTTATAAAAAACAAAGTTTCAGAAAAGGTTCCATATGCAATCGAGTAGTACTCCATAATTTAGAAAATAATTGGGTATTCCGCATTTAAAAAACGTATTCAAGTAACTTATACTCCATGGTTTTGATTTAATTGAGTACCAGCATAAAAATCTAAAAGTATTTGCGAAGGAATTCATGAGCATGCATATTCTATATTTAGAATGTATGTTAATTTGTTTTACAACTGCATGCCTATACTTACAAAACGCAGCCGACCGAAAACCTTTCAACGCATAAAGCGCTTTGATTTTGTATTGTCACAGTTTGTCTTTATCTTTTATATAAATGTTAGTGTTGTTATGGAGATATATACGAACATCACTTTGTACTCTTTCACCGAAGCTAACTATGAACATACCCTTTAAAAGTCGTGGTTACTTTGTTCTTCACTCGGATGTCTGTCTTCAGTGTATTGTCTGTAGGGTTCAACTCGTTACTCAGGGTTGTTGCGTTCAGTCGGAAGTTGAGCTCAGTGTCAGTTGTCCATTCCGGAACCTTCATCGCCAACTTAAACCTAAAACAAATCAAAGTACTCAAATAAGTGGTGGGTCCTTTTATGCTCTAGTTGAACCAGAAACAACTAAACCAATGATAATGGTGGGCCAATATATGACCTAGTAGAACCCAAAACAACCAAAGCAATGATAATGGTGGGCCAATATATGACCTAGTAGAACCCAAAACAACCAAACCAATGATAATGGTGGGCCAATCTTCGCCCTAGTGGAACCCAAAACAACCAAACCAATGATAATGGTGGGCCAATATATGCCCTAGTGCAACCCAAAACAACCAAACCAATGATAATGGTGGGCCAATCTTCCCCCTTGTGGAACCCAAAACAACCAAACCAATAATAATGGTGGGCCAATCTTCGCCCTAGTAGAACCCAAAACAACCAAACCAATGATAATGGTGGGCCAATATATGCCCTAGTAGAACCCAAAACAACCAAACTAATGATAATGGTGGGCCAATTTTCGCCCTAGTGGAACCCAAAACAACCAAACCAATGATAGTGGTGGGCCAATCTTCGCCCTAGTGGAACCCAAAACAACCAAACCAATGATAATGGTGGGCCAATCTTCGCCCTAGTGGAACCCAAAACAACCAAACCAATGATAATGGTGGGCCAATCTTCGCCCTAGTGGAACCCAAAACAACCAAACCAATGATAATGGTGGGCCAATCTTCGCCCTAGTAGAACCCAAAATAACCAAACCAATGATAATGGTGGGCCAATATATGCCCTGGTAGAACTCAAAACACCCAAACCAATGATAATGGTGGGCCAATCTTCGCCCTAGTAGAACCCAAAACAACCAAACCAATGATAATGGTGGGCCAATATATGCCCTAGTAGAACCCAAAACAACCAAACTAATGATAATGGTGGGCCAATTTTCGCCCTAGTGGAACCCAAAACAACCAAACTAATGAAAGTGGTGGGCCAATCTTCGCCCTAGTGGAACCCAAAACAACCAAACCAATGATAATGGTGGGCCAATCTTCGCCCTAGTGGAACCCAAAACAACCAAACCAATGATAATGGTGGGCCAATCTTCGCCCTAGCGGAACCCAAAACAACCAAACCAATGATAATGGTGGGCCAATCTTCGCCCTAGTAGAACCCAAAACAACCAAACCAATGATAATGGTGGGCCAATATATGCCCTGGTAGAACTCAAAACACCCAAACCAATGATAATGGTGGGCCAATCTTCGACCTAGTGGAACCCAAAACAACCAAACCAATGATAATGGTTGGCCAATCTTCGCCCTAGTGGAACCCAAAGCAACCAAACCAATGATAATGGTGGGCCAATCTTCGCCCTAGTGGAACCCAAAACAACCAAACCAATGATAATGGTGGGCCAATCTTCGCCCTAGTGGAACCCAAAACAACCAAACCAATGATAATGGTGGGCCAATCTTCGACCTAGTGGAACCCAAAACAACCAAACCAATGATGATGGTGGGCCAATCTACACCTTAGTGGAACCCAAAACAACCAAACCAAAGATAATGGTGGGCCAATCTAGGCCCTTGTGGAACCCAAAACAACCAAACCAATGATAATGGTGGGCCAATCTTCGACCTAGTGCAACCCAAAACAACCAAACCAAAGATAATGGTGGGCCAATCTACACCCTAGTGGAACCCAAAACAACCAAACCAATGATAATGGTGGGCCAATCTACGCCCTAGTAGAACCAAAAACAATCAAACCAATGAAAATGGTGGGCAAATCTACGCCCTAGTAGAACCAGAAACAACCAAGCCAATGATAATTGTAGGCAAATCACTGCTCTAGTTGAACCCAAAACAACCAAGCCAGTGATAATGGTGGGCCCATCTATGCCCTAGTTGAACCCAAAACAACCAAGCCAGTGATAATGGTGAGCCAATCTTCGCCCTAGTGAAACCCAAAGCAACCAAACCAATGATAATGGTGGGCCAATCTTCGCCCTAGTGGAACCCAAAACAACCAAACCAATGATAATGGTGGGCCAATCTTCGCCCTAGTGGAACCCAAAACAACCAAACCAATGATAATGGTGGGCCAATCTTCGACCTAGTGGAACCCAAAACAACCAAACCAATGATAATGGTGGGCCAATCTAGGCCCTAGTGGAACCCAAAACAACCAAACCAATGATAATGGTGGGCCAATCTTCGACCTAGTGGAACCCAAAACAACCAAACCAAAGATAATGGTGGGCCAATCTACACCCTAGTGGAACCCAAAACAACCAAACCAATGATAATGGTGGGCCATTCTTAGACCTAGTGGAACCCAAAACAACCAAACCAAAGATAATGGTGGGCAAATCTACGCCCTAGTGGAACCCAAAACAACCAAACCAATGATAATGGTGGGCCAATCTTCGACCTAGTGGAACCCAAAACAACCAAACCAAAGATAATGTTGGGCCAATCTACACCCTAGTGGAACCCAAAACAACCAAACCAATGATAATGGTGGGCCAATCTAGGCCCTAGTAGAACCCAAAACAACCAAAACAATGATAATGGTGGGCCAATCTACGCCCTAGTGGAACCCGGGACAACCAACCAATGATCATGGTGGGCCAATCTACGCCCTAGTGGAACCCAAAACAACCAAACCAATGATAATGGTGGGCCAATCTAGGCCCTAGTAGAACCAGAAACAACCAAACCAATGATGATGATGGGCCTATCTACGCCCTAGTTGAACTCAAAACAACCAAACCAATGATACTGGTGAGCCAATCTACTCCCTAGCTGAACCCAAAACAACCAAACCAATGATACTGTTGAGCCAATCTACTCCCTAGTTGAACCCTAAACAACCAAACCAATGATACTGGTGAGCCTATCTACGCCCTAGTTGAACCCAAAACAACCAAACCAATGATACTGGTGAGCCTATCTACGCCCTAGTTGAACTCAAAACAACTAGACCAATGATACTGGTGAGCCAATCTACTCCCTAGTTGAACCCAAAACAACCAAACCAATGATACTGGTGAGCCAATCTACTCCCTAGTTGAACTCAAAACAACAAAACCAATGATACTGGTGAGCCTATCTACGCCCTAGTTGAACTCAAAACAACCAAACCAATAATACTGGTGAGCCAGTCTACTCCCTAGTTGAACTCAAAACAACTAGACCAATGATACTGGTGAGCCAATCTACTCCCTAGTTGAACCCAAAACAACCAAACCAATGATACTGGTGAGCCTATCTACGCCCTAGTTGAACCCAAAACAACCAAACTAATGTTACTGGTGAGCCTATCTATGCCCTAGTTGAACTCAAAACAACCAAACCAATGATACTGGTGAGGCAATCTATGCCCTAGTTGAACCCAAAACAACCAAACCAATGATACTGGTGAGCCTATCTACGCCCTAGTTGAACCCAAAACAACCAAACCAATGATACTGGTGAGCCTATCTACTCCCTAGTTGAACTCAAAACAACTAGACCAATGATACTGGTGAGCCTATCTACTCCCTAGTTGAACCCAAAACAACCAAACCAATGATACTGGTGAGCCTATCTACTCCATAGTTGAACCCAAAACAACTAGACCAATGATACTGGTGAGCCAATCTACTCCCTAGTTGAACCCAAAACAACCAAACCAATGATACTGGTGAGCCTATCTACGCCCTAGTTGAACCCAAAACAACCTAACCAATGATACTGGTGAGCCTATCTACGCCCTAGTTGAACCCAAAACAACCAAACCAATGATACTGGTGAGCCTATCTACTCCCTAGTTGAACCCAAAACAACCAAACCAATGATACTGGTGAGCCTATCTACTCCCTAGTTGAACCCAAAACAACCAAACCAATGATACTGGTGAGCCTATCTACGCCCTAGTTGAACCCAAAACAACCAAACCAATGATACTGGTGAGCCAATCTACTCCCTAGTTGAACCCAAAACAACCAAACCAATGATACTGGTGAGCCTATCTACTCCCTAGTTGAACCCAAAACAACCAAACCAATGATACTGGTGAGCCTATCCACGCCCTAGTTGAACCCAAAACAACCAAACCAATGATACTGGTGAGCCTATCTATGCCGTAGTTGAACTCAAAACAACTAGACCAATGATACTGGTGAGCCAATCTACTCCCTAGTTGAACCCAAAACAACCAAACCAATGATACTGGTGAGCCTATCTACGCACAGGTTGAACCCAAAACAACCAAACCAATGATACTGGTGAGCCTATCTACGCCCTAGTTGAACTCAAAACAACCAAACCAATGATACTGGTGAGCCAATCTTCTCCCTAGTTGAACCCAAAACAACCAAACCAATGATACTGGTGAGCCTATCTACGCCCTAGTCGAACTCAAAACAACTAGACCAATGATGCTGGTGAGCCAATCTACTCCCTAGTTGAACCCAAAACAACCAAACCAATGATACTGGTGAGCCTATCTACGCCCTAGTTGAACTCAAAACAACTAGACCAATGATACTGGTGAGCCAATGTACTCCCTAGTTGAACCCAAAACAACCAAACCAATGATACTGGTGAGCCTATCTACGCCCTAGTTGAACTCAAAACAACCAAACCAATGATACTGGTGAGCCAATCTACTCCCTAGTTGAACTCAAAACAACCAAACCAATGATACTGGTGAGCCAATCTACTCCCTAGTTGAACCCAAAACAACCAAACCAAGGATACTGGTGAGCCTATCTACGCCCTAGTTGAACTCAAAACAACTAGACCAATGATACTGGTGAGCCAATCTAGACCCTAGTTGAACTCAAAACAACCAAACCAATGATACTGGTGAGCCTATCTACTCCCTAGTTGAACCCAAAACAACCAAACCAATGATACTGGTGAGCCTATCTACTCCCTAGTTGAACTCAAAACAACTAGACCAATGATACTGGTGAGCCAATCTACTCCCTAGTTGAACCCAAAACAACCGAACCAATGATACTGGTGAGCCAATCTACTCCCTAGTTGAACCCAAAACTACCAAACCAATGATACTGGTGAGCCTATCTACTCCCTAGTTGAACCCAAAACAACCAAACCAATGATACTGGTGAGCCTATCTACGCCCTAGTTGAACTCAAAACAACTAGACCAATGATACTGGTGAGCCAATCTACTCCCTAGTTGAACCCAAAACAACCAAACCAATGATACTGGTGAACCAATCTACGCCCTAGTTGAACTCAAAACAACCAAACCAATGATACTGGTGAGCCTATCTACGCCCTAGTTGAACCCAAAACAACCAAACCAATGATACTGGTGAGCCTATCTACGCCCTAGTTGAACTCAAAACAACTAGACCAATGATACTGGTGAGCCAATCTACTCCATAGTTGTACCCAAAACAACCAAACCAATGATACTGGTGAGCCAATCTACTCCCTAGTTGAACCCAAAACAACCAAACCAATGATACTGGTGAGCCAATCTACGCCCAGGTTGAACCCAAAACAACCAAACCAATGATACTGGTGAGCCAATCTACTCCGTAGTTGAACGCAAAACAACCAAACCAATGATACTGGTGAGCCAATCTACGCCCTAGTTGAACCCAAAACAACCAAACCAATGATACTGGTGAGCCTATCTACGCCCTAGTTGAACCCAAAACAACCAAACCAATGATACTGGTGAGCCTATCTACGCCCTAGTTGAACTCAAAACAACCAAACCAATGATACTGGTGAGCCTATCTACTCCCTAGTTGAACCCAAAACAACCAAACCAATGATACTGGTGAGCCAATCTACGCCCTAGTTGAACCCAAAACAACCAAACCAATGATACTGGTGAGCCAATCTACGCCCTAGTTGAACCCAAAACAACCAAACCAATGATACTGGTGAGCCTATCTACGCCCTAGTTGAGCTCAAAACAACCAAACCAATGATACTGGTGAGCCAATCTACGCCCTAGTTGAACCCAAAACAACCAAACCAATGATACTGGTGAGCCAATCTACGCCCAGGTTGAACCCAAAACAACCAAACCAATGATACTGGTGAGCCAATCTACTCCCTAGTTGAACCCAAAACAACCAAACAAATGATACTGGTGAGCCAATCTACGCCCTAGTTGAACCCAAAACAACCAAACCAATGATACTGGTGAGCCTATCTACGCCCTAGTTAAACCCAAAACAACCAAACCAATGATACTGGTGAGCCTATCTACGCCCTAGTTGAACTCAAAACAACCAAACCAATGATACTGGTGAGCCTATCTACTCCCTAGTTGAACCCAAAACAACCAAACCAATGATACTGGTGAGCCTATCTACGCCCTAGTTGAACCCAAAACAACCAAACCAATGATACTGGTGAGCCAATCTACGCCCTAGTTGAACTCAAAACAACTAAACCAATGATACTGGTGAGCCAATCTACTCCCTAGTTGAACTCAAAACAACCAAACCAATGATACTGGTGAGCCTATCTACTCCCTAGTTGAACTCAAAACAACTAGACCAATGATACTGGTGAGCCAATCTCCTCCCTAGTTGAACCCAAAACAACCAAACCAATGATACTGGTGAGCCTATCTACGCCCTAGTTGAACTCAAAACAACCAAACCAATGATACTGGTGAGCCAATCTACTCCCTATTTGAACCCAAAACAACCAAACCAATGATACTGGTGAGCCTATCTACGCCCTAGTTGAACTCAAAACAACTAGACCAATGATACTGGTGAGCCAATCTACTCCCTAGTTGAACCCAAAACAACCAAACCAATGATACTGGTGAGCCTATCTACGCCCTAGTTGAACTCAAAACAACCAAACCAATGATACTGGTGAGCCAATCTACTCCCTAGTTGAACCAAAACAACAAACCAATGATACTGGTGAGCCTATCTACGCCCTAGTTGAACTCAAAACAACTAGACCAATGATACTGGTGAGCCAATCTACTCCCTAGTTGAACCCAAAACAACCAAACCAATGATACTGGTGAGCCAATCTACTCCCAGGTTGAACCCAAAACAACCAAACCAATGATACTGGTGAGCCAATCTACTCCCTAGTTGAACCCAAAACAACCAAACAAATGATACTGGTGAGCCAATCTACGCCCTAGTTGAACCCAAAACAACCAAACCAATGATACTGGTGAGCCTATCTACGCCCTAGTTGAACCCAAAACAACCAAACCAATGATACTGGTGAGCCTATCTACGCCCTAGTTGAACTCAAAACAACCAAACCAATGATACTGGTGAGCCTATCTACTCCCTAGTTGAACCCAAAACAACCAAACCAATGATACTGGTGAGCCAATCTACGCCCTAGTTGAACTCAAAACAACTAGACCAATGATACTGGTGAGCCTATCTACGCCCTAGTTGAACCCAAAACAACCAAACCAATGATACTGGTGAGCCAATCTACGCCCTAGTTGAACTCAAAACAACCAAACCAATGATACTGGCGAGCCAATCTACTCCCTAGTTGAACCCAAAACAACCAAACCAATGATACTGGTGAGCCTATCTACGCCCTAGTTGAACTCAAAACAACTAGACCAATGATACTGGTGAGCCTATCTACGCCCTAGTTGAACCCAAAACAACCAAACCAATGATACTGGTGAGCCTATCTACGCCCTAGTTGAACTCAAAACAACCAAACCAATGATACTGGTGAGCAAATCTTCTCCCTAGTTGAACCCAAAACAACCAAACCAATGATACTGGTGAGCCTATCTACGCCCTAGTTGAACTCAAAACAACTAGACCAATGATACTGGTGAGCCAATC
This sequence comes from Mya arenaria, assembly GCF_026914265.1. NCBI lineage: Eukaryota > Metazoa > Mollusca > Bivalvia > Myida > Myidae > Mya > Mya arenaria. The sequence continues at coordinate 45,225,360 of NC_069122.1, forward strand.
TACTCCCTAGTTGAACCCAAAATAACCAAACCAATGATACTGGTGAGCCAATCTACGCCCAGGTTGAACCCAAAACAACCAAACCAATGATACTGGTGAGCCAATCTACTCCCTAGTTGAACCCAAAACAACCAAACCAATGATACTGGTGAGCCTATTTACGCCCTAGTTGAACTCAAAACAACTAGACCAATGATAATGGTGAGCCAATCTACTCCCTAGTTGAACCCAAAACAACCAAACCAATGATAATGGTTGGCCAATCTACGCCCTACCTGGTGGAATCCGGGACAACCAACCAATGATACTGGGGGGGGGGGGGGGAATCTACGCCCTAGTTGAACCAGAAACAACCAAACCAATGATAATGGTGGGCCAATCTCTGCTCTAGTAGAAGACAAAACAACCAAGCCAATGATAATGGTGAGCCAATCTACGCCCTAGTAGAACCAAAAAAAAAAAGATAATGGTGGGCCAATCTACGCCCTTGTAGAACCTAAAACAACCAAGCCAATGATGATGGTGGGCCAATCTACGCCCAAGTAGCACCTAAAACAACCAAACGAATGATAATGGTGGGCCAATCTACGCCCTAGTCGAACAACCGAGGTCAAAAGCATTAATAACGATTGGCCAATCTAAGTCATTTCGAACCTGAAATAGTTATCTGAGTGGGCCAGTCTGATTTTTGTAACGAATTCTTTTATTCAACGGGAAAGTAGCTATATTGTTCAAACAGGCATAACTTTGAATGCCAACACGGTGCATTTACTTAATAAGTAATGTACACATACATGTAGATGTACTATTCCCATAGTCTTACCTGACCCCGGTATCGTTGGCCATTGGGTTCCCAAATGAACAGCCTAGCATGTGTTCTTTCTCTGCATCCATTTCCGGTACGAGCTGCCGCTGCAGGTACTCCAAGGAGTCTGTGTCATCGTTGCCTCCACTTCCGGCGCCATCTGTTTAAGCAAAAGTGACACGGGATAAAGGAGGGGCTCAAAGATAAACGTTAACTTAAACACGAGCCTTCGTACTGGACGAGCTGTCAAAAACAACAATATGATCATCATATCCTAATGGACATGCTGTCACGAGGCGAAGAAGTTTTTCTTTTGGTAACCATTCCTTCAGCCAATCAAAGGCCAACTTACGCTCCATCGTAAACAGCGATGAAGTAAAAAAAAATCAGATATGTAGATGGGATTCCAAAGTATCGAATCGCTATTAATACATATATTGGAAATCGAGATCATTTAGAATTTACATCTCGATGGGCTCGTCTGTCCGATTTTAATTTATTGATACTATTTAATCAGATAAGAAATTATAGTAATACGTATAGTCGTGCAAAATACGACAATCTTATGTGTGATTATCTACGAGATTCGATAGAGCTCCAAAAGATTTGAACCGTTGTTGTATCATTGGGGAAGAAATGGTATAATACGAGTCGATGTACGAGGTTCTTAACAAACACGTAAAGTTTATTATCTTAAACGTTTAAACGTAACGCCTTCACGGGTAGATATAAACAAACAATCACTTTTTTATTACGAGAATAAGAACACATTTATAATGATGAATGTAACGTCGTTTGGATCCGTGTCTAGTGATAAAACAATTGACTGTCAATCTAGGGGTCGTAGATTCGATTTCCCGCCCAGCACTATCAAAAATATTCCGGGAGGGACGTAGAAAGCGGGTCTTATTTGACAGTGATATACACTGGTGCTCTAGTACTAATAGATCCAGAGTAACTCTAATGCACCAGTCATTTGTATACATGCCCCCCCCCCCCCCCCCCCCCCCCAGGTCCGGGGAATAGCGGAGACTTTAACTTTCGATCCAGCCACTCAAGGGACCCTAGACAATTTCCCGCTATATTTGGCGTGAAGACAAAACCACCGCAGTCACCCGGCACTGCAGGGCCACCTGGAAGGTAAAATCACGACCCATTTCCCCGGCTATCCCCGGTATACCACCGGGGGGCGTGGTTACAATTGACTGATGCAAAACCTTGGTTACATTTTGTCTGTGTACTATGACCCACAACCTTACATGCTATTATATTTACTGGGTCTGACGCCAATGGATGAATTACCCGATGACGTCGTCAAAAAACTAACTCCCCTTCCCCAAAGGTGACCGTTCCAGTAAAGACCAGCAGCATATATTAAGCCCTTCGAAATATTTGTTTTAATAAATACTAAACTTGACATCAACTTACCTATAAGTTCGACAAATCCACAGAGAACCTCAGTATCCCCGTTCACTTGTTTCACACCCTGGTACTGAAGTGACTTCGGGAAAGCTACAAACAGGTTTGACCCGTAGCTGGGGTGGCCCGTCTTGCTGATGGTGATATCAAGTTCAAGGTCAGATACTCCGATAATGAACGAGCCGTCATCGTGCTGAACGTATATTGCCTCAGCGCTGAGTTTTAGATCTGTGTCGCATTTGTTGTTTGGGCAGTTTTTCTTGAATTCAAGCTTCAAAATACATTTAAAGTGTTAACAATCGAAACCCTTTGCTCTAACTCGTCAGTGACGTCGAAAAAAAAACGTCCAGCAAACGAGAAATTAGTTGAAATCGTGATATGGATGTATTTCCCGTTGTGTTTATCATTTATTTTAATGGAGGAAAAATGTAATTTTAATGCTATCAATATCCAGAAGTATTACATTATGTAATTAATAAGTTTGTTTAAGAACAATCGAGAAACAAATGTGAAGAACAAAGTGTTTGGCAGCTTTTGAAATAGCACCCCAAATATATAAATGGATACGGGTTTTTTTAATTATACTTGTCCAGAAATTACAGCTATAATATTTGCCATGCGAATTGCAAACATGAAGATATCATTACTTTTCTAATTCTAAAAATCAGTATATCAACGAGATTAAACGTACCACTTTTGTAGCCACGAGGAGGTTTTTGTCGGGACTGTCCCCACTAAACTTGTTAACCGAAGGTGTATGCCCGCTCGCTGACGCGAAGTTCGCCACAGAATACTCTGCCTGAATTCTAACCGGCGTCACGAGATCCGCTGTAGTCTGAAAAAATGTAGCTTTGTTAGTTAACAGACATACGGAGAGCATTTAGGGTAGACATATAATTTAAGATAGGCCACATATGCATTCATCAATTTTCATTGGCTAAAAGAAGTATTATAGAGCTGTAAACATACTCAATTCAATTTAAAAAAATACAACTTTTTTTTAAACCAGGGCCCATGCTTAAAACCATGAATCTGATTTCTGACTCAGGATGAGTGGGGGGGATAAGTTATAAGTAATGGACAAACAACTCATTTTCATTCCATTCTATTGACATAACCCCGTGTATTTCACCCCGTAATACATTCTGCAGTATGTATAATCAATGCTCAGCTAGAAAGAAAGTTTCAAAGTTTCAGTTATATTAAACTCAGACTTGAAACTGTTTGTGGACATTGGTCCAGAATTCACAAAGTCTCAAATACAAATATAATAAAACAATGCGACTCTCCTTACCTTGACCAATGCAACATTCGTCCTGCATTTCCGATCGCCACTAAACACTTTGACCTGAAAGGTCCGCGTACGTTCACCTGTCTGTTCGAACGCCACTCGTGAGAAATCAGCCATGAAGGTATCCAGGCTAAGCTTCACATCAATGTCTAGAATGAAACACAAACAAAATGTTATTATCATTAGTAGTAGTAGTAGTAGTAGTAGTAGTAGTAGTAGTAGTAGTAGTAGTAGTAGTAGTAGTAGTAGTTGTAGTAGTAGTAGTAGTGGTAGTGGTAGTGGTGGTGGTGGTGGTGGTGGTGGTGGTTGTGGTGGTGGTGGCGGCGATGGCGGCGGCGGCGGCAGCAGCAGTAGCAGCAGTAGTAGTTGTTGTAGTAGTAGTTAGTTTATTATTCGTATGTTTATTATCAGTATAAGTAGTAGTAGCAGTATCAGTAGCAGTAGTAAATTTATTATTATTTTTTCTATTATTATTATGATTATTTTTATCATTATATGCTTATCATGCTTACAGTGATTAGATGGGACTGAACTCCCACTTTGGTGTCATTTGACCCGTACAAAATTTAGTAACATTTAACCTAAAATATATTATTTTTTTCCTCATATTTATCAAAGTAGTCACTCCTATAAACTATCTAGCAATAAATAACTATGAATTACTGCACTAATTCATTGTTATTTTGTTCCGATCAAATCTCTGTGATCATGCTCACTGGTGGTTTATAGAGATTAATCAGATAATTGAAAATCAAACAGTGAAAGTATCCCTTTGACATTTTTCACTGTTTTGAAGTTTTCGCCCAATCTCATTTCAAAATCAAACGTCAGCGCATTTTTGGTTCTTTTGCCTGTCCTGCCAATATGCCACAATGTTTAAAATGATACTCGTATTACTATTATTTACTGATAACAAGATTGTAACCTTGAACTGAATGTCAGCAAAGCGCAAACATGGAATGACTCTAGGGTCCTTAATTATTTACAGTGATCAGCTATCGTATCATATGGTAGAAATTCCGTGTTTTATGCACGTTTCCTTCAAAATATACACGTACTCTTTCGCAAAAACATTGTTTTCAATAAGTAATTATCCTTTTCGGTAAATAAAAACATATAAAATCGATCGTATTGTTTGTGGAACTTGTTATTTGGAAGAAGAGTGCATCTTTAAAAAAAAAAAGGCGACACACGCAAAAAAAAGATTGATATAACGTGCATGACCTATTTTATAAGAATCAAAAGACAAAAAACATTCCGAAAACAAAAACAAATAAGAAAGGTTTCAACAAAAGAGGTAAGGTTAAGAATCCAGTCGCAAGTGCCTGTATAACAATGAACGTGAGGGGAAACATTGCGACCTGGCATATATATACAGTTTAAAATCTCGTTATGTACGTGCAGGTTAAGAACCGTTACCTATTCCTGGGTGATACACCAGTACTAATCATCGAGAACATACTCAGGGTGGGGCCTCGAACCCCTGACCCTTGGGCCTGAGATCCGAGACCCTAACCACTGAGCTATTCCCACCGATGATGATTATTGTGTCAATTTCATAAGTTTGCATTAATAATGTCTTATTTATTTGACCTGCCGGGGTGGAGTTCTAGTCTCAATATTGGCAACTCCATAAGAAGGCGTTTACTACCAGCGCAGTTTTGAATATATACATAGTGCGCTTTTTGCCTGACCGGGCGGAGCCATAGTTACAATATTTAAACCTGAGATATCAAATAATCTGCATAATCTGTTTCAAATACACATTTACGTCGCTCAATCAGATAAAGCAGACGCTCTGCCTGTTAACCCAATATAATTTTGATATTTTGGAAGGTTATACGTATAACGCTTATTAATTAGTATTACGTAAAACTACTGTATCGCAGTCGGTATTGTTTGTTCATCATTCCGTAAAATCGGATGTTAAAATACCTAATTTTCAAGGCCAAAAAGGTTCGTTTCATCCAAAAACTAGCTCACTTGCCATAAGTATCATGGCGGACAGTGATCAGTGATGGTGTTGAAACACTATTTAGTTGAAACTGCAAACGACCATCTACGGTATAGCGATGTTTTAAAGAAATTAAGACGTATCGGCTTAATTAAAAAAACACCATTTGTTACTTCAAGCAAAATTTCGAAACAAGTTTATACCCCCTCAAACTCTTAAAAACAAAACTAAAACTGGTTTGGTTTCTACAAAAACAAAAACTATACTGTGAAATCTAAATGTTAATATGATCATGATACTTACTAATGAACGTCATAGACGGGTAGTCGAAGTGTAAACAGACGTCGACACTGAACGTCATACTGGCGGACGTATCGATCATATTGACAGAAGGCGTTAACGTCAGGTCGACGTTAATTACGGGACGGCCGGCAAACAGGAAGGCGTGGCCTGATAAATAGGCACCAACGGCGATGTCTGAAAACGTAAGGTAATGACTTTCATTTTGGCATGTCAATATCATAATTACATGTACATGTTTCAAATCAAGATGGGCTCTTACTATTAAATAATATTTATCACAATTAATACAATTGTTTTGATATATATAAAGGATGCATAAATGTCGAAAACAATGGTTCTTTTGAAGGATACCGAGTTTATTATGAAACAAGGTGCAGAAAACACGGTATTTCTACCTTATGAGACGATAGTAGATCACAGTTAATCATTTAGCACTCACCAATCATTAAATATTTTTGCGTTTTAGCTATTTATTACACGGTAACAATCTTGTCATCAGTAATAAATATTTTCCATAAATGCGTTAATTAGTAAGTTGTTAAACATGTATCATTCATCACTTACGTTTGTTTTAAATGTACTAATATATGTTTTGATTATGAATACCAGTGTCACTATCAGTAACGTTTGTATTGTGTCGAAACATTTCACCGAACTCATTAGGCTTTAGTTTTGTATTTAAGTCTATTCTGCATTAATTATTTATATGAGATGTATTCAAACTATGAGGATTTTTTACGAAAATAATACAGTGTGTGTAAAACAAATAATATATTTATATTATTGGCCTATTTATATTCATGGTAATTTAAAAGTAGAACATTCTATGTAAAATAAAATGTATATGATAGTCGTTGGACGTACCATTAACACCGTCATCGTCCATGTCACGTGGCTTAGAAAAGGCGGCCCCGAACGCCATGAGACCGGAAGCGACGTCAGAGGCCGGAAGTCGCTGACTGTAGTGGTGCCAGAGTCCCGTCTTACAGCCGTTATACACGTAAATGGCGCCTTGTAGAGCATCCTCGTAGGGAGCGCCAATGACAACATCTGCGGGGGGAAATGTTAAGATTTTAAAGAAGCATTCTGCTAGTGCACCAGTCAATTGTTACCACGCCCCCCCCCCTCCAGGTCCAGTATAGCCGGGGAAATGGGCCGTGTTTTTACCTATCAGGTGGCCCCGCAGTGCCTGGTGAATGCGGTGGTTTTGTCTTCGCTTTAAATATAGCGGGGAATGGGCCTTACCTAGGGTCCCTGGGGTGCGGGGGCATTTGGCGGGGATTTTACCATCTGTTCGTCCCCGCACAGACGGGGTTGGCTGGACCGAAAGTCAAAGTCCCCGCAGTTCCCCGGACTTGGGGGCGTGGTTACAATTGACTGGTGCATAGGTAACCATATTTTTCCTTGGGGTAAAAGTGCTGGTCCAGACAGGGCATAAATGGGGTTGACCGGGCTTCTACACAAAGCTACATATTTCGGCTAGGTAAAACTGACACCTTTGTGGCCAGAATATTGGTTTAATTTATTCTTTTATTTGGTCATCACTTTTTACGATAGGTCATCCAATACTGATTAACAAATTAATATCAATGCAACTGCTTGTAATGATCAGATGGCGGTTTAACGAGTCCTTTATTTATATAATGGGAACAGAGTTCCACATTGTCTATATCATTTCGAAAGTAATACGATCATATGCCTTAGTTTTATAAGTGTTCTTGACCTTCCGCTTGACATTTCCATTTAAACAAACTGTGAACAATAATCACGTCGATGTTTGCTAATTATTTCAGTGTCTACTGTTGACGTCAACAGAATGTTTCTCTTGCCTTCTCTGAGCTTGATTGGTCGTTTTTCGTGCTTACCCAGAGCTTTGTTGATCGTTTCTCATGCCTTCTCTGAGCTTGATTGATCGTTTTTCGTGCTTACCCGGAGCTTTGTTGATCGTTATAATAATAAAAGAACTCCTTGACTTCGAAAGAATTTTGCCATCAAGAGATATCAAGAAAATGTTCTACATGTAAAATTAGAAAACAAAAACTAATTACAAGCTTTCAATCTTTTTTTTGTAAATGTTTAAATGTTGTTGAGTAAAACAGATTCATTATGAGCAATCATCGAGTACATTTTTGCCCTAAAATAATTTTTGCTTGGTTTATATCATAATATTATATGAGAAAAAAGCTTTAAACACAGTAAAAAATACATATAGTGCTACATGCTCTTAATTCAGTTAATGATATTGGGGCCAGGGTTGGTATTCAATAATGATCTTAATTGGCTCAAAGAACGATGTAGCTAATCGGATTAACAACTGACCAATACAGTGAATGAAGTCAATGATGTATGACCGTATGATTTCATTTAGTTGAATATTGAAATCTGCTTTAGTATCGTTTTTAAAGATTTTTAAGGTCTGACATGAGTAAAATCTGACAAACTGCGTACCGTTATATCCATCCTTGTTTATATCACCTAGGGCGGCCATAGCGCTCCCAAACCTTGCGCCTGCATTTCCACTTCCGAATAACGGCTTCCGTGTTGGCTCGAACATCTGTAGAATGCACATTAACCCGTCATGACTATACTATCTATGAAGCGATTTATTGTGAAGAAAGGGGAATAACTTTGATATGTGACGATATGATGACTACATCTACATTTAGCTCCCCTCAGCAAGTAGATGACGATATATATACCACCACCACCACCGCCACCACCACCACCACTTCCAACAACAACAACAACAACAACACCGCCACTGGCACTCCTTATGCCACTGTTACTGCTACAGTTGTCATTGCTTCTGCTGCTGCAGCTCCAGCTTCTGCTACTTCAACTTCTTCTACCTACAACTACTGCTGCTTATGCGTGGTGGTGGTCCTGCTGCTGTAACTGCTACTGCTACTTCTTCTACAACAACAACTACTAATAATACTACTACTTCTACTTCCGCTGCTCCTACTACTACTACTGCTGATATTATAAATGGCAATTCACTTACATAGTTGGTCATACCGAGGTACACGAGAACAGTTCCCGCCTCGTGCGCTTCGCTTCCGGTAGCGTACATGGGCGCTCCAACGAGGAGGTCGTCAGTTCCGTCGGCATTAACGTCCACGGAACACAGTACCGCCCCAAAATACACGTTCATAGGCAGCTGAAAAGAAGGCAAATTTTTTTTTAGGATATTCAGAAAGCTGTTCCGCTAACTCTACTGAGGAAACACTATAAAATGGTAATCCAGCCGATTAAAACATGTTATACTATAGCACCAAGTTGAGCGCACTTAGTATTGGTATTTATAATGAGTATAATCTATTCAAATGCAACGGCCGGTACGTGCCGTATTTATATGTATATATCAAGCTTATTGATTGATTGATTATTGATTGATTGATTGATTGATTGATTGATTGATTGATTGATTGATTTATTTATTTATTTATTTATTTATTTATTTATTTATTTATTTATTTATTTATTTATTTATTTATTTATTTATTTTATTCATTTACATGTTTTTTATTTATTTATTTATTTATATCAAATGCTTTTATTAGCCCCATATGGTTCCAAAAAATATAAAAGAAGTAGATCCCCCGATGTCTCTTGTATAATGATACAACAACGTAGGTTTAGAAAGGTTACTATAACAACATCCATACAAGTCAAATTTTATCCCTACCTCTCCCAATCCCTGATCAGCACCGTCGAGCACAAGGAAGGGCCGCTCAAAAAAGTAGTTATCCCGATCATTCTCGTACAACAGAACCTGAATAAGTAAAGGTTTGGCCATTTGCGAACAATTGTTTTCCAACTTTTCCGAATGCGATTCCGCGATAATCAACAGTGAGCAATCTTTTATCTAGGAAAGACAAAACAAATTCTGTACAGAACTTGTGACTAGCTCATTTGTTGTTTCTATACTTCATATTATTGTTGTACATGTTTATATTGAAAACAGTTCAAAGACAAACGCATTAAAATGTGTTGAAATCAAATCATTTTTTTGTCTAGTTTGAATTGAGTTAGAATTCTAGTTATTATATTATATATTACATTACTATAAGCGATTAAAATTGGCTTAAAGGTGCAAAGTATTTCTTAACCTTGCCCCTTAGGTTAAATCTGGGAGCCCCGATGGTGTAGAATGTCTGACCATTCCCAAAATACCGACCACTCGACATGGAATAACCTGTAAACACAGTAATAGCCATACTTTTAGTTAAACTCAAGACACAATCGCACTATTAGGTAAACACAAGAAAGAGCCATACCTTTAGGTTAACACAAAAATAACCATGGTATTAGGTTAACCCAAGTAAAAGCCATACTATTAGCATACTTGTAGGTTAACACATGAACTAACCATACTATTAGCATACTTTTAGGTTAACACAAGTAATAACCATACTATTAGCATACTTTTAGGTTAATACAAGTAATAACCATACTATTAGCATACTTTTAGGTTAACACAAGTAATAACCATACTATTAGCATACTTTTAGGTTAACACAAGAACTAACCATACTATTAGCATACTTTTAGGTTAATACAAGTAATAACCATACTATTAGCATACTTTTAGGTTGATACAAGTAATAACCATACTATTAGCATACTTTTAGGTTAACACAAGTAATAAACATACTGTTAGCATACTTTTAGGTTAACACAAGTAATAACCATACTATTAGCATACTTTTAGGTTAATACAAGTAATAACCATACTATAGCATACTTTTAGGTTAATACAAGTAATAACCATACTATTAGCATACTTTTAGGTTAACCCAAGTTAAAGCCGTACTATTAGCATACTTTTAGGTTAATACAAGTAATAACCATACTATTAGCATACTTTTAGGTTAACACAAGTAATAACCATACTATTAGCATACTTTTAGGTCAACACAAGTAATAACCATACTATTAGCATACTTTTAGGTTAACACAAGTAAAAACTATACTATTAGCATACTTGTAGGTGAACCCAAGTTAAAGCCGTACTATTAGCATACTTTTAGGTTAACACAAGTAATAACGATACTATTAGCATACTTTTAGGTTAATACAAGCAATAACCATACTATTAGCATACTTTTAGGTTAACCCAAGTTAAAGCCGTACTATTAGCATACTTTTAGGTTAACACAAGTAATAACCATACTATTAGCATACTTTTAGGTTAACACAAGTAATTACCATACTATTAGCATACTTTTAGGTTAACCCAAGTTAAAGCCATACTATTAGCATACTTTTAGGTTAACACAAGTAATAACCATACTATTAGCATACTTTTAGGTTAACACAAGTAATTACCATACTATTAGCATACTTTTAGGTTAACACAAGTTAAAGCCATACTATTAGCATACTTTTAGGTTAACACAAGTAATAACCATACTATTAGCATACTTTTAGGTTAACCCAAGTTAAAGCCGTACTATTAGCATACTTTTAGGTTAACCCAAGTTAAAGCCGTACTATTAGCATACTTTTAGGTTAACACAAGTAATAACCATACTATTAGCATACTTTTAGGTTAACCCAAGTTAAAGCCGTACTATTAGCATACTTTTAGGTAAACACAAGTAATAACCATACTATTAGCATACTTTTAGGTTAACACAAGTAATTACCATACTATTAGCATACTTTTAGGTTAACACAAGTAATTACCATACTATTAGCATACTTTTAGGTTAACCCAAGTTAAAGCCATACTATTAGCATACTTTTAGGTTAACACAAGTAATAACCATACTATTAGCATACTTTTAGGTTAATACAAGTAATAACCATACTATTAGCATACTTTTAGGTTAATACAAGTAATAACCATACTATTAGCATACTTTTAGGTTAACACAAGTAATTACCATACTATTAGCATACTTTTAGGTTAACACAAGTAATTACCATACTATTAGCATACTTTTAGGTTAACCCAAGTTAAAGCCGTACTATTAGCATACTTTTAGGTTAACACAAGTAATAACCATACTATTAGCATACTTTTAGGTTAACACAAGTAATAACCATACTATTAGCATACTTTTAGGTTAACACAAGTAATAACCATACTATTAGCATACTTTTAGGTTAACACAAGTAATAACCATACTATTAGCATACTTTTAGGTAAATACAAGTAGAAGTCATACTACCTACATGTAATAGCATACCTTTAGGTTAACGCTACTAATGGCCATCCATTAGGTTAACACAAGAAATAGCTATTTTATCAGGATAACACAAGAGTTAACCAAAGTATAAGGTTAACTCAAGAAATAATCATACTATGAGCATACTTTTAGGTTAACACAAGTAATCACCATACTATCAGCATACTTTAAAGTTTACACAAGAAATAATAATACTATCAGCCTGTCCTGCAATTTCGTCTGATATTTGCGATGGTCAAACGCCACGTTCTCTTTAAAAGCGCAACATACTCATGTCCATAATATTTGTCAGATGGGACCCAAACGCTTTAAATTATCATCGCATTTTTTAAATCTTACCCGCCATTTCTGATATTTCGGAGGGAACTTCTTCGTCATACTTAGTGATTAGGTTTGTCCCGTCTCTGCGCATGTCAATAAATCCGCCAACCCACGTGTGCAGACCTGGGGTACCCATCAGGAGGTTAGACCCCTGATGAAAAGAAAAAAGTGTTTAAATATATCCAATAGAACATAAATGGAGAATATCGAGATCAGATCACTTATCATTGCTGACGAAAAAGTGGAATTTGTCAAAATTTGTGAAGAGAAGTGAGCGCTACCGATAATATTATCAGGCGCGATTTTAAAGATTTTTGTTAGAGATTTTAAAACTAGTTTAAAACAAAGAGACCAATTCAGCAGGTTATAAAAAAATATGGACACATGGTCTGGTCTTTTAAAAAGTGTGTATTCTTTTGGAAGAAAGAAACCTTGC